>NC_136482.1:80320689-80660689 GCF_053919585.1 Euprymna scolopes | reverse complement strand
TTAAACTAGACACAGGAGTTTTTCAGGGGACTCGCTTGCTCCTTGATCCTCATAATTGTGTTCGATTATGCGCTTTGCCCAGCAATCACCGGTAGTGATGGCCTTACTTTGAAACAACGCCATAGCAGTAGGCACCCTACTCAAATGCTAATTGATTTGGACTATGCTGACGACATTGCACTCCTTGACGATTCTATTGAGTCTGCTCAAGACTTCTGAAAGGAGTCAAAAAGGCTTGTCAATATCTTGGACTGTATCTTAATGCTCCAAAAAACAAAGTACATGCATCTAAATCGAGAAGACTTATTACCATTCAAATTCCAGTGAATACAAATGGTCGTTGCTAACAAGAAATCAATGGTGGGCAGCTGTTTCAATAACACAAAGTCATTTGCAAAGGTTATTGAAAGAGGTGAAGAGTATTGAAACTCTAGGGGAGACTAGTTGTCACTCAGACTCTAAGGAACACCACCTGTTATTATCAATGAGTAATCTCTGATAATGTCATGTATGAGAACTCCTAGTGATTACAAATAATAATGAAATGATTTATCTAAGAATAAAACAATGAATCGAACGTGAATACATGAAAAAAGTGCTCGTTTGAAAATTTAAGTAAAGGAGTTTTGCATTTTTGATATTTTTCTACCCTTTGATTCATCTAAAATATCCCTCCCGTGTCTTCAAAATGTGGCCACTGAGTAATGTATCAACTCGATGTTTTTCAACTTGTATTTAACGTCAAGGCAAAACATAGTAATGTCGTCAGGTTATTCTAACAATAGATAAAGGTTTGACAGTATAGAAAATAAATGCGGAAATGTGCCCGATTTTGATAATGTTCACATAAGCAATAAAGAAGACGACGATAACTGAGGATTTGCGAAAATTATAAGACTAATAAGATAATAGAATAATAATCATATAACAAAATAACAGACAAAAACGGTAAACATTGGAGACCAAAACATAAGAAAAGCCTTAATTTTATTTTATTTTGTACTAACGGATCACCACTTATTAAAACCAACAGTCACTCGGGGGTAGGAGTTAATGGGATTAATATTACAATATTACGAAAGGACTGAAAATGATGACTGGAATGAACAAGATTTGATTACTTAAGAGAACGGCTTGATAAGTATTCGTTGACATTAGGCTTGAAGACGACCATGTTGTACCTATTTACAATGCCTCCCCACGGGACAGAATTAGACACCAGGGTCGTTTTTTAACGTGGAGAAAAGGTACAAAAATAAAAATTGTCTCAGTCGTGAAGGATTTCTCCTCCACTGAAAGAGAACGAGAAATAGAAGCGCTGCATTTGAAGAACAGATGGTATTTATTTGCTCCCCCACCGAGCAAATTAGGCACAAGGCCGATTTTTAATGTGAGGAGTGAAGGGAGAGGGAAGGGGAAAAGGGGACCAGCTCCCGAGAGGTGGGAAATGGGAGCTGGTTAAAGGTCAGGCATGTGGGGTTGCCCCCACATCTGGTCTTTGCTAGTCATAGCTAGTCATAGCTTGCAGTATCTGCCGGAACAGATGGTATTTATTTGCTCCCCCACTGAGCAAATTAGGCACAAGGCCGTTTTTAATGTGAGGTAAAAACCAGCTCCCCAAAAAGGGGGCACTCTGGTTACCAAAAATAATAATTGTCCCAGTATAGAGGGTTTCCCCTCCATTGACTGGTACAAATTATCTTAAGTGCAGCATCTGCCGGAACAGATGGTGTTTATTTGCTCCCCCACTGAGCAAATTAGGCACAAGGCCGTTTTTAATGTGAGGTTAAAACCAGCTCCCCTAAAAGTAGGCAAAAAGGGGGCACTCTGGTTACCAAAAATAATAATTGTCCCAGTATAGAGGGTGTCCCCTCCATTGACTGGTACAAATTATCTTAAGTGCAGTATCTGCCGGAACAGATACTACACTTTGATCTCGGCCAAAAGACGATCATGTTGTAGTCCGCATGAAAAAAATATATGTGTTTCACAGATAGTAAGTTCTTGGAAAAACTCCGTTCGTGAAAATTCCATTTGGTTTCTGGGTGAAATGGACACGATAATAATAGCAAAGATGTGCCTATGTTCTAGTTTACTCTAAATAAACAACAACTTTCTCCTATCTCAACATATAGATTCAACAATATGAAAACATATGTCGATATGAAAACCATATGAAAACATACCTCAGCATATATACTCACCAATAGTAAAACATATCTCAACGTATATGCTCGTCAATATAAAAACATATCAACATATATACTTGCCAATATTAAAACACATCTCAACATATATACTCGACAATATGAAAACATATATCAACACATATACTTACCAATAGTAAAACAGATCTCAGCATATATGCTCGCCAAAATAAAAAAACATATCTCAGCATATATACTCGTCAATATGAAAACATATCTCACCGTATATCAACATATATACTCACCAATATGAAAACATACCTTAAAATATATGCTCGTCAATATAAAAACATATCTCAATATATATACCCGCTAATATGAAAATATATCTCAACATATATACTCGATAATATAAAAATATAAAAGTATAAATTTAAAATTTAATAAACTTACCTTTATTATTTGTGTCGTTATAGCCGTGTCAGTAATTGTAAGAAACCATGTATTTCTTGGTTTCTAGATAAAGGCTGTGCTTCTAGATAAAGTTGGTTTCCATTACTTGGTTTACTACAACTGTTCCAATACCTATTGAACTGATTGTCGGAAAAATCTAGGTGTTTTTACAGCCTGGTTGGAATACAGAGATGAAGCTTGGAGTACTCAATATATTTCATCAAAGTTAATGTAGTTTTGCAGAAACACACATTATATATATATATATATATATATATATATATATGTGTGTGTGTGTGTGTGTGTGTGTGTGTGTGTGTGTATGTGTGTGTGTGTGTGTGAAATAAATTATAAAAATATATTGATTTCAATTAAAATATACAGAGGCGTCCACGTTTCATTCTCGTAGGAAATCGTCAAGCTACAATGCATGAAATTCGTGTTACTGGGTGTTTAATATATCTGCGTTGTATTTAGTATAGCTAGCTATTCAATTAAATTTATTGTTATTCCTTCCCACGGTTTAACGTTTTCATAACCCAATGACAGGAATTCTGTCATCCAGAAGTTATATTGACTTTTACTTCCTCTTCTTTTATTCTGTATCGTTATAGAGATGATACACCTTCTTGTGAATGTGCCGAATTGATAGGTGAACTAATTTTAACACGTGCCTGCTGGGATAGTTTTTCTATTTTAAGTGTTGGACTAGTTTTGTTTTCTATTTAAGCATTTTATTTTTATATTTCTCATGTATTATTATCCTAAATTAAAGTTTATTTTGTGCATACTGTTCTTTGCTATTTCACTATTATAGTTTAATTGGTGTTTGCTATCTTGTGATTTTTAAAATATAACATCTTCTCATTTAGACATAATCTACATGGATCGTGTAAATTCATAAATTCATATATATATATATATATATATATATATATATATATATATATATATTTATGACGAATAAAAATAAAATATATCCGATGGTATGACATAAAATGGAAAAGGAAAAACATCAAACTCAAAAACTAATCTCAGAGATTCTCTTAATTGTTATGAGCAAAATGTTGAGATGGATTCTTCAGTTTTAGATCAACTCTTTTTCATTATATCTTATGTGAACATTACGCATTATTTCGATTATCCAGTGAACAAAAGTACGTAAAACATCGAGAAGTTTTATTATAACATTAAATTACATTATATGTATACACATGCGTATATATATATATATATATATATATATATATATATATATATATATATATATATATATATATATATATATATATACATTGCCTTCAATATTTAAAAATTAGTATCACTTAACTTTCCATCTAAAAGTTTTAAAGCCGATTCACATTTCCAGTGAAAATCTCCGTTATGTACACACAAATATTTTTTCTCAATCGTTTATGGACATTAGTAAACATTACATCATTTTTTTTTATAGTTTATTACCTTACTCACGTACAACATGTTAACTTGAGTTAGTTTTTGAATAAGATTTTTTTTTGGTTTGCCAAGTTAAGAAAATATTCAGACAAAAATTTATTTCGAATATCAAGCTTTTGGAGTTAAGTATATCCGGAAAAAAATATGAAGTATCTATATCTATCTTGAACACTTAAGCAATTTAATCTATATTCTTGCAAGCATTCATTTATGAAAACCATTCTTTTATGGTTATGTATGGCCCTGCTAACGCAGAATTGTCTCTCTAGGACTTGTATCAGAATTATATTCCTGATTGTGATTCTGTTTAACGCAGATAGGATGCGCTCTCTTATTATAGGCGAGAGTCAGAACGGAAGCTATTTCTTTCCTGGCTGTTTCCCAAGCCTTCGAATGTAGCTTAACCGAATGCCATCTTAGCATGACTTTCAAAAACCACAATAGAAGTCGTATTAGACTCCCCTTTCTTGTTGCAGTCGCTAAGACTCCCAGAACACTACAACCAACAAATAGAAGTCATAATTATTTATAGATAATTCTTGTATCTTCTCTATCTCCCACCCTGACAACACACGTCTTTCTTATTCTATTAAAACAGTAATGTATTCTTTCTTTGGTATGTATGCTTGCCATTCGCACCTTTCCTGTAACATATCAAGTATCAACTTATATGTGGTGTGCTTCCTTTTCGTTTTCTTCGACAAACTGTTTGCCTGGGAAAATGTGTATATAGTATTGCTACACTATCTTATTTTCCGTTTTTTATAACCACGTGTGTTATCCACGATAATCAACATATAAAATAGTGGCTTCGTGCTCGGGAAAATATCTGAACACGTTGTCGATGAAACATAGCTATTTAGCCAAAATAACTTATAATTGTCTCTATTGAACATTAACAACAGCTGAAAATGCTAAAATAACAGTGACAATGGTAGTATAAGAGGGGGATATGGATTATAGATGTAAATTAGTGACGCTAAAAGAGAAATCCATAATTCATAAAATGAAAAATCAGTGGATGTTGAGAAGAAACCAACAGCAGAAGGAAAGAAGAAATAAACACTGCGAAAGCGAGAGAAAGAATACGATTGTGAGAGGACATAATGAATACGCGTATATGCCATTGGTTTTGTATTATTATATTCATATACTGTTTATGTAATATAGAGTAAAGTGCAAGACTATAAAGCATTATGGTCTTCCGTAATTAAACAATAACAAAAAGGTATAGTTTGCTTGAAGCGTTGTGCATAGTGTGTTTGAAGGCTATAGCAATGAAGTGTTGTAGAAAAAACGTTTGGGTACGAAATAAGGTAAACAGAATAAATGAAAATATTGAAATGTTTCATAAATTTTTTTATTATGGATTATATATTTACCAACATAATATAACGAACTAGGATGGTATCGTAGTGTTACCTTCCTTGAATTCTTGAGGTAAACCTCATCTTTGGAAGGTTTGTGATGTATTTCTTAATGACTTCCAGCTCCTGCCAAAAACACATCTCAACTCAGTGGTTGTACGTATTTGAAATATTTTTCTTCTCTTTGGATCCCCGAAGTTAAGAAATGGTGAGTCTGGACAATGCCACTTGGATGATCATTTGATAATAGCAGGCACTCTATGTAGGACGATGTCGAGACCTCTATATAAGAACTGCCAAATATCTAACGTCGTCATCTCTCCAAATGAAGCTATACAAGCGACTAAGAAACGTTTGTGAATTTGATATCGTCATGAAACTTCGTCCTTTGGAGGAAGTCGTTTCGACCCACCTAGAATGAGTGCTGCTTCGGTCCGTCGGATACTTACGAAATCGTAAATAAAATTCCCTATATTTTCTACAATTAATCCATCTTTGATACAAACAAACTTCAGTCTATGTTTAACCTGACCACCAAGATTACTTATGAATATCCAACAGTATCTGTGTTACCATCGTTCAAACATGCATCTATGCATTGCAAATACATCTGAATACGATTGTCTTTGACTGTGATTTTTCTTTTCGGTTTATTCGGATTATTATTATTTCATGATATTAAATTCTGTTGTGATTTTCACTCAGATCCTGTATACTTTTGAATGTAGGTATTTACATGCTCTACGTCATTATTGTTATGTTATATGCTAAAATATGACGAGATGATGATCCTAAATATTATGATTTGTTGAAGAAGGTCAGGTATTTGAAACAGTTAGGGTTAAGCTAAGTTTCGAGACTCAGACACCAGTCACCATCGACTTTAAGGATCCAAAGATTTAATCAATGCGGCCGCTATATCTGTATAAAAGGGAGATAATGAACATAGTAAGCTTTAAAAAGTGTTAAATCTCTAAAAGAGAGATATCAATAACGAATGATAAAAATGCAATTCACTTGAACACCGAAATTGCACAGATCCGCCCATCGTTAGAAGTTGTATGTAATATTCTACTTAGTATCAAACAAGAATATATTTTTTCTTAGAATCCTTCTTTAACTAGAATTAACATTAGAATATCGCTTTAGTCGTGAGACATAAAAGAAGAAAGTCACCTTGAAAGATATATAACTCAGATTTGGAACCGTCTAGAATGCGGTGAATTGAATAAGTATCTGACAAGTCTCTTTTGCGCTATATCAAACAATATAATGCTATTTAATGCCGAAATAAATACGTGCTGCAAACGGTTAATTACTACTTTTATTTATGGCAGTGAAAGAGATTTCAGATTCATAACGTTGACTGAAAATGCATGATCCGATATGATTTGAACACGATCCTACAGTTTCCGAAAGTATCCATTAAGTCAATCACGTGCACATTCCTTATTAGATACAGTCTTTATCTTTTTAAATTTCTAGGCACATTACCGACTACAGAAAGGTGAAAAACTCGGTGTGTTCGAATCAAATCAGTTTCATCGCACAAATGTCATTTATAGATGTTGGCAACCTTCACATGATCCATCCCTTATGCACCTGATTCTAAAAATAATTGGGCAAACCAATGACAGCAATACAATCGGGTCGGTTAAAAATCATATCATGTTAATTCATAGGAATTTATATTACGATAAAAGCAATCTGAAGAAGGTCGGAGATTAACACCGCTGAAAAGTTATATATATTCTTAAAATGCGTTCATTTTATCTTTACGTCTCGCGATGAAAATTGTATTTTAAACTTGGACATGACAAAACGATGGACGCGTTGACCGAGCCATTTATGGAGGTGGATGAATCCAGAAATGCGCGCTTAACGATGAAAATGCTATTACAAACTTTGTATATTTTCCGTCTTTGTGAGTAGCTATCAATTGTTTAACATTATCGTCATTGTTATGCTATATGCTAAAATGGGGATTGGGCCTAAGATGTTAAATACTCTGATTAGTTCAGCAAGATCACGTGTTAGAAGAGAAGGCGTATTTGAAATAGTTTAGATTAAGCTAATAACTTGTTTAAGTACAGAGTATGTATCAGGTTTGCCGCCAAGAAAATCTCTGCATGAGTAACCTGAAAGCTCATGGGATTATACGTAACTAATAATCCGGCCGGTAAAAATTGGTTCGTAGGATAAATTGTGGCAAATCAGCCAACAGACTGAGCATCCCATAGAATGTGTATACGCACCTAAGAACATTGATAAAGAAAACGACCTAAAACATGTAAATACTGCAAATAATAACGATATCGCATCTCATGAATATCGCCAAATAATATCCGTTTGAAGCGAATAAAGTTTTCATCTAGTTAAAAAAAATGGTGAGTTTAATTACAAGTAAATGGTTATATGTTAAGGTAAAGGAAGTTATCCTATGAATGTATTAGACGACGTGGGCGTCTAAAAATAGTTTTACATTCGGAATTTTCGGGTCTATTGCAATTCAATGTAAGCGTGTTGAACACAAGATCTTGAGGGCAGGCAATGTGTCGACTATGTCCCAACTGGCACTCAAAGTAGTACTTGCAATTGGACTTGTAATCCGGAAAAAGACCCCACACAATATTCGTTGGGCAAGCGAAAGTTTCTCCAGGAGATACACCTGAAATACGACAGAAAGAAGATCGTTCTCATTCCAAGCCAACAGATAATTGCAAAAAATGGCTTCCTTTTATTATTATTATTATTATTATTATTATTATTATTATTATTATTATTATTATTATTATTATTTCTATATAGTATAGTAGATCAGTCTATTGCTCAACTTTTAGTGTAGAGAGTATCCATTCTACAATATCAATATCTGAATAGCCAGTTGTTCTTGGATATCGTACCACCACTTTCTTAAAATAAATCGGTTTAATTACTATCAGAAACTAATTATTCTAACAAAAAAAAGCCTTTTTAGTTAAATTTGCAAAGTAAATGAAAATTAACAGCATCTTTGTTATTAGCAGACAAAACAATTATAATGCTAATAAAAATACTACTTATAAACATTGCATTTAGTATTAACTAACAGGACCCACGTACCGGCATTGTACGGTGGAAATATGCCCCCCCCCACCTGTATAAAAAACAAACAAACTGCGGTCCAGTATAATAGCGTAGCCAAAATGAATGTAACGTGGCGAAGTACCGACGCATTATATATATATATATATATATATATATATATATATATATATATATATATATATATATATATATATATAATCGAGGTAAGATATTGATTAGAAATCAGATGAAAAATCCTGATAGATATTACTTTAAGTAATACTTTCAGGGCGATCCTAACCAGAAAGAAGAAGCTCAATATTTAAGAATAGAG
This sequence comes from Euprymna scolopes, assembly GCF_053919585.1. Lineage (NCBI taxonomy): Eukaryota > Metazoa > Mollusca > Cephalopoda > Sepiida > Sepiolidae > Euprymna > Euprymna scolopes. Next base: position 80,651,867 of record NC_136482.1, on the reverse strand, counting down.
CAATATATAACTTTAGTGGTTATATTTAAATTCTTAAAAAAACATATAGACACATATATTCGAATTAAGAATTTATTATTTGACAAAAGGAATATATAGAAGGGGGTTATGTTGATTTCCTTAATCCATAGATTTTCAATAATGGCTCATATCATCAGAGGAAATGAAATGCGGTTAGCAAAATGTTCAACTGTGAATAGACACTTATTTTGCTTTTCAGCACAAATATTGAAAATAGTTTTTTGAGTGGTGAATGATAATTACATGTAGATAATTTTAGGAAAAGGGAATTTGATACAACCTGGGCAGTCCATTATCGAAAGGGGTACGCAGAATATTGGTCCAGGAGAGAAGGCAGTAATCCCATATAACAAAAAAGCGTGGTTGCTTCTTATTGATTTTCCGAAATGGTATACGGGGCAGCCGTATTCGTTGGTGCGTTGAGTGTTTTGGTAGATGTAGTCCAAAATCTTTTAAGGTGTTGACACAGTGTATCATGTGTTGGATGGATATACCATTCCATTATATATATATATATATATATATATATATATATATATATATATATATATATATATATATATATACGAGTTCGATGCCTCCGTTTAGTCTTAAAAGACAATAGATACTCACTATAGGGGCAGCTGCGTGTGTAATTGTGTGACAAGGATTGCGCAACAACCCCCCACCACTCCTCTCCTGAATTGGCACTGCTTGAGTCCAGTGACAAGTCCAGGACGACTGGAAACAATGCCGAGATAAGAGGAGAGTACTTGGAAGCCACAAATGGTCACCCATATGTTACTTGCCAGGCTCATCATTGCTTAACTTCAATGATATCACGAGGAACTGGTGTGTTAAACGTGATTATGCCGTGTATATATATAAGAATTTATTGAAGAGTTTAGCTTCCAAATAATCGAGTATATTTTTTAATGATTTGTTCTGAAAAAAAATCTTAGGGAATATTATTAAAGGAAATATGTAGCAGAAATGCAATTATTAGCAAAAAATAAGTTTGTTTTATTTCGTTCAATAAATTTACCTATTTATCTTTGAATATTATAAAAAAACGCAACACCATTGTTGTTGTTGTCATTGCTGAAGGCGTCGACATTTGTTCAGGTTTTTAGGTAAAATCTTAATATAAGATTCACAAATATTTTGGAGCTACTGGACCTAATGTATGAATACATATACAATGCAGTGTGTTTTATGCTAAAAGAAATAAGTTTTGTTTATGTTTTGACAAAGGTCTTGTCGTTGTTGGAGAAGACAGTGGCAGTGTTATATATTATGTTACTAGGAAACATCTGAATATAAATTTCGCAAATATTTGGGAGCTAAAATAGTCAATATAAGTAATGCGTCGTTTTCAAACATCAGCAATGTACACGCAGTGTGTTAAATGGTATAAGAAGTCAGTTTTTTTTTAATGTTTTGACGAAGACTTCGCTGTCGTAAATATGTCTCTTAGTGCTGCCATATTGTAAGCGAATAATTTGATTCCGGAATATGAGAATTTTCAGAGCCCAGCCAATCAGAATGGATGAAATTAGATGATGGATACGTTATAATTTATTACTCGGAAATAAGAAAGATATCTCTATGCATATATTAGCCAGTTACGATCGGTGTAACATGTAGATGTGTTTCCGGTGACAAATGGTAACGGTGGTAAGACTAAACATTTGGATACATTATTATTCTCCACATTCAATTGTTTCACTTAATGTTTCAGTTGTTTTCATTATTGTTATTCGTTGTTCATTCCTCTGATTCCAATCTCCCCCATTCTCCTCTCAAAGTCTTTCGGAATTATTCCTAGTACCCCTACTACTATAGGTACTATCTTGATTCTTTTTAATCTTCCATATCCCTTTCAGCTCTCTGGCTAGCTCTGTGTATTTACTCCGTTTCTCCTTTTCTTTGGTATTTATCCTGTGGCCAGCTGAGACAGCAAAGTCTACGATTTCGCAGGACTTTTTTTTCTTGTTAATTATTACGACATCCAGTCTTCTTGCTTGGACGGGGTTATCCGTTTGTATGTCCATGCTCCATAGGATTTTGTGATTCTCGTTTTCAAGTACTGTTGCTGGCTTATGTTTGTAGCATTTTTCTGTGCGTTCGAAATGCAATTGTTTGCACAATTTCCTGTGTACTGCTCTTCCCACATGGTGTTCTTGTATTCCTTTTGGACTAGTTTGCTACATTCACTTACTATATGGTTTATCGTTTCGTCTCTTTGTTCACAGAGTCTGTCTTCATTGTTTTCTTGGATTTTGTCGATCTTTGCTTTGATGTGGTTGGTTCTTATCGAGTTATCTTTGCTGCGGCTATTAGGGATTCAGTTTCTCGGTTTACATGTCCTTTTTGCATACATGACTAAATGTTTTCGTTATTCTCATCTTTTGTCCTCCTTATAAATCTTCCATGTTGTTATTTCTCTTCCCACTTTTCTTTTCTTGTCTTATCCTTTGCCTCTCTGTTTTCTGTTTTATTGATTTTTTCCGTGTCTCTCGCTGCTATGGTTATTCTTTCAATGTTTTGCATTATGTATTTTTCTAGTTTTCTTTTAGTGTCATTCACACAGTCTTCCATACAAACCAGTCCCCTCCCGCCGTCTTTCCTTTTCATGTAGAGTCGGTCAACATCGTTCTTCGGGTATAGTGCGTTGCACATGGTCTTCTGATCAAAATGTCTCAGTTCTTTCTTTAGTTCACCCTATGAACGGTCCAGAGTATCTTACTAGTGATACTGCTCATGTATTTATACCTTTGATTAGGTTTATGCTACATAATTTAGTTTAAAGAAAGTTTCTTGTTCTCCTGATATATTCCTTTCCAATTCTCTCTTTCATTTCTGTTGCTTTGATGGTGTCTGCTTCCAGAACTCCCAGGTTATTTATAGGCGTCTTGTTCCTCTAGTGCCCTCATCTCCGTTTGGTTGGGTAGTTCCATGCCATCTGTCGTCTCCAGTTTTTCCTTTCTGATAACTAGTAATGTGTACTTTTCCATACCAAACTCCACTTGGATATTCTGGCTGAATATCCTGGTGGTATTTATTAATGTCCCTAGTTCATTTTCAGCTCTTGCAAAAAGTTTCAGATTATTATCATCAACATTATTATCATTATCATTATCATTATCATTATCATTATCATTATCGTTGTTGTTGTTGTTGTTGTTGTTGTTGTTGTTGTTGTTGTTGTTGTTGTTGTTGTTGTTGTTGTTGTTGTTGTTGTTGTTGTTGTTGTTGTTGTTGTTGTTGTTATTATTATTATTATTATTATTATTATTATTATTATTATTATTATTATTATTATTATTATTATTATTATTATTATTATTATTATTATTATTATTATTATTATTATTATTATTATTATTATTATTATTATTATTATTATTATTATTATTATTATTATTATTATTATTATTATTATTATTATTATTATTATTATTATTATTATTATTATTATTATTATTATTATTATTATTATTATTATTATTATTATTATTATTATTATTATTATTATTATTATTATTATTATTATTATTATTATTATTATTATTATTATTATTATTATTATTATTATTATTATTATTATTATTATTATTATTATTATTATTATTATTATTATTATTATTATTATTATTATTATTATTATTATTATTATTATTATTATTATTATTATTATTATTATTATTATTATTATTATTATTATTATTATTATTATTATTATTATTATTATTATTATTATTATTATTATTATTATTATTATTATTATTATTATTATTATTATTATTATTATTATTATTATTATTATTATTATTATTATTATTATTATTATTATTATTATTATTATTATTATTATTATTATTATTATTATTATTATTATTATTATTATTATTATTATTATTATTATTATTATTATTATTATTATTATTATTATTATTATTATTATTATTATTATTATTATTATTATTATTATTATTATTATTATTATTATTATTATTATTATTATTATTATTATTATTATTATTATTATTATTATTATTATTATTATTATTATTATTATTATTATTATTATTATTATTATTATTATTATTATTATTATTATTATTATTATTATTATTATTATTATTATTATTATTATTATTATTATTATTATTATTATTATTATTATTATTATTATTATTATTATTATTATTATTATTATTATTATTATTATTATTATTATTATTATTATTATTATTATTATTATTATTATTATTATTATTATTATTATTATTATTATTATTATTATTATTATTATTATTATTATTATTATTATTATTATTATTATTATTATTATTATTATTATTATTATTATTATTATTATTATTATTATTATTATTATTATTATTATTATTATTATTATTATTATTATTATTATTATTATTATTATTATTATTATTATTATTATTATTATTATTATTATTATTATTATTATTATTATTATTATTATTATTATTATTATTATTATTATTATTATTATTATTATTATTATTATTATTATTATTATTATTATTATTATTATTATTATTATTATTATTATTATTATTATTATTATTATTATTATTATTATTATTATTATTATTATTATTATTATTATTATTATTATTATTATTATTATTATTATTATTATTATTATTATTATTATTATTATTATTATTATTATTATTATTATTATTATTATTATTATTATTATTATTATTATTATTATTATTATTATTATTATTATTATTATTATTATTATTATTATTATTATTATTATTATTATTATTATTATTATTATTATTATTATTATTATTATTATTATTATTATTATTATTATTATTATTATTATTATTATTATTATTATTATTATTATTATTATTATTATTATTATTATTATTATTATTATTATTATTATTATTATTATTATTATTATTATTATTATTATTATTATTATTATTATTATTATTATTATTATTATTATTATTATTATTATTATTATTATTATTATTATTATTATTATTATTATTATTATTATTATTATTATTATTAGAGACAAAAGTGTCATGACGGCCAAGCAATTGGAACATAATTGTCCGGATTTGGTTGTTATTGACAAAGTCTAAAAAAAACTGGCAGGTTGCAGACTTCTCAGTACCCTGGGACAGGAATGTGAGAGAGAATGAGAATGAGAATGGGAGCAGTTATGCTCCATTGGCCTTGGAGATAAGGCGTATACACGGGGTTAAAACACAAATAATCACGGTCGTAATTGGTACGCTAGGAGTAGTATCAAGTCGTCTGGAAGGACAATTGGAAAAACTACAAATCCCCGATGTTTTAGGCGGCCTTCAGAACCTTGCTATTGTAGGTACCACCAACATCCTTAGGAAAACCCTTGATCTTTGAAGCTCTTTGTTCGGAGCCGGTATTGAGGGAAATCCGCTGGAAATGAATCCCATCCCTTTCCAGAGAGACGTTGATAAACGAAATCATCATCATCATCATCATCATCATCATCATCATCATCATAGAAACAGATGTGCAAAAATCTTTGTAGAAGATCCATTCACACTCACATCAGTTGACGTCACAATCTTTTCGTAATCTAAGTGTTTAAAGTTACTATGAAAATAAATTCCGGTTTATCCATAAACAATTTTTTTTTTTATTTTTTTATTTTTAACAATTGAATACAAATATGATTCAAATTTACGAACACTTATTGAATTAAATCAACCTCTTCTTAAAACATGAAAACCTGTCTCTCTTTCTTACGTTAATTTTGGTTAGGTATTATAGCAGCGATTAAGGGTTCTGATCCAGTTGGACGGGAACAAATTGATTTTTTTTTTACTTTTAAAAATTTCGCAATTTTTACAATGCCCATCAAAGATTCAGAGAATAAACAAATTCATTTTCTTTATGTAACAAGCTTTGTCAACAAGAAATGTAATTCGCCTCTCAAACTTTTAAACGGGAAAATGATTGAACGTAACTCAATATTTTAAAGGATTGTTTGTACAGCGATCACCACAGACTGAATTATTAAGGATGTTGATCAACTTTTTAACCTGAAATATTCTGTTGATAATTAAAAAAAAAAAAACAAACAAAAAAAAAAACGAGGCCAAATGTAAGACCAAATCTCGAAGAGAGACACATCATGTTAATAATGTTTGCCTTTTAGTGTAGTAGTTCACCTACTGCTGGCGATGCATTGATGTCATCTGATTAATCGATAACATGGAGATACGTCAAGAGATTGCCGCAGCGTGAACTAATTTGTTTACAAATATCACAAACACGCCTGTCGGGAGAGGCATACACGTGAGAGACGCTTCTACCACGCGCGATAAAAAGTGTAACGACTTTCACTTCTTATCTCGACAAAACAAAACAAAGCAGCAGCAGCAGCAGCAACAACAACAACAACAACAACAACAACAACAACAACAACAACAACAACAAAAATAACAACAACAACAACAACAACAACAGCAACAAAAGGCTCAAATTTCCCTTTTTCACAAACTCAACAAAACAACACTTTCATTTTCGACCGAGATTAATGTATATACAGTCAATAAATATCCCAGAAATTTTTGACGGTAAGAAATCCGACCAGAAATTAATTGTAGTCCTTTGCATGCTAAATGAGCTTATTCCAGCAACCTGCTCGTGTTTATTTGTGTTATATCCGCCAAATCTCCCGTAGGCGTAATTCCGTTTTTGTTATCACGGAGTGACGAGCTAAAAACATTCTACGACATACCTGTATAAATTCGTTTGAAGTGAGTGAAACTTATTGAGCAAATAGTTTTGTTTTGTTTACTAAAGTTGTTTTTCTTTTTGAATCATATATATTTTTTATATAATGTTAGTTCATAGGTTGCAGGAGTTGTTTGTTTCAATAAAAGGAGCGTTGTAAATGTGAGTGTTGTTCTTGTCATACTTATTCGTGTTATTTTTAGAGATACATTTTCCTATAGAGATACTGGAATTGAAAATACCCTATAAGACATAATCCATCTGGCACTTATTTTCGAAAATTAATAACAGAAAGCACGAAGTCCTCATCACCTCAAATTGCACTCCGTCACCCTTTATATTCAAATCGGTTCGAATCAAATCATTTCATCATTCACCCGCCCTGAATCAAACCGAATTCAAGGTTGGGAATTTAGTTTGAAAATGTTAAAAAAAAAAAACATATTGTATTTCTGATACAACTCGCGTATATCGCGCCTAAAAACTGCTCGGGTTGTGTCGAAAGCGCTAGTTAACATACAAGTGATAATTTTCGTTCATTTAAAATAAAAAACACAAAAATACGTGTTCACAAGAATGGAAGATACGATAATCGCTTTAACCGCCATCGATTTTGTTGAATAAAATATACTTTAATTAAATAATGAGTCTTAACTACACTCATTTTAGAATATAATCATTATTATAATAATAATTGCTTAATCATTTGATATTCGGTAAGCAAACACTTAAAATTAACGTTTTGATAAAAATAAAAATAGAAAAATAATTAATAGAAAAAAAAGCGAAAATTAATGGAAGATATGCAGAATAAAATATTGCCCCAATTTTTTTCTCTAATAACAAATGTTTTTTTTTAAATTTGAATCGAATTCAAAAGAAAATTTTGAAGTTTGTAAGATATTTCGAATACTCATCCAAAAACTGAATAAAAATAGAACTCCAGCTAAAAAGCTAATAGAATAAACTACACCCACAACATTCTCAGCAAGAACCCATTTTTTTATCACAAATGAAAAGAGCATTTTCGTGTGAATAGCGTAATGCGAATTTTTCATGAACAACGTTTCTTGTTGAACACTTTACTACTGTACTACTCTCCTGCAAACTACACCATGGTCATCTTCAAATTAAATATTAAATATTTGTCATGATACGTCCCCATAAGTAATTAAAATTTCTTCGTTTCATTCATTATCTTCCAACTTTTCGTGATATTTTTCATCATTTAACTTACAATCCATCCATCTCATTAATTTTGTTTGTTTAATTCATTTCCAATCATCTCATGATACGAGGGGCGTGCAATAAGTAATGCCCTTGACACACTTTCAGTTGTCTGATCTAGCTGAAATTTTGCATGTGCAATGATTTATATCTCTACGGGTTATGTAACAAATTACAGCTCTGAACTAATTGTGGTCTCTGTTTTACAGGTTTTTGAATTGAGTCAGGTGTGAAATGGAGCCTGTTGAATGTCGAGCAGTGATCCGGTTTTTGTATTTCAAAGGACGCACACCACAGGAGACTTTTGATGAAATGAAAGAAACATGGTAATAATGCCCCATCATATGACCTTGTAAAACGCTGGCATCGTGAATTCAAACATCGCCAGAAGTCTGTAGAAACAGCTACCAGACCTGGTCACCCCCATTCTGCCATTGATGATGCAGCTGTCCGTCAAGTTGAGACTGCTATTTTTGAAGATCGGCGCATTGCTATTCGCTAAATAGCCCAAGATATCAAGATTAGTACAGGGTCTGTGGAAACTATCATTCATGATCATTTGCATATGCATAAGGTGTCTGCCATATGGATTCCCAGGTTTCTCACACCATTCTAGAAGCGAGAACGCGTCGAGTGCTCGAGAATGAATTTGGAGATGTGCCAAGAAGATGAGTCAAAGTTTTTCAAAAGACTGATTACATAGAATGAAACTTGGGTCCATCACTATGACCCAGAGACCAAAGCCCAGTCAATGCAGTGGAAGCGCTTGGACTCACCACATCCAAAGAAGGCAAGGGTGCAGCCCTCTGCTGGCAAGGTCATGCTCACAGTCTTCTGAGACCAGGACGGAGTAGTGATGACAGATTTCCTGGTAAAGGGTACCACAATTACAGGAGTCTATTATGCTTCACTTTTGAGGAAATTAAGGGAAGCTATCAAAATCAATAGGCGGGGCAAGATCAGCAAAGACAACACTTGGTCCATAACTCGCATGTCGCCAGATCAGAAGAACGGGCGTGTGGTTATGAGATCCTCCCCCATCCTCCCTATTCTCCTGACCTTGCACCCTCTGACTTTCACCTCTTCCCAGCCATGAAGTTGTTTTTGAAAGAAAAGCTTTTCCCAGATGATGCAGCCTTGATTTCTGGAGTCATGTCGTGGTTGGAGAACCAACCTAGGGTGTTCTACAAAAACGGTCTCCAGAGCTGCATCAAATGATGGGAGAAATGCATAACTCTGAGTAGTTCCTATGTAGAGAAAGACTAATAACTGTGCCAATTTTCGTTGCTCTACTGCTATGGGAAGTGGGTCAGGGGCATTAATTATTTCACGCCCCTCGTATTCTTAATCGTTCAAGTAACACTCCATCTGTCTCAATAACTCTTAAAAGCGGATGATTTTGCCTTGTTAAATCGTGAGTGCGTATGAAAGAAGAAAATAAGTAAAACCAACTGCTCAATAACTCATATGTTACAAAACCGGAATTGACCAACAAGAATCTTAGCAAACTCTATTAAAACTACGGCAACCTTTTAAAACGTGAGCTAAACATATTTCGTATCATTCGGATCTGCTTTTAGATTAACGCCTTTTTTTAGTGGTAAGTCCAAATTAATTTTGAATTTAACAACATTTCAAAATTATCAATTCTTTTCTAAAAAAAAAAAAAGAAAACAAAAGAAAGAAAAACAGCGATTTTCAAACCGGTTAGTTTCCCCTATGAACAACACCAGCGATATCACATTAAGAAAAGTCATCTGATAGAAAATAATCAATACACATCGACAGAAAGATTTTCTCCGTCCACCTACCGGCCATGTCTAACATCCCCTTCGAACACGGAACAATTGTGATGGCGCATGTTCTGATTACGTTCGCATCCATAATTTTGTTATCTCTGCTAACGACCTCAACTTCATCTATTTGCGAGCATACCGAGAATGCAAACTAAATAAGTACCCAGCTCTTACGGATAGATATGCTTTTATGCTCTCCGTAGACACTTCAGGTTCCATAGGTTCGGAAACAGTATTCTTACTAGACTGGTTGTCTTACCAGACTGTGCAGGTTAAAATAACGTTATAACGAAATAGAAATCGTCTGCCTATTTCATACTCTCTCCCTCTTCCTTCCATCTCTCTTCCTCTCTCGCTCTCTCATCTTTCTCTGGTGAAAACTACTTCATAATTTTGTTAAGTCTTCATCATAAAACATAAACCGATTATTCTAATTTTACGAAAGTCCTTCCAAAAGTAAAGTCTTCTCTTCGGGAATCTTATTATACACAATAAAAAGCCACCACTTATTTGTAAGATAAAACTTACCCGTTGGTGCATAAGGGGTGGTCGTGATAGGTGGTGGTCGCCATGTACTCGTTTTTCTTGTTGCTATCGGAGTTGTTCCTCTTGATATAACTGTTGTTGTTGCTGTCGAGCTAATACAGACGACATTGTAGGGCCAATCGCAGACTTTAAGAAATTCATTAAACTTTGTGTTGGTCGGACAGGCCATCACGACTGGGATGTGGCCAATGCATCGAATGAACTTGTTGCATTGGCCGTTTGGGTGGAGTTGAAAATCTTGACATCGCCAACTGTAAGCAGTCGCTAAAAATAAAAAAAGAGAGTAAAAAGTAGAATTGGGCATCATTGAAGCTATATTAACCAAGTTTATTTTTCTTTTTAAATATTAATCGGTCGCAATGTACCAAGACCAAAAGACACTCGGAGAATAAGGGCTAATTAGATTGTCAATTTGATGATGAACAGCACTATAAGAGGATTTGAAATAAAAGGTTAAAGGGTAGAATTTGATTACTTAAGCTGATGACTCGACAAGTACTTAAAGACGACTTTGTTGCAGGTAGCGGGAAACGGTTCCGCGGTAATGTGTTCCACGACTAAGTTCTTGGAAATAAACCCAGTTTGTAGATGTTTCGTTTGGTTATAAGCACACAGAGAAAGAAAAGGGAGTTCTTTTAATAGTGCTAGTTACTAGTAATGTTTTACAGAAGGGATCAGAGATTGGAACTCAGTCGAGTATCTACCATGAAAATAACGATAGATTAGAGAATAACTAGTAATGTCGCTTTCGTGAGAAACACATTGTCGAAAAAAAGAGATCGTAGCCGACTAGATTGCGAAGTCAATTTTGTACTTCGTCACGGCATGAACAGATAATCTTCCCCAGGTGTTTTAACAGTACGCCATTTTAAGATATATTTGACTCTTATACAGGATAGGATTGAATCAGAGGCCGGGTAGAATCATCCAACTATTTTTCTCAGCGATCATGACAGCAGATTTGATGCAAGATTTGCATTTTTAGGTCTGGGGTGAAAGTTTATCAAGGCAAGGAACTTACTCAATAAAATAGTCGTTCTTTTCAACTGGGGGAAAAAGAGAATCCAAGCGTTGATGGTAAAAGGCTAGGCGCTTGATTTTAGTGGTTTTAAAAATAACCAGGCACGTTTCCACATTGTACCACGTGTCCCAGATCGGAAAATAGAAAATCAGCAAAGTCTTATCAACAATGTTCTTCAAAGTGCTGCCATAAATAGTTGAGTATTCTGCATGGGTGTCGATGAATGATTTCAGTTCAACATAGTCATGGTTGAGTGAATATTTTACAGCATGTAAATAGCCCCTCTCTTTTCTTCATCGTGGGCTCAAGCTACATGTTGGATAGCGGCCATCTCTATTCAAATCATGCGGTCAGATGTCTTTCGGACAGATTCATCATACTTAATGTCACTTTATATTATTTTCAAAGACTTGCCAAATGCTCCACAATGCAAGATAGAAACCGCAACCGACTAGGTTAGAACGCAAGCATACTAACCACATTTGCCTACAAATTAATAATTCGAAAGTGTTATATTTAGTGATGTAGAGAAGTTCAAGCGATTCTTACAGTTGTCTTTAAACACGTTAACTCTGCAGCATGTAAATTATTTATATGCGGGGGTTCTATGATCCTCACCAGATGAAAAAAACAGTTGAGTCTCATTGATCCATAAGTTGTCTCAATAAAGATAAAAACAAGGTATATCAAAACCCCAAATATCTCACTCCATCGAGAAATATACCGATACTTGATGGCTAACTGGCATAGTTTCCGAACCTTGATATCGAAACAATGTTTAAAAAGAATGCGTCCGATATAGCATCCGACAGAACTGATTGGTTAAATATCGGCATGGACAGCTACATATTCTCCAAGAAATTCCAACAGAAACTGAACAGCCAACCTTGGTACACTCCTGAATGTGCTGCCGTCATTGCAGATAGAAACCACAATTTCAATTGCTTTAAACGTAATAGATCTTTTGAAACTGAAGTCATTTTTAAAATTGCCAGCAATCACTGCAAAAGGATTATAGAAAACGCAAGAACCATTTGCTCAATACATCAAATCCAAAGTAGAAAAATATAGGATTGGTTCTCATGAGTTTTTTTTGCACCCCCCCCAAAAAAAAACACAACCCTGAACAGATGCGAGTTCTCTATCCCGACTATCATCAACGGGCGTGAGATTATTTCGTCATCATCTGAGAAAACCAAACTCTTTACCAAGAACTTTGTATCAAACTCAACCCTATCAAGGGCTTTACTCCTCGAATTTCCTCTCAAGACCGAAAATAATCTGAGCGACATCCACATATTTGTTTGTGATATTGCCATACTCATCAAGAATGCGAGCAAAAAACAAAACAAAACAAACAAAACTGGTCCTGGAAATATTCCAGTTATAACACTCAAAAAGCTTTAACCTGAACTAGCACCCATACTTGCAAAGCTGATCAACGATGCCTAAAGAGAAAATGCATCCCAACACACTGGAAAATCTCATTAGTTTGACCAGTATTTAAAAATACTGGAAATCGGTCTTTTGCATCTTAATACAGGCCAATTTTACTCAATACATCAAATCCAAAGTAGAAAAATATAGGATTGCGCACATGAGGTTTTTTTTTGCAAAAAAAAACAAAAAAAAACAAAAACAGACAAAAAAAACACAACCCTGAACAGATGCGAGTTCTCTATCCCGACTATCATCAACGGGCGTGAGATTATTTCTGTGTGTCATAAGCAAGTTGCTTAAATCCATGTTAAATCAAGAAATTGTGCAACCACCTCAACAAAAATAACCTATTCAGTGACAAACAATATAGTTTCCGTTCTTCAATATCTACAGCTGATATACTGACTGTAATTTCACATGGGATCAGTGAGTCTATCGGCGAGGGTTTCCTCTCAAAAGCAGTAGCCCTCGACATATCAAAGGCATTTGATAGGGTTTTCCATGAAATATGAAATATTTGGAAATGCCTTCTCAACCATCGAATCTTTTTCCCCCGTTTTTACAAGTAGTTGTCAGTTGGCAGAAGTCCGAAGCTCAGAGTATCGATGCTGGCGTACCTCTTTACCTTATCTTCATCAATAATCTTCAAAATTAGATTCTAAGTTCATTGATTGGGCCCACACTGTCTTCTTCATTGCAACCTCCCCCCTCTCTCTCTCTCTCTTTCTCTTTCTCTCTCTCTCTCTCTCTCTCTCTCTCTCTTTCAAAGATATGATATTACTAGCCTGAGTCTTTTCTACAAATACTATAATGCATGGGTTCGATCTATTCTGCCTTCATTCCAGCTCCTTTGACTAGTTCCTCTAGCAGTCTCCATTAATATCAATTGGTTGTTTTACTACCTCAGTGTAATGCAACTTCCTATTCCAGTAGCTTCTTTTCAGGGACTGTAAGGTTGTGAAATTCTCTTCCTGCTTACTGTTTTCCTTCTACTTACAGTCTTAGTTCTTCCAGATTAAGGTCAATAGGCATCTCCTGTTTTTGCAATAATCAGCGTTTGTTCTTGTTAGCTCCTTACATGAAGGGATTTCATGCCTTGTCTCGAACGATTATCTATCCTATTTCGTGACTAAAAGAACTCTTCTAGATATTATGTATGAAGGAGCCTTCGACGAAGGACGAGCAGTCTTTATGTAACATACCATGTTGTACTTCTGTGAATACATATTTTTGTAAATATACCACCGTGTGGTCTCATAATCGGTCATTCAAGTCCATAACATTTATGATGTCTAATGAACCTCTGTACAATAGCGGTGAAGCAGAAAGTGTTGGAACTCATTGATGTATCACAATCAAGTGTGCCCGTACATGGTGTTTTATTGTGCGGCATGAATGATTTGAATGAACAAATGCACTTTGAATATGAATCTATTTTAACAGTAATTATTTAATCAGTCAGAAATTGTTTCATAATCATATAAGAAAGATAAAAATAAGTGTAAGATTCTTCATTTGATCTTTTAAAAATTCTAGAAGACGAACTAATGGATTTCGTGTTCGACATATTTTAGATACCAATATCACAAAAATGTCTCGACCAGCGAAGATCAAAACGAAAATGCAAGATTATTCGATTGCAACATCCATTAAAGAAACAATATTGACTCCATAAGGAATTAGGCAAAAAAGGGGGATGTTATAGACTTTCATATCTACATGGATTTTTCTAGACATTATGTATAAAAGAGCCTTCGATGAATGGCGAGCAGTTTTTCTGTAAGATACTTTGTACTTCTCCAAATACATATTCTTGTAAATATACCACCGTGTGGTCTCATTGTTATCGGTCATTCAAGGAAGCAATATAAACCAATCAAATACATAACATAAAAATAAATTCATTACAAATAGTCGATCATAAATATGAAATAAATACGTGGTTGTTACATTTTATCGTGTGTAAAAGTCTCGCAAAGAAACAAAGAAAAAACTTCGACACATTTTTCTGTTAAATTAAAAATATTTATTGCTGGTCGTTTTTTCAAAGTCAACAGAATATGGTCGCATTCCTACTTTTCCATCTCTGGGTCAATTAACAATTTCTTAGTCTGCAGCTATAACCGCTGTTATGAACGTAATTCGTTCGACGCTTCACGGTCATCCGAGATCTTGCAAAGTTTCGGAGCGCTGACAAGTCTTGCATTTTGTTCAGAGTGTCTATCGCGCCGACACGCACTTTATCTCATCTTTTTGTTCTCTCTTCCTTCAATACTGATGTCTATATATCCATTTATTTCTGTGACGTCACGCTAGCCTCACGGCTTGATCATTTGCACATGCGCCAGTGACTTCGTTACAATATGAACACATCTATGTTGTCCCTATTTACTTGCCTCCCCATGGGGACAATATTAGACATAAGGTCGGTTTTTAATGTAGTTAAATTTCACATCTTCAAAATGAACTGATTTCTGTATTAGAACAACAACAACAACAAAAAAATGCCTCAGGCTAAGAGAATTTCTCCTACACTGGCCGAGGACAGAAATCTTGAAATGCATTATCAGAACAGATACTACATTTTGCTTTTAGCCAAAAGGCAAAGCAGTATTTTTTCGTCCGAAAAGTTCTCATATCAGCTGCAATTTACAGCTAGATGGTGGATGGATCATGAGGTGAAATAGTAAATTGGTATGACTCAGCGTGCTACGACGTTTTTGACCGGCTTGGTTCAGTTGTCCGAATTGGTTTCCTTAATTCTTTCTAGGATGAGGTACTCACGAGAAGGACACGTAAAAAATGTCAATATCTATGAATAAAAGTGGTGCTATAAAATCAACTGGAATCGAATTTGGCGCACTCAGATCGTAAGACCGCCTCGTTATCTAATTTATCAAAATCATCGCCGACAAGATATGTGAAATATAGAATGCAAATAGAGCGCAATCACGTTGACACACCGGTTCCCGCTAGATCACCGAAGTTAAACAACGATGAGCCTGGCCAGTACCAGATGGGTGACCATTTGGAAAGGCTGGGCGCTGTATGTTCCGTGCCGAGTCGTAGAAATTTCCAAGTTGGTATCTGGGGGCGCGTTTAACTCACAGAACGAGATATACCTCCCGAATCAAGATGGAAAGCAACGGAAAACTACCGTCTTTACTTGTTTTCCCGAGATTACCATGGCTCTACAATTTGGAGAGACGTGGTCGTCGACGCAATTAAAAACAGCAGAGCCGCTGCAATTGCAAGAATGTAAAGACATATACTAATTTAGGTAACTCTTTATGCTGTAGAAAACATAAGAATATTCAAGATCTAAATTAGTCAAATCCGTGATGACATATTATGTATAACTTACAGATTATTTTTTTATATAATCCTTTATTACTCATTTGTTTATTGTGATAAAAAAGGCAATAGTAAACATTACAAAAACGAACTTTAAAAACTCTTATCTAAAAATAAATCATCGTTACTATTGAATAGTGAATATTGATAGTCGAAGAAGTTTTCACATGGAGAAGTCCTCAGGCAATCTGGCTAAAACAGTATGCATTCACTTCTAATTCATCCAAATTTGTAAATTAGCTTCCAGACAAGGAGCAAAATGTTCTCGATGACCATGCCTAATATTGATAAGGCACTCGTACGAGTACGCTAGAAATTATGGTTTAACTTTCCTTACCCCTGCATGTCTGGCGGGGTATGTTCACGCATGTTTCGTTCAACTTTTAAGATTACACACATAATTCCCTTTCATGTGTAATAGTAAAGGTCAAAAGCAGTAAGAGTGTAATATTAGGGTTTAGTATAAGTCGGACTAATGCAAACAAGTAATAAAGTAGAAAGAGAAGCGAAGGGGACGTTACGTAACGTGTTGAGAAGGGTTTCTTTTTAATGACCATGTATCATATCGCCTCTGTAATCTAAAGATAATCTCAGTCTTTTAATACATGAGGATGTGCTTAAAAGCCAAAAATCAGTTGCCAAATAGTTACCGTATATTTTCGGTGTATAAAGCGACCGTCAAATAAGACGAACCGCAAAATTGGAGCAAATTTTAATAAATTTATCATATTTCGATTGTATAAGACGACTGCTAAATCACGAAACCATGTTTGTTTAGTCCTCAGATTGCAACACCCGGTACCTTGTGAAATATTGTTTTTTAAAGATGATTTTCTAACTTTAGAGGCGTCTTATACGCCGAAATATACGGCAAGTTCCAAATTCTTTCAAATTTCAAAGAGTCACAAAAGGGCAAATTTTTGAAACTATAAACAAAAGACTAAACTAGCCGACTTATCTATATATCTATAAAAATGAAAGTGTCTGTCTGTCTGTCTGTCTGTCTGTGTGTCTGTTTACATTTCCTTACACAATAACACCGTCAACTTTCAGTCTACAGATTCGAAATTTGATATATAAGGTAGTGAGATTTGGGAACATCTTTATAATCCGTTTTCGGCCAGAAATTTGGCTGTTAAAGGGTCAAAGTTCAACGATTTTTACCTTTGAGAACTCTATCAAACTCCTCCCCCAATTTTGGGTCTAAACACTTGAAATTTTAGACATAAGTTCCTTGGACATGGATCTAACTTAATAACTTCATTTGAGCCCAAAACACTAAATGTTAAGAGGTAATAATAGGGGTCAAAGTTTTAAAAAATTGACCTCTGCCAAATTACTAAAGACATTTTCTGGTCTAAACATTTGAAATTTTGCATAAAGCGTATTCAGAGATAGGGTCAGCTTTTTGATAGGTTTGGGTCGAAAGTTTATGTTTGCATGTCTGCCTAAAACTTTCCACAGAGGCGACGGATTTTCACAAGATGAGTATCGTTTTGAAGCTCGACCCTTCAGACGACAAATACCGAAAAATTGGCTAAAAACATTAATTTCTTCACCCTAAACTAGGCACTTTTCTACAGGGAGAGACTGCTTTTTCGCCGATATTTTCGAAAGTCATCCCCTCTTTTGGATTGCCTTAATTTAAACCAACGTAACTTCCGGTTTGGCGGTGGTTGTAACGGAAAATACGTTTTCTCCACGTTTTTTTCCTCCTTCGCGTTACGGGTTCGAGCCTGCCTTCCTACTACCACTTTTTTTTTTTTGCTCAGCACACACCTCCAAACACCCGAAACCCATGCTAGTATATCTATAAAAGTAAAAGTGTTTGTCTATCTGTGTGTCTTTTCGTGTGTCTCTGCGGTCTCTACCAAATTACTTAGACAATTTCTGGTCGAAACATTTAAAATTTTACATAAAGGGTATTCAGAGATAGGGCAAGTTTTTTAATCGGTTTCGGTCGAAAATTTAAGCTACCAATATATAAATGTATGCATGTGTGTTTGCATGTCTGCCTAAAACCTTTGACATTTTCACAAGAGTAGTATCGTTTTGAAGCTCGATCTTTCGTACGACAGATATCGAAAGATTGGCTAAAAACATTAATTTCTTCACCTTAAACTGGTCACTTTTCTACAGGGAGAGGTCGCTTTTTCCGCCGAAATTTTCGAAAGTCATCCTCTCTTTTCGATTGTCTAGCCTTAATTTAAACGTACGTCACATCCGGTTTGGCGGTGGTCATAACAGCAAAGACGTCACATTGATTTCACGTTCTTTTCCTCCTTCGTAGTACGGGTTCGAACCTGCCTTCCTACTACCACTTTTTTTTTTGCTCAACATACACCTCCAAATATTCCGGGAATGCCGGGCTCCCAGGCTAGTCTATCTATATATCTATAAAAGTGAAAGTGTTTGTGTGTCTGTGTGTCTGTCTATGTACATTTCCTCACGCAATAACTCTGTCAATTTTCAGTTTACAGACTCGAAATTTGATATACAGGATATTGACATTTGGGAACGTCTTTGTAATCCGTTTTCAGCCATAAATTTGTCTGTTAAGAGGTCAAAGTTTAACGATTTAGCCTTTGAGAACTCTAGCAAACTCCTCCGACAATTTTGAAATTTTAAATATAGGTTCCTTGGACATGGATCTAACTTAATAACTTAATGTGAGCCCAAAACAATAAATGTAAAGGGGTCATAATAGGGGTCAAAATTTAAAAAAAAAATTGACCTCTGCGGTCTCTACCAAATTACTCAGACAATTACTGGTCTAAACATTTGAAATTTTACATAAAGTGTATTCGGAGATAGGGCAAGCTTCTTAATCGGTTTGGGTAAAAAAATTAAGCTACCACTATATAAATCTATGTATGTATGTTTGCATGTCTGCCTAAACCTTTCGACAGAGGCGACAGATGTTCACAAGATGAGTATCGCTTTGAAGCTCTACCGTTCAGACAATAAATCCCGAAAAATTTAATAAAAACATTAATTTCTTCACCCTCAATTGGGCACTTTTCTACAGGGAGGGGTCGCTTTTTCCGTCGATATTTTCGAAAGTAATCCCCTTTTATCGATTGTTTAGCCGTAATTTTTACCTACGACATTTGCAGTTTGGCGGTGGTCGTAGCAGCAAAGATGTCACGTATTTTTACCGTTCTTTTCCTCCTTTGCAGTACCGGTTCAAGCCTGCCTTCATACTACCAGTTTTTTTGGGTTTTTTTGCTCAATACACACCACCAAACACCCGGGCAACACCGTGCTGAAATGCTAGTATATCTATAAAAGTGAAAGTGTCTGTCTGTGTGTTTGTATGTGCGTCTGTGTGCCTGTCTGTGTACATTTCCCTACACTGTCAATTTTAAGTCTACACACTCTTAATTTGATATACAGCGTATTGACATTTGAAAACATCTTTGTAATCCAGTTTCGGCCAGAAATTTGGCAACTAAGGGGTCAAAGTTCAACGATTTGACCTTTGCGAACTCTACCAAACTCCTCCGCCAATTTTGGGTTAAACACTTGAAATTTTAGGTATAGGTTCCTTGGACATGGATCTAACTTAAGAACTTGATTGGAGCCCAAAACTATAAATGCTAAGGGGTCATAATAGGAGTCAAAGTTTAAAAACATTTACCTCTGCGATCTCTATCTGGTCTAAACATTTGAAATTTTACATAAAGTGTATTCAGACATAAGGCAAGCTTTTTAATCGTTTTACTTTTTTTGCTGAAAATTTGGCTTCCAAGAGGTCAAAGTTCAAACGATTTTAACTTTTTCGGTCTCTAGCAAACTATTAAACCACTTTTGGGTCTAAACATTTGAAGTTTTGCATAAAGGATATTCAGACATGCAGCAAGCTTTTTAATCCATTTGGGGGCGAAAATTTGGCTGGCAAGAGGTCAAAGTTTACAGAATTGACCTTGGCAGACTCTACCAAACTCCTCCACCAATTTTGGGTCTAAACACTTCAAATTTAAGTTGTAGGTTACTTGAACAAGGGTCAAACATTTTAATTCTATTTGAGCTCAAAACAATGAATGTTAAGGGGGTCAAAATTGGGGTAATTTTTTTAAAAAATTGACCTCTGCGGTCCTTACCAACTTTTACCTATGGTAGTTTAGGAAGCCTATTATATAGAAAAGCATTTTTTTTTACACGGTGGTCACCACTTATCAAGGGCCGGAAGTCACTCAGGGATAAGGGTTATTGCAAGTACAGTACGTTAGTGTGGAGATTTGATGAAGTATTTACTTAAAGGGGCGGTTCATTAGGAATTTGTTAACGTTGGACTTGAAGACATCCATGTTGTAGTCAGGTGGGAAGCAGGCAGACGGAACAGAGTTCCACAGGCGTGCAGTTCTAAGAAAGAAGCTTTGTTCATGAAATCCACGTTTGGATTTAGGCACAGATAGAGAGTGGAGTGAATTTTTGACAGTGGATTCAGCTAGACGGGTGTTTTTCGTGAAAAATTGGCGAGGAGCGACCAGAGATTGTTCAGATGAGCACCTGCCATGGAAATAACGATAAAACAAGGATAGGCTCGCAACGTCTCTTCTGTGGGAGAGAGGTTTCAGGGTAGAGAAAAGGGCACCCCCAATAAGCCACGAGATCTAATTTGTACTCTATCAAGGCAGGATAGGCTGTTTTTAGCAACTCCTGCACAAATGTGGCAGCAGTATTCCATCCTTGGACGTACTTGGCTTTTATATAGATAGAGAATTGCATCAGTAGTGAGATATCTTCTGGAGCAGTAGAAGGATCCCACCATCTTTCCAGCGACCTTGGCAACAGACTTGATGTACGTGTTCCATTTCAAATTAGAAGTAAAGGTCAAACCCAGAAGCTTGTCAAAACACGGGGCCTCTCCCAGACGAGAGCCATCCATCCCAATTGATGCCAGATGGGGATCAGAGTGTTGATGATGTAAGGATAGGAGTTTGGTTTTAGATGCATTAAAGGTAACCAGCCACGTCTTCCCCCACTGAACCACGCGCTCGAGATCAGAGGAGAGAGAATCAGAGAGAACTTTGTCAGTTACAGCCTTTGATGTGTTGCCGTAGATGGTCGTATCATCAGCATAGATGTCAACGAATGATTTAAGTATGTGTTTAGGGAGGTCATTGATGTAGATCAGGAAGAGAGTTGGGCCTAGGATTGACCCCTGAGGGACTCCAGCATTAATACTGCAGGCCTCTGATTTTTGTCCATCGACCACTACTCTTATGAGCCTATCGGAGAGAAATGATTTAATGATGGAGAAAACATTTCCAGTTATACCATAGCTGGAAATCTTGTGAAGTAGACCCTTATGCCATACCTTGTCGAAGGCCTTTGATATGTCAAGAGCAATTGCCCTAGAAAGGAAGCCTTTGTCAAGAGATTCACTAATCCTATGAGATATAACCGTCAGCATATCTGCGGTAGATCTTGCAGAGCGGAAACCATATTGTGTGTCACTAAGAAGGTTGTTTCTGTTGAGGTGGTTGACTATTTCTCTATTTAATATGGATTCCAGCAACTTACTCATAACACACAAGAGACTTATTGGTCTGTACTGAGAGGGAGATGACTTATCACCTGAATTCTTAAATACAGGGAAAACTGATGAGGTTTTCCAGGGAGTCGGAAAGCACTTCTCCTTAAGGCAGCGCTTAAACAGTTTCGTAAGTATGGGAGCAAGTTCTGGTTGGAGCTTTTTTAACACTATAATTGGGATGCCGTCAGGGCCAGTTGCTTTACTGGAATCAGCATTACCATACATATGCACACTTTCTAGTATATACATATGCACATAAAGTTGTGAACAGTATATAGGCCCGACCAAAGCCGGACTGAACTGCTAGTTTACAAATAAATCTAAATGTTACATGATAAGGGCTGTCCCCTTTTCATGTAAGTATAAAAATAGAGAAATTTAGTTAAAATGAAAATGAAATAGCATAGACGAAATTCGAACCTCGTAATTTAGGTTTAGAAATAGATTACGAGAGAGAATTAGCAATGGAATGTAAAACAAACCATTGTTTAGATACGAAATAAAATAGTTTCAAGAAAAGAATGTGCACTGTCAATTTTGTTATGAAAATTCAATTGAAAGAATGCAGCTACAAGATAATTTAATAAACATGTTTTTAACATATTGGAAATATAGGTTACTGAGAATATAGGTTAAAATTCCTTTTGTAAACAAAGGAAAAAGTTTTGGACGCGCATGTCCAGAACACGTGAAAGAAGACACATGTTTTAACATGTGTATGACGTCATGGAAAAATGGGAAGTTCTAGATATAGTTAGAAAACTTTAGAGTTAAGTAAGGAGAAACTGGGAGAAACTTAGAGGGAGTTTGAGAACGACAGACGATAGTCTGCAGTTTGGGATTCGAACGTCTAGAAGCGAGACGGTTACTTTTGAAACTTAATATGTGAAGCTTTGAATTCTTGATGATGAAAACCACGGCCGGTCGTGAGAAGAAATAAGCCCATCATGTGTTTTTATAAACGTCGTCTTTGTGTTGTAATTCGACCAAAAGGTAAAGTGAAAATTGTTATTATATGTCCATATAACTGTGTTATAAAATGTCTTGACATACGCATCTTACATACACGTCTCTACATCTCATATCTACACTAAGACTGTCTACACAAAGTCTGAAGACTGTCTCTTCACTCTAAGAGCTTCCTTCATTACACGTCTAAGTATGAACGTTTATATATATATGAATATCTTCATAACAACAATACATCCCTCAACAACATCACTTGTAATAAGACTCTCTTTTCATAACACGAACAATCTCTTCATAACAGAAACAACGACATGCTTTATAAAACGAACAATCACTCTTACAACAATCTCTCTACAACATCTAATCTCTCTTACAAAACATCTCTCTAAGACTCTAAGACTGTGCTTCTAATAAGACTCTCACTATTATTAAGAAAACCTATATGTAACATAAATGCATTGTAGTGGATTTAATTTCACAAATTATTTTTAGATAAATGTTTTAAAAAGTTTGTTTTGTAATGTATACTATTCCATTTTTATTATAATAAACAATCGAGCAATAGAGGATTATGTTAAAAAATAATAATCTTTAAGTCAAACATAATAAAAACACACACATATACATAAGAAGTAGTTACACAGTTGTATGAATATACTAGCTCAACTCTACCTGACCAGTGCTGCCTGGTATGCAGTGAAATCATGTTAGTTAATCATTTTTATTTGTTTGCATATTTTAAAATTTATACAGAGAAGGAAATAAAATTTTAGTTTGGACAAGAATAAATATTAAAAAAAACTATTGCGACGTACGTGAGTGTTAATAAGATGGTGAAATCATGCAAACAATTATTCGTTAGAATCATAATTTGATATGTCAGCTTCGACTTCGGTCCTACTTTTAAAATCAAACAATATATTTTGTATCCTAGATAGGTTTGAAAATTTACAGTTATCAATAATTAAAGAAATATTTTCTTCGTTTAAGGTCAGTTGAAAAATGAATAAAACGGAACGTACTATCCTCCTGATCTCTTGAGAAAATGCGAGAATGCAAAGAAAGAATATGTGCACTTACCAAATATTGGCAAAAGTAAAATCTTGAAGAGCATCCTAGGCGAGAGACAAATCGGTTGCTTTAAAATCATAGCTCGCGAGAGAATGAAAGGCGGTTTCAACATTGAGAGTAGCTCAAACAAAACGGTTTTATTTGAGACTTTTTTTTGTATTTGATCAGTTATCTTCAAAAATAATATTTGTTTGATTTATTTTATTTTTGACGTTTCTTTTCATTTTTATATGTTCTCGTCCATTATTTTCTCTCTCTTTCTTTCTCTTAAAAGAGACGTGAGAGAGTGTTTCTTTATTTTGTCTTTCCGTTTATTTCTGATTCGTTATTTCTTTCTCTTCCCCAGCTCCCTCTTTTCTTTTCCTTACTTTTTTTCACACATATTCAGTATTTTCGTTTTTTTCCCTTTAATCTCCACACTATCACAAAGGCGCCTATTGTTGTCGTGTCCTTCTATCATATGGTGTTAGTTTGTTAAATCAACCTCTCTCTCTCTCTCTCTCTCTCTCTCTCTCTCTCTTTCTATATATATATATATATATATATATATAGAGAGAGAGAGAGAGAGAGAGAGACAGAGAGAGAGAG
Source organism: Euprymna scolopes (assembly GCF_053919585.1). Lineage (NCBI taxonomy): Eukaryota > Metazoa > Mollusca > Cephalopoda > Sepiida > Sepiolidae > Euprymna > Euprymna scolopes. The sequence continues at coordinate 80,627,503 of NC_136482.1, read as the reverse complement.
AACTAACCGAAAAACAATTCCATACACTGCCCACCAGCACGACTGCACTTGAAACAGAAGTTGAGTAGCCATAATATATATATATATATATATATATATATATATATATATATATATATATATATATATATATATATATATATATATATATATATATATATAGTGTATGGGATTGTTTTGGGGTTAGTTCGTTTCTATCACTGAATGAGTTTCACGTTTCACGTGGCTTGCATATAATATTTGATATATTGATAACAAAAGAGTGGTCCGTTATCTGCGCACTGACTACTGAACCATACATACATACATACATACATACGTAATGCATTGACAAAAAAGGTATTTGCAAAAATATAGAAAAGGAATTCTACAAAATTTATTTTTAGAAGAGTTGGTTGGTGTCTTGTTATCATAATATTTAGATGCTGGTGTTTAAAAGATAGGTTGATAAATTTCTACATAATATTAAATATTGAGTTAAGTGAAATTTTCCCAGAAGTTTCAAGCGCAACGTGTTCACTTGGTGATGTTAAAGAAACAGGAAGCCACTAGTCTGGTGTGCCGAATGAGCAGAGATCTTTATATTACATTGAACCGACAGGGAAAAAGAGAGAGAAAGACAGAGACATTGGCTTTGAATAGCGGCTCTTGCTTTCCCTGTGGGGGACGTTAGATTTTTCATGCATGTGTTGCAGCATTGCAGACTGGTAATTGTGACTATTAATGTATTTTTTGTTCGATACTAACGCCTGCTCTCCCTTTGTATATGATTAAATATCGGCTTACATGTTACGTATATACTCCGTGCGTTTTTATTCGACAAACGGTCTAAATTAACACACACACACACACACACACACACACACACACACACACACACACACACACACACACACACACACACACACACACACATATATATATATATATATATGTGTGTGTGTGTGTGTGTGCGTGTGTGTGTGTGTGTTGGGACGATTAATCGGAATCGGGAATAAAAAAATAATAACTTCTACAGCTATTTTGACTCCATGTTGGCATATACAAGTTGTTGCCAATAAAAACCGAATATTTTGAAAATTAGCAAAATTATGAGTGATTATTCTTCATAAAGTAGTTATTTAAGAAATAGTTATAGCTGTAGTATTGCACTATATATATATAGTCTTTGAAGTTTTCAACATTTGAAACCACACAAAAAATTATTTATTATAATTCATTAAAAAAAACATCTAGTCAGTAAGTCATTTAATCACCTGCAATCACTGCACCAACTCTCAAATTTACTATAATACCAATTTTTATATTTTTTAAGGGATCATCAGTTGTTTACCATGAAACACTGTTTCGGGGATTTAAAAACAAAACAGTGTATTACATCATGGCTCCCCAGCAGTGTTGATCAAACACCACCACCCTTAATCTTAGGAAGAAGACAAGTTACAAAATTTTTTTTTTTTTTTTTTTTTTTTTTCCCCCAATTTCCTATTCTTAATTGTAATTACTAACCTTTTCATAGTATAAAAATGAATTTCTTACCTGTGCGATTCATCAATTTCCACATTTAAAATGGATACATTTTTTAATTTTTTAATTTATCATTCTTGTATTTATAAGATTTGGATTAATCCATTTAACTACTTATCACCCCCACTATAGTTAGTAGTTTGTATATTTACATTCTTATTTATTTAAAATTAGATATATAAAGGTAAAAAATATTTTATTTTTACATATATACATTTTTTTTTTTTTTTTTTTTTTTAACTATATAAATTTATTATATGTAATTATAAATACATTTATACATTGCTAATATAGTTTTGGATTTCCTTTATCAATATAATCTGGTTTATCTTAAACGATTCAAAAGCATCAGGATAACGAACAAATGCTTTGTTTAACTGTTTAAATATTTTATTTTTATCTCCACCTTGTTTTATCATCCTTATTACTAAGCTAGAAACTGGTGGTATAAAATCTGTTAATTTTAGAGTAACGCGAGCTATTCTCAAAAACTCTGACATAATGGTTCCATAAAACACAAAAACGGGGCAGGTGCTATCCTTATGGGGCATACGTACTATTTTAAAGGGGAAAGCGTTTCTTTTATCAAATATTTTATAAAGAAAAATTCCATCCTCAATTTTTATATCTAAATCCAGAAATGTAGCCTGTTGTCCTCTATGTTCACAATTTAATTTTAGTTCGTTTGGATATATAAGATGTTTATTTTTTTCGAATTCATCATTATCGTTTATGCATATAAGGTCATCTATAAATCTCCTACACCCATGAAAGTTATATGTTTTAGATATATCTGTTTTTAATAATGATGACATATATATATACTCGAGTCTATGTAAATACAAATTTGCCCAAAATGGTGCCGGATCCAATCCCATTGGGATACCTATCGTTTGGAGTAATATTTTATTTCCTATTTGAAAATAGCATTCTTTAATAAGATGACTTACAAGCATTTTTAAAATACCTTTAGAAATACTAGTTTTGCTATTTTTATTTTTACACCAGAAAGCATTAGAGTTTGAAAAGTCTATATATTTACCTTTTCCACCTTGAAAAGCCAAATCTACAGTATCATTTAATTCTTTTATAAGTTTTTCGTGCGGAATTTTAGTATATAGCGTACTAAAATCATAAGTAGCTATAGATTTTGCTTTTATTCTGGAATTTATTTTATCTAATTTTTCTTTCACTGGTTTGGAATTATTTACTACCCAAAATAGATTTATATTACTATAGAATTTACTTTTCAGGTGAAAATTATTTATTTGATTTATAATTAATTTAAATATTTTAGATATAGCTTTACTTAGAGGTTTAGTGATGCACGTCTTTGAACCTACAATAAATCTAGTCCCAACTGGATTTTTATGCATTTTAGGTATCCAATACATACATGGAAGATTTTTGTGTTTATCTTCTAATTTTAATCCTACTTTTTCATTAATAATACTATTATTCAAAATAATACTATCTAAATTACTATTACTTACTTTATAAGTATCCGAATCGTTTCCTATAAGTCCTACTTCTATCAATAACCGTTGTATATAATATTTTTTACATATAAAGGCTATATTGTTTGCCGCTTTATCAATCGGAACTATTACGAACTTTTCTTGAAGTATTTTAAGTTCCTCCCGTATTTCTGAATTTTTTAAAAGAGGATTGGTTTTTCTAGGGCGTTTAAATTGTTTTATATGTTTAACCTTTTTATTTACGCATTCAATTATACTATTTTTCCATGCATCAAACGTAGACTGTGCTAATTTATATTTCTTTACCATAGACATAATAAAACCTTCTAGCGCTTTAGTAACTTCTTTAACGCATTTAGTGTAATTTAGGCATTTAGGTTCTCTATAATTTGGACCCTTACTAAGTAGTTTTCTTAATTTAGGATTATTTACTATATTTAAATCTCCTGTAATTACATGTTTTATCTCATTATTACAGAACGGAGAGGAATTACATTCACATTCTGGAATATTTATATTATTATCTTTTATATTTATATGTTCTACCGTTTTCTTATAATTAAAAATCTTATTGCGTATTGTTGGCCCTAGTTTATATGTAACTATTGGTTTTTGATCTTTTTTCTGGAACTCATTTGGTAGTAATTGAATATTTTTTTGTTTATTAAATATTTTAGGTAAATTTACATCATCAAAACCTTTATTTTCATACAAAACTACACAAACATTTTTAGGTTTCTTTTTTATATCGTTCCCTGGTGGCTTATATAATTTAGTGTCAATTATATCTAGAATATATTCATACCATTGAATGAAATAGTCCTTCTTATATATCATATCCGGTTGTAATAATATTTTAGATGCTATTTCCTTCAAAACTTTCTTTTTTGTTTGATTAAGCAATTTTCTTATATAATTGAACGACTCATAAATTTTATTAATAATTATATCTTTAATTTTACTAAAAAAATCCTCACATGAAATAACTGATTTTCTATTATTTCTATTAACATGAGTTCTATCTCTAATACCGTAGCGAGGCAAAGCTGGATATAATCTACCTATAATTTCAGAATCTTGTAGGTTATTTTTTTTAACTTTACTATTCAACCCATATGGGTAAATTACTCGCATTTTTTTAATTATATCGTCTTCCTTATCCTGACGCATCCTTAGGATATCGTTATCTACATATATATATATATATATATACACTGCGTAGCTAATCATTAACGAGTTTACATTTTAAAAAAAAAGCAGAAGAAAGAGAATTGTGAACTTTAATGTTTTGGTCACTAAACGATGTCCATATGTAAAAAAGAACTGTAACTTTTGTGAAATTAATTTTTAGTAGATTTGTCTGTCTTTCTTTTTGGCGCATGCAATTTTGTTTTTTCTTTCAGCAGAATTCTACACAGAGGCGTTGAGAATTCAATGTGGAGGTCTCCCGGTCAACTAGACATCACGAGCCAATTTCTGAAGGAAGTCAAAGGTTAGTGTCTTGACCTGAGCACGGAGTCCGACCACAAAGGAACGAGTGAATAAAAATCCATGAAACTTTGAGAAAGTGCTTACACTATTATTCAGCTACTCCAGTCAGAAAATAAAAGTATTTAAAGCAGTATAAGCGAAACTATGGCAGAAGATAGGAATATCTGTTGCTTTCAATGTGTCAAGTTATTAACGAGGTTGAGAAAAAAAAACACAATATACCCATAACTTGTTTATTGTAATGATTTTCAAACATTAAATGAACTAGGAAAAAGTCTTAGAACACAATCACTACATAGCAATTTCTACTTTGACATAATTAGTAGGGGATATGCGATGTTTTTATGAATGACTCGTAAAAGACGTTGGTCCACAGAATTAGTCAAATTTGTGATTTTGTCATTATTATTATTTACGATAATAATTATCAAATAACTACAGACACTAGTGTTTCTTCCTTTCGGGAATCATCAGTGGAGAGTGTCACGATTAACACCCGTCGATAGATTCGAACTCTGCAACAGAAGCCATCTCTGACTCCATTCGGCCACCGTTAACCGTGAGCAGAAATCATGTTTGGACGGAAAATAAAATGCGTATTTGATAAACTGCTACCCAAACACATAGTACACAACAGAACCTCTACAATGCCAACGAAACGGTTTAACAGCGGAGATAACGTGTATTTTAGACATTTTAGAAATAACGTTTCTTTTTGGGAACAGGGTACGATCTTACGAAGAATCGGCCATGTTACATTCAGGGCCCAAAGTTCCAACATAAGAGGCACCTGAACCAAATCAGGAAACGCTTCTACGAGGATCAAGAAGAACCACCGCAGGACGGCAGTGAGGCGATTGAAACTGTGTATTACTGTTTTGACATAGACCCTCCAAAAGGGATGTCAGAACCGAGACGCTCCACCAAAAGGAAGAAATACAGATTTTCACAACCGCGGAAATCAGCTTGGGAGAGGGGTGTTGCTGGGGAATCACTCTCCAAATGGACTGTTCTATCCATTATAGAAACCATAGACCTTTTGATCCCAGGTGTGGATTAAACACCAGAGCGACCTTCGCCTGCTCGGTGACGTTTACTACTCTTTTCAGTTGTAACCTTTTTACGTTGTTGTTCCAGTAATACATTGTTTAAACTCTATTCCGTTGTTCTGTTTTCTTTGTGGCTTATTGCAAGCCATAACAATATATATGTTAATATTTTTGTTCCTTAGAAGTGCTGGTTGAGTTTAAGCCAAAACAACGCATTATTACAAAATAAACAGACATTTATTTTGTTTGAAATTTATATTGAAATTCATAAATATATTTCGAAGCAAAGCCTCATATTCAGTATGTCTTTCTTTTGCCATGTTGTTGCTGGAGCAGAGAATCAGAAAATTGTTGTTTTTACGGTAGTTTTTAAATCTCGGAACGGCAAATTAAGATTTTTGTTCCGAGATTTAAAAAACTACCGTTAAAACAACAAACGGACTTATACTTATAAATGTCTGTTTATTTTTTAATAATGTGTTGTTTTGGCTTCAAACGTATATAACACTTAATTTATGTTATTCAAACTAAACCAGCGCTTCTAAGGAACAAAAATCTTAACGTGAATCCTGCGTGACCAAACGCACCGTTCGGTAGGTGTATCAGAATTTTTATAGGAATTTTTGACACCCCTAACACGAAACTACGAATAAAATATAAAACAACTCGTAATTTCTCTTTTAAAAGTGGATTGTTTATTTTCTTTATGGATTATACTTCCAAAACAAACTATTAAAGTTGTTTTAAAAGTAACAGAAATATTGTTTTTTATTTTTTAAAGAACAGTAATGAATTTTACGAACTCAATATTTTTCAATTTTTAAACTTTAAAAATCTATCAAAATTTTTCTATTCTTTCCAATAAATCGAATATAATATTTTAAACAAACGTTTTTTTTAATTCACGCCCCCCCCCATTTTCACAAATTGAAGAGAAAAGGTCAATAAATAATATATTCAAATTTAAAAAAAGTAGTGTTTTTTAGAAATTTACCTGTAAAGTTCGAAGTTTAAAACCTTTTTTTTAAAAACCACGTTGTTTGTTTTTTCTTTTGTTTTTTTTTATGAAACCTTGGTCCTAGCTCCATTAATTGAAAAAAAATTGGGGCTTGAATTACATTTTTCAAGTAGTTATAAGCTTGGAAAGACAGGGGGTCGAATAATTCACGCCTCCCATTTTGAAATGTCTATTAAAAAGTAAATAATTAATTTACTCACCAAAGTGTTATATATCACAAATTGAAGATAAAAGATCAATAAATAATATATTCAAATTTAAAACAAAAAAGTAGTGTCTTTTAGAAATTTACCTGTAAAGTCCGAAGTTTAAAACACTTAAAAAAAACACGTTGTTTGTTTTTTGTTTTTGTTTTTAATGAAACCTTGGTCCTTGCTCCTTTAATTGAAAAAAAAATTAGGGCTTGAATTACATTTTTCGAGGAGTTATAAGCTTGGAAAGACAGGTGGAATTATTCAATATTTTTCACGAAATTTCTGACACACCTACCGTTCGGAGATTTAAAAAAACTACCGTAAAAACAACAAATGGACATATACTTTCTGATTCTCTGCTCCAACAACAACATGGCAAAAAAACAAAAAGAAAGAAAGATATACTGAAGATGAAGCTTTGCTTCGAAATATATTTATGAATTTCAACATAAATTTCAAACAAAATAAATGTCTGTTTATTTTGTAATAATGTGTTGTTTTGACTTCAAACGTATATAATACGTATTTTATTATATATATATATATATATATATATATATATATAGTCATACACACGCATACATACATATATATATGCACACACACAAACATATATATATATACATACGCACACACACACACACACACACACACACACACACACACACACACACACACACATATATATATATTTGTGTGTGTGTGTTAGTGGATGAGTGTGTGCGTATTGTTATATATATATATATATATATATATATATATATATATATATATATATATATATATATATTAGCTATAACCCCATTAATAGCATTAATTAACTTCATTAAACATTGGAGAATTGTTTCTCATTACATACACATAAATTTGTACACATCCTCATAAATGGGGCGATAATGTAGGATAGGAACAGCAGGTGTGATAAATTGCTAAGAAATAAATTAGCATGCAATTTCGGACAGGCTCTTGTTAAGATAACATTGAAGGCTTAGTGATTGGAGGTTCGAATCCTCTCATACTCAGCCATGCTGATTAGCTGTAGTGACGTATCCTTGGATAACTATTTTGTCTATATAAATATACATTATGACTATTAGCAGACCATATTTATCTTTAAACGATGAATTAAGAAAAAAAGAATTAAAGGCTAGCTAAAATGAGGTTTTATATATAGTTCTGATCATATTTTTGTATTATACGTATATCAATAAAGCACTCAACGACGCTAAGAATATACATCAAGAATAAACAACAAAATGTTACTCCTTCTCACATACACTTTAATACATTCATATTTTGGAAGTTATTTTCATTCTTTTAGAGGTTAGTAGCATATGCTACGCGTTATCTACATCACCCAGAATTATCGGTACAAATCGTTTATAAATTTTACAGTACAATTATTTTAATAAATGCAACTAACCTTAGATGATCATATTTCTTTTTTACACGGATGTAATATCATTTTATTTCCCTGTTGCTCGTCCATGCGATATTATAAAAATTATACAACTGTTTATCTATATATTAACACGATAGCGTATGTGTTCTTTTGTGTGTCACGCTTACACCCGGGTCGTTTAATTGTTATGTTCTTCTATTTCTTGTCATAAATAATTTTACCAAGAATTCTTCATAAGTTTTGGTTTCGGTTTCGACTATAGCTGCTGGCACTTAAATCATCTATTTATCTTTTATAAATAATTTTATCAAAATTCTTCATAAGTTTTTCGGTTTCGATTATGGCTGAAGGAACTCAATATATATATATTTCATAAGTTTTTATTTCGGTTTCGATTCAAGCTAATGCACCCAAGTCATATGGATATGTTTTTATTTTTGAAATCGCAACTTTATAACTTATAAAATTCGATAGAACATTAACTCTAAAATAATATATACGAAATCTGCAAGAATTAAAATATCATATTTAAGCATACGTTACGACCAGGCTTTACCGGGCGTTTGTACTAACTTAGATAAATACTTTTGCAGTTTTAACAAAAAAGCTACAATAATATCAGAGAGTCTCCATTTACACTGATCATCTACAGAATGCCATAATCAATATATTACATATGAATGAGTCCTCTGTGGAATTTTCACAGGTCCCGCTAGTTAATTATTATATTTTTTTTATCTTTATTCCAGCTCTCGTGTGCACCCAAGAGAAAACAGCATACAGAGTGGTGGCATCTTGTTTGAGAAGAAACTCCAACACGTGTGTTGCTTGAAGCGCTAAAGTTACAATATAAACGATTCGTTCGCTTTTACAATTTCTTTCAAAATGTAATTGTTGACATTCTTACTTTAAAAGTCATAAATTCTAAGTATCTCTTCATATTTCGATAAAAAAAAAGTGTTTGGTTCGTCAGTATTAAACTACATCAACATGGAAAAGCGCAGTAAAAGTACAGAATAGTTAACACTCAAGAACCCGTAAACAAAACATGCATAATTTATATATGCATATATGATATATTATTTGAACAAATGTCTTTACCAAAATAATTTGTAAGGGTTTAAAACGGTAAACGTACAAAATGTGACGAGAACTCATAGCAGGTTATAACACAGAAGAGCTCAACCACCTTGCTCCTTTAAAATTATCAAACAGCTAACACATCCTTCATCCAAAAGCCCGCGCCTAACACTTCGGCAAAAACAAGATAGATATCTTACACCTCTCATACCCTTGTCGCAGAGTAAAAAAGAGATTTGCTACATTACAAAAAAGCCTTGGCTACTTCGCAAGGAATAAAAAGAACTAATCTACCGCTATATCACAAGGAACTACTCATCGGAGGAAAACCTATAGAAAAAAATGTTGAAGAGAGAGATGGTGTTAATCCCACTTGAAGGGGGTAAAGTAAATTCTTGGACGGTATTATTTTGCGCCGAGTTTTCGGAAAACTTTGGAATTGGAAATCTTTCGGGCATTTTAATATTATCTGGATACCACATGTATCAACCAGCTAAGTACCTTGTGTTTTCTATACCTCCTTACCAAGCCATCCCTATCCCCAATGGATAATCAAGCTAATTTCATGTAACATCCATGTTTAAATACGCGTCTTATTGTTGGACTTGAGTAACCATTTCTTATAAACATAATGAAAATATCTATTTTGTGTTATTTGCTTACTTTTTGTGTTAACCCATGTCTTGGCCTCGTGAGTATTGTATGAAGATTCTTTTGTGGAGATTAAACCCCATTATATAATATATATAGATATAGATATAGTAAGTTATGGAAATTCTCGTGAGATTTCGTCAGGCTTATGTATAAGCCTAACGAATTCTCACGAGAATGAAACATAGCTTATGCATAAGCCTGATGAATACTCACGAGAATGAAACACGGGATATTCTGTGTAGCTTAATTGCCATATATATTTTCATCACTTACTACCTGACTCTACCTATGTATTGAGCACTGTTGAAGTAACTACTGATAATTTACACATAAAATTATATGTTCGTATATTAATTTCTGTGATTAAATAAAGAAGTCATTCCTATATATATATATATATATATATATATATATATATATATATATATATATATATATATATATATATATATATATATATAACGGCTAAATACAGACCAAAAAGCATAATGAATTTAAAAAAATAACAAATGAAAATAAAGGTTAGCTAACCAGATTTCGTTCCTCACTTATCAAAGCTAAATCGAGGAAAAACGATTTAAAACAAACAAAAAAGTCATGAATATGGCAGAGGTAGGAAAAAAACAGAAATAAACGGGGAAACATTACATAGAGACTAAATTAAGTCCTAGAAGATTTTCTTTTTGCTTGCAAAGAGAAGGTCTCAATGACTTAATAAAAAGAGTCTCTAAAATTTTCAAATGATAGGGAGAGTGCGACTTACTAAGGATCGTAAACATGTCAGCACTGAAATTCGTGGCACACGCATGGTTATTTATAAGATGGTCGCAAATCGAAGAACCATACGTATTACTCAGAACATCCGAGGGTGAAAAATTTTCATAACGAATCTTTGAAGGCACATGCTGTTTCAAACGAAAATCTAATCTTTGCGATGTTCGCTCAACATAGTGCGCACTGTAACTACATTTAAATAAAAATAAATAAATAATAGAATTATTATGGTGGGGGGGGGAGAACATCTTTGCGAATAGACAGCAACATAGGCCTAGTTAAAAAAAATAACACGCGGGTTCGATGCAAAATAACACCGTTGCATAGACAAAGAAATTTGCTTAGCAAATCGGTCACTGATGTTACCTAGCCAAGGTAGACGTAGGTACACAGGACATCTATTAGCTATAATTTCTTTGGGTTTATGAAAATTAGAAACTTTCTTATTGATAGTAGTTTCAACAATATCCAAGGGGTAACCATTATTACAGAGGGTCTTAGTGATAAATTTGAGTTCGTCATCCAAATTAACTTCAGAACAAAGCATCAAGGCCATATGTGCTAAAGTTTTGATTAAATTATATTTTTGGTTTATAGGGCAAAAAGAGTCCCAACGCGTATAGAGACCCGTAAAAGTTGGTTTACAATAAACAAAAATAAGAAAACACGAGGATGTCTTGGACACAAAAACATCCAAACACGGAAGAGTAGAATTCGTTTTCTTGTCTACCGTAAACTTAAGGGCTGGATGAACATTATTAAGGGACACAAAAAAGCATCCGCATTCGTCTCGTTGTCAAATAAGCAGAAAGTGTCGTCAACGTAACAAAAATAAATGTCTGGGGGTGCATAAACCAGACAATAGATCTTCTTCATGAAAACCCACAAAGATATTAGCCAACACTGGTCCCATGGGGAACCCATGGCCACACCATCCGTCTGTCTGTACATAATATCGTTGAAACTGAATTCTACCGACATGGTGGCAAATTTCATCAATTCTACAAAAAATATTTTCTGGTATTGGGGGAGTCGCAACTTTACTCCGATATAAAGCGTCTGCACAAATATTAATAGTCTCTAACAATGTGATACAAGTAAAAAGACTGGAAATATCGAAGGAACACATAAATTTATCTGAATGAGTATAATTTTGTATAAAGTTAGCAAAGCTAAAAGAATCTTTAATACAATATGATCTGTAAAGTTCCAAAACAGGTTCTAAAATAATTGTTAACCATTTTGCTAGCTTATGTTGACAAGACCCTATCATAGATAATATGGGTCTAAACGGTATCCCCTCTTTATGGGTCTTAGGCAAACCATACAAACGAGGGCGAATAGAACCAGTAGGACGAATTAAATCAGAAATGAAAGTAGGAAGAACACCACTTTTGACCCATTTGACAAGTTGTTTTTGGAACTTGGTCCCGATAGAAACAGTAGAATCATGAGTATCTACCGGACCCAATTTAACAAATTTAGAGGTGTCCCCCAAATAGTCAACATTTTATTGACATAATCCTGGTGATCCATAATGACAACGCCAGAACCTTTATCGGGTTTTGTGATGAATAAAGATTTATTATGGCGAAATGCTTTGATTATATGATGATGTTCTCTTCGCCATTTTGCTTCACAAAACGAAATGGGTGTGCCCGCATAAGAATGTGCGACGTCATTAAGTTTCGCCTTAATATCACTGACCATAGAGTCGGAAACAGGAGAAAGTCTTTTTAATTGAGCAAAAAAAACTTCAAATGGTTACATATGTACATACATGCATGCAAGTACGTTAACTCGATATTTTATGTGAACTGAGAGGTCTACTTATATAGACGCGTCTATACAATTATGTATTTGCATGCATGTATGCAGTGAGGAAATTCTATCTCTATAAGGAATTTTATAAATTTATAAAACATATATTATATATCCTAGTATTAAAGAAGGAATAAACAACTGAAATGAAAGTATGACACCCATTGAAATAAGGTTTATATATAGATATCAAAACTTAAGCTTAAATATTTGATTACTATGTACATGTTAATATAAAAATGCAACTCCCATGACATCATCTATATTTAAAAAAAAGACTATATGTATGTTATAGGGTGTTGATTTCATCATATAAACGTATGTTATTCTGAAATGAATAAATAAATAAAATACAAATAAAATAAATAAATTGTTATGGAAACGCCCACTAATTAACATAGGTGGGCGAGTGAGATATATAAAGGTATCAATCACCAATACCGGGGAAGTTCTGCAACGACCGCCAAATAGGCAAGACGCCTATATTGCCTCCAGTAAGACATGCAACACGCCACCTGCCGGAATATCTCCAACTGAAGTATATCTGAAGACATGTAAATATGTATATAACTTTTCTGCCTAATATATTATTGTTATACTTTTACTTTCCGTGCTCTTGTTAATTATTTGTGCAGACACAACAGTGGCAACGAAAATTCGAAAAAAGACTTACGCGGGATAAAATCCACTATTAAACACAACAGTGGCATCGAGAATTCGAAAAAAGACTTACGCAGGATAAAATACACTATTAAACATAACAGTGGCCTCGAGAATTCGAGAAAAGACTTACGCGGGAAAATCCACTACTAAACTCAACAGTGGTGTACGAAAAATACTTACTCGAGAAAGATTGAAAAAAAAATACGTACTCGAAGAAACAAAATCTGTTGAACACAACGGTAATATCGAGGACTTTGAAAAAGATTTACTTGTGAATTCACTGTTAGACACAGCAACATTATTCAAAAAATAATTTACGTGAAAGTTATCACCGTCGACCCCCTCCCCCAACAAGAAAAAGAAACGAAAGTAACTACAAAATTGTCGAACGAGATATCCGAACACTGGATACTTGAAAGCAAAATACCAATAACCATTTCAAGTGACTACGAAAGTAAAAAAAAAAAAAAAAAAAGTGTTTTTGTTAGTACACAGTAAACTAATTTATGCAAATTGTCTTGAAGGAGAAAAGTGATTTTTTTTCAGCTGTACCAAGAAAGGATTTTTTTAAAAGAATTCTTGTACGTAATCAAAGATTAACGGATTAAGAGAAAAAAATAAAATACATTTTTTTTCATCCCTCAATAGAAAAAGGGAAAAAGAAAGGTTTAACGCAAAAAATAATATGTCGATAGAATTTGGTTGACAAAAAAAAAGCGAACCTAAAAACGGTTGTTCGTAGTTAAAAAGTGAATTAGTAAAATAGACTGATTTTTCTAATCCTTGAAAAAAAAATAAGATGAAGGAATTTGCTAAAATAATGACACAGTTCATGCAGAATCAGCAGATCCTACAAAAAGAACAGCAAGCGCTACACGCAGAAAGAGACGAAAGACGAAATGAACGACTCATAAAATGCCTAGAAAGGCAAGAAGAAAGGTTCGCGCAGATGCAACTTGAACAGAAAGAACTGTTAGAAAGATTAACAGCTAATTCCATACAAGAAAGTAATACAACCTTCTCCAACACAACAATTGTTAATAGCGTAGATGTGTTCACATACCTACCAGAAGAGGATAAACCTTTTGATGCATACTTCAAGAGGTATGAAGATATTTTCGAAACAAACTGTGAAAACTGGCCAAATGGAAAGAAAGTAAGTTTATTACTTCGAAAGCTTAGTACCAGTGAACATTGCAAATTTGTTGATTTCATATTGCCAAGGAGAACGAATCAGTTAGATTTCACTGAGACCGTAAAGCTTCTTAAGGAGTTATTCGGACCGAACATGTCTCTTTTCTACAAGAGACGGTCATGTATGAATCTTCAGAAAACTGATGAGCAGGACTACCTGACATACGTGTCAGTAGTAAACAAAAAATGCGACAACGTCAAATTATCGGAACTCATCATGGTGGACGATTTCAAATGCTTAATCTTTTCACAGGGTTTAGTATCCACAAAAAATTCAGAGATCCGAAGACGCGTTCTCTCAAAATTAGAGACAGAACAAGGCCTGACATTGCAGAAATAAGCAGAAGATTGCCAAAGGGCAGTATCACTAAAAAAAAGATTCCAGGGATATAGAAGAAGCAGGAGTGGCGTACATTAGGAAGATTAAAAAACCTTTCAGAAACTCAGGACAAAGAAATTTTGAGAATATGCAAAATTAAAAATAATACTCAAATTATAATACCTACAGAAAACGAAATTACGATAATAGTTAATATAATAACTACAAAAAACGAAATTACGATAATAATCAAAGGAATTATAAAAAGACAGTATCAGGTAATAATTGTAGAAGAGCATTTGGAAAAGGATTGTCCTTACAAAAATATCACGTGCTACAATTGCGATAAAGTTGGACATAAGCGTGTTTGCTACAGAACAAAAAATAGAGTACACCAAATGAGAACAAACGATAAAGGGAAAAATAATTTACGAAAATATATATTAGTAAATATTTTCGACAAACAAGTGAAATTTCAGCTTGACTCTGGATCGGATTTGTCGTTAATAAACGTCAACACTTGGAAAAAGCTGGGTAAACCGACTCTTCAAAAGTCAAGTAAAGATGCACAAACAGTGACAGGAGACGAAATAAAATTCGAAGGAGAGGTTGCCCATTAATTTAAATGGCACGACGAAGAAATTGAAAATCTTCGTAAAGAAAGCGAGAACTTATTGGAAATTGACTGGATTGAAAAATTCAATCTTTGGGATAAACCAATGAACGCTTTTTGTAGAAAAATAACCAGTTGCACCCCAACATCAGAAAATATTAAAAACGATCTAAAAAAGAAATTCCCAGAAATATTTACTACTAGACAGGGAAGATGCAATATTTTTAAGTCTTCGTTCAAGCTAAAAAAGGATGCAACACCGGTGTTTAAGAAAAAACGGAACGTACCGTTCGCCGGTTTAGAGAAAATAAATAGCGAGCTAGATAGACTAAAAAAAACAGGCATCTTATCGAAAATCGAAACTAGCGGCTGGGCAACCCCATACGGTGTACGTAAAAAAAAGTCGGAACAAATTCGAGTCTGTGCAGACTTTTCTACGGGCCTAAACGATGAATTAAAAGACGACCACTACCCTTTACCAAGCCCTGAGGAGATATTTGCCACACTAAATGGTGGCAAAATTTTTTCAAAAAGAAATTTATCCGACGTCTATTTACAAATTCCGATGGAAGAAGAATGCTCAAAGATAGTATGCATTAACACGCACAATGGGTTGTTCAAAGACAACCGTCTACCCTTCGGGATTAAAGTCGCATCGGCGGTTTTCCAACAAGTAATGGATACAATGCTGAACGGAATAGATTGTGCTCGTGCATACCTGGATGACATAATCATCAGGAGCGCGTTCATACGTGAACACCAAGAGCATCTAAAAGAAGTATTCACAAGAATAAACGAATACGGATTCAAGGTGAAAGAAAACAAATGCGAATTTTGTTTAGACGAAATCAAATATTTAGGGCAAATAATAAATAAAGATGGTCGACGCCCAGACCCGGAAAGATCGACAGCAATTAAAAACATGCCGGCACCACATAATGTGACGACTCTACAGAGTTTCTTAGATCTCGCAAACTACTACCAAGTATTTATCAAAGGAATGAAAGACCTAAGAGCCCCGCTTAACGAGTTATTAAAGAAAGAAACACCATGGATATGGACAAAAGAATGTCAAGACGCATTTGAGAAAATTAAAAAGACGCCGACGTCTGATTTATTTTTAACCTATTACGACCCAAAATTAGAAATAAGTATGGTATAGGAGCATGTATACAGCATATCCTGCCAGAAACCTATAGCTCACGCCTGAAGGACACTACTTCCGGCAGAAAAGGCTTACTCTCAAATAGAAAAAGAGGGGTTAAGCATTATTTTCGTCGTGACGAAATTCCACCGTTACCTGTACGGGAGACACTTTATACTAGAAACAGATCATAAGCCCCTAGTCACAATCTTCGGCTCAAAAAAGGGTTTGCCAGTATATACGGCAAATCGCCTACTCCGTTGGGGCACGATCTTACTAAATTATGACTTTTAAATAAAACATTTGGGTTCAGAAAAAATAGGTCATGCGGATGGCCTGTCAAGGCTTATACCGAAAATGGAGGAAACCCTTGAAGAGTCAGTAATTGCAGCTATATGTTACAATTATGAGGGGGAAAAACATGGTGGCGAATATAATAAAAGAATTACCAGTCACGTTAACCGATATAAAAAGGGAGGATGAAAATGACGATGTCATCACAGACATAAAGAAAAAAATAAGGGAAAATGATGAAAAAAACGCAAAGCATATTTTCCGTATGCAATGATGTTTTATTATATAGTGAAAGAGTTGTTATCCCAAAAACCATGCATAAAAAGATCTTACGTGACAGGACACCCGGATATAAGTAGGATGAAGGCACTTATGCGAAGTTACGTTTATTGGCGTAACATGGATGTGGACATTGCACTAACAGTAAACAAGTGTAAAGGTTGGGCGGTAGCCACAAAGGAACCACCAATAGTCCATAAACCTTGGAAAAAAACTGACCACCCATGGTCACGCATTCATATAGACTTTGCTGGACTGACCGAAAGACAATACTACCTAATTGTAGTAGATAGTTTTTTCCAGATGGCCTGAAGTAAAGCGTTTCAGGAACCCAACGACAAATAACACAATAAATTTTCTGCATGAAATATTTGCACATTTTGGTGTGCCAGACATTATAGTCACAGATAACGGAACACAATTTAGATCAAGTGATTTCAAGGACTTTTGTGACACTTTTCAGGTAAAACATATAACTACACCACCGTTCCACCCTTGATCAAATGGATTAACGGAAAGATTCGTAGACACAATAAAGCGTGCACTTAGAAAATCAATAGGGACCCCGACAGATAAAGCATTACAACAATTTCTGCAAATATACAGGATAACTAACAAACCCAAATACACCGTCGAAATTATCGCCAGCAGAATTAATGTTTGCTAGAAAAATAAAATCACCATTTGATAGATTAATACCAAAGCAAGCAATCGTCCACAAAACTACGCACACATCACGTAAAAGGTTTAAACCTGGTGATCGTGTATATTTTAAATGTATGAAAAATAATATTTCATATGGGGGGTTTGATACGGTAGATAAACATATCAGCGACTTGGTCTACATGATAAAATGTCCAAAAGGGATACACAAAAGACATCAAAATCAATTGAGAAAACGTCATATAAAAGACAACGAACATGAAAAACCTAATGAAAAGGAAGATCCAATTGATATACTATACGAAGCGTTTGATATCGAACCATCACAAACCATACCCGAACCGAGAAGATCGGGAAGGAAAAGAAAGTTTACAGAATCAATTATAATGAACCCCAAGAGAAAAAGATATTGAAATCTACACGACTTCAAATCTTGGGAGGGGGTGTTGTGGGACGCCCACAAATTAACATAGGTGGGTGAGTGAGATATATAAAGGTATCAATCACCAATACCGGGGGAGTTCTGCAACGACCGCCAAATAGGCAATACACCTATGTTGCCTCCAGTAAGACATGCAACACGCCACCTGCCAGAATATCTCCAACTAAATATATCTGAAGGCATGTAAATATGCACATAACTTTTCTGCCTAATATATTATTGTCATACTTTTACTTTCCATGTTCTTGTTAATTATTTGTGCAGACACAACATAAATAAATAAAGTTTATCAGTAAAATAAGGAGAGAAGGAATACGCAAAAGTGAACACGGAAATAGCAGAAAGTTTGAAATAAAAGAGATCACACTGGAACCACTTCAGATCAAAGTAATAAACACTTAGTCTAAACACTAGAACATAGCCGTACCCCACCCCCGCTACTACATTCTAGCCAGATTGTATTGTATTTTATGTTCTCGTCCTCTCCTCTCACTCCCTATTTCCTTTCTTTGCCACACCACTATCTCCTAACCCCAGGTATTCATAAACTTAACATCCCCCATTTTCTTTAGGGTTTAAGTCACACCCAGATATCTTTTTATATAAAAAATGAATGCACCTTGATTTTCGTTTCAGTGTCGCTTTTTTTTCGGTCTGATGCGGTGGGTTTCTCTAAATTAAGATTCTACTGAAACATGTATGCACATATATAACTAATAATGTTTGTATAATAAATATATATATATATATATATATATATATATATATATATATATATATAAGTATCAGTATTGGCTGAAAAATGCGAATCTCTTGTTTGTTTGTTTACAAACAAGCGATTTGAGCACTATAAAAGTGGTGGCGAGTGTCTATTAAAATAGACATTCCGACGAGTTATTTACGGGCGTCGCTTCCATGGTTGAGTGGGAGAACTGCCGACTCTCAACACGACGGTTCTAGGTTCAATCCGTGGCTTGGGAAAGATGCTAGTCTAGCGGCACTGATAAGTTGTGATACAACGAAACAGGACTGTATGTCGATGAATACAAATATATATATTTCTGACCTTCTGTACACTAAATAGATGAATGTTAAGCTTTTATATCGAAAAAAGGTGTTTTTTCTTCGTAATCGAGCACTTTGTTGGAATTCTTTCCAAAAAACGGTAAACAAATATATATATATATATATATATATATATATAAACCCTTGGTCGTCTTGTTCTTTTATTTTGCCGTCTGTATGCTTTACTTGGTTATTTTATCAGGATACCAGTCTGAACGAAGACAATGTGTCATATTCTCTTCTATTTTATTAACACATAGGGGAGAGGAATCTTTCATCTCTATGTATTATTTGTTTTATCTACCCTAGGACTGGTATTGTTCATGTTTTATCCCTAGCGTAGGTAATTTACAGCATGTATATGAAATTGTTTTACCTTAGGGAGAAGAGAACAGGTAATATACAACATAATGTTTCTATATTACATCCCTGGCAACGCCTAGAAACCAGCTAGAACATGTATTTCAGTCAATCTATATTACATCCTGGGCTATGCCGGGAAACCAGCTAATCTCTATTTAGTGACTTGACCACCAAAATACCTCCTTAAGTGTGTCCTTTCTTTTGAACTTATTAGATATAGGTATCTAGAAATGTGTGTGAAATTTTGTTGAATGCATTGTTCACTATGATTTTCTTATTGTTCTACACAATATCAACTGTAGCGAAATAACACAGTAAATTAGTGTAGTGTTAGAATAAAGAGCAAAGGAAAAAATTAGAATCATATTCTGTAATTGCAAATCTAAATTTGCTAGCGTGTACCAGTATTTGCCAGGTTGTGGAAATTTGGAATTTATAACATATGTAGTGGCCTTTTCCTAGATACCTATTGCTAAAAATTATACTTTCATTTTGTTAGAAAAATCTCTCTTCGGATGCCCTGCATCATCCAAAATAAAATAGTGAGATAGTATTGTAGTAATCATTAGTATTGGAGATTTGATAGAGTGTCTTACTTAAGAGGGCGGTTTGTAAGGAATTTGTTTATGTTGGACTTGAAGACATCCAAGTTGTAGTCAGGTAGGAAACAGGCAAACGGAAGAGAGTTCCACAATCGTGCACTTCTGAGAAAGAAGCTCTGCTCATGGAATCTACATTTAGATTTAGGCACAGATAAAGCGTAGGGAAAATTATTGACAGTAGTTTCAGCCATTGTAAAAGATTGGCGAGGGTGGGGAGGAGGGATTGGAGCTCAGAAAAGCACTTCCCATGGAAATAATGATAGAACAAAGACGGGCTCGCAATGTCTCTTCTGTGGGAGTGAGGCCGCAGAGAAGAGAAAAGGGCATCCCCACTAAGCTACAAAGTCTATTTTGTACTCTGTCAAGGCAGGATAGGCTGTTTTTAGCAGCTCCTGTCCAAATGTGGCAGCAGTACTCTATCCTTGGACGTAATTGGCTTTTATACAGATAGAGAATTGCATCAGCAGTGATATATCTTCTGGAGCTGTAGAAGGATCCCACCATTTTCCCAGCGTCTTTGGCAACAGACCTGATGTACGTGTTCCATTTCAGATCAGGAGTAAAGGTCAAACCCAGAAGCTTGTCAAAACATGGAGCCTCCCCAAGACGAGAGCAATCCATTTCAACTGGTCAGATGGGGATCAGAGCGTTGATGATGTAAAGATAGAAGCTTGGTTTTGGATGTATTAAAAGTAACAACCCACCTCTTCCCCCACTGTACCACATGCTCAAGATCAGAGGAGAGAGAATTAGAGAGAATCTTGTCATTTACGGCCTTTGATGTGTTGCCATAGATGGTCATGTCATCAGCATAGATATCAACGAATGATTTAAGTATGTGTCTTGGGAGATCATTGATGTAGATCAGGAAGAGAGTTGGGCCCAGGATTGACCCCTGAGGGACTCCAGCATTAATACTGTGGGCCTCTGATTTCTACCCATCAACCACTACTCTTATGAACCTATCAAAGAGAAATGATTTAATGATTGAGAAAACATTACCTGTGATACCGTAGCTGGAAATCTTGTGAAGTAGACCCTTATGCCATATCTTATCGAAGGCATTCGATATGTCAAGAGCAATTGCCCTGGAAAGGAAGCCTTTGTCAAGAGATTCACTAATCCTATGTGATATAACCACTAGCACATCTGCTGTAGATCTTGCAGAGCGGAAACCATATTGCATGTCACTAAGAAGGTTGTTTCTGCTGAGGTGGTTGACTACTTCTTTATTTAATATGGATTCCAACAACTTACTCATGAGACACAGGAGACTTATTGGTCTGTACTGAGAGGGAGATGACTTTTTACCTGAATTCTTAAATACAGGGTATACTGATGAGGTTTTCCAGGATGTTGGAAAGCACTTCTCCTTAAGGCAACGTTTAAACAGTTTCGTAAGTATGGGAGCAAGTTCTGGTTGGAGCTTTTTCAGCACTATAACTGGAATGCCGTCAGGGCCAGTTGCTTTACTGGAATCCAGGTTATTGATTAGCTTGGCGACCCATGCACAGATATTTGTATGTTGCATAGCGTGTTGTCTGTTATAGAAGGAAATACGGGGAGTTGATGGCCTTCGTCGCATAGAGTAGAATTTCTCTTGGTTTGTATCGTTATGTACGACATCATACGGGAAATATCGTTAAAAAATATTTCGCACTTGATAACTCCTAAACCAAATGGCAGTATCTGCATTGTTTAAATGTGTGGGGAGGATTTGTAAAATATTTTTCAGCGATAAAAAAGCTTACAAAAAGCTTGGAACTATACAATTTCGGTAGTGAATTTTATTCTAATGAGTTTTATAGAAATTATATTTTTATTTTTATTTTTTGTTTGCTTTCAAGTTTTTGAATGTTAACTATTCTGTACTTTTACCGAAAACACACCTTTCTTGCTCCTTCAGGAATATAATTTTCGTATAATCTTTTATTTTCGACGAATTAACTAAAAGTCAAAATGCTATTTATAAAGAAACATGGGCGTGACTAAAAATGTCATTTCAAATTTAAGCGTTATGGAAAGACAAAGAGACATCATTTCATAGAGATGATTGGTCGTATCTGTGATAAGACAGATGCGATTCAGACAAATGCAGAAAAGCAAATGGCTTGATTAGCAACTCTCATTTTATCTATTGTTGGGATTTGCTCTTACTTTCACTTCCAAAAGCAGGTTAGTTTCACATTAGCATGTTGTCAAAATAGTTTCAAGCAAATAAAAATCTTTTTAAACTAAAAAAGTAACAAGCCTGTATCAAATTAACCAAATCAAAATCTGTTTAAATAAAAAAAGTAACAAGCCCATGTCCAATAAACTAAAAAAACATATTTTAAATCAAAAAAGTAACAAGCTTGTGTCAAATAAACCAAATAAAAATCGATTTAAATCAAAAAAGTAACAAGCCTATGTCAAAATAAACCAAATAAAAATCTTTTAAATCAAAAAAGTAACAAGCTTGTGTCAAATAAACCAAATAAAAATCGATTTAAATCCAAAAAGTAACAAGCCTATATCAAAATAAACCAAATATAGATTTAAATAAAAAAAGTAACAAGCTTGTGTCAAATAAATCAAATAAAAATCGATTTAAATAAAAAAAAAAATAACAAACCTGTGTCAAATTAAACAAGCCCATGAGAACTGACTTTGTTAACGAAATTAAGTTTCACCAGATTTCTCCAGCCGGCTGCACCAAAGAACCCAAGACCATGTGCTCTAAATGGAAAGGAGCACTTCAAAACCTCCCATAGAAGCCTTCTTGATCTTGCGCACACATTCTTATAAACTGGCAAGAGTCAAGCGATTAGAAACGAATTGTTATTCATACAAACAAGAATAAAGTAAACAAACACATATACACATTGCCAAATACTCACAAACGTATATTGCTTACGTACACATATTATTCACACTACGAACATGTTGACATGCACATCTCTAAGCTTTGTGACAACTTGCTCAACTTTCTTGATCATACATGAGCTTGCATCAATGCACACTTAATTTTTATATTCTTATAACATTTTAGATATAAAAATGTTTTGTTATAAAATTTCATTTTTTATCAATTTTTCATTAAAAAAAATTCTGCTCATGTTATAGTTAGCACTTGCTAACTGGGGGCCCTTTTGTTCTCTTAATGTTTCATTTATTTTCATTTTAATATGCTTAAGTTTCTTTCTTTCACAATAATATTAACATTTATAAACAATTTATATTACATTTCAGTGTGACGCTTGGCAAAACCCAAATACGCTATCGTCATCCAAAATGGTTCTACTAACCATATGTTATATGATAACGTCAACATATATATATATATATATATATATATATATATATATATATATATGATGTGCATGCATTAAATCTACATGTTTAGCGATCAAGATAACATACGTAGCCAACCGAGAGAAAGTGTGACCGACCGACCGACCGACCGACCCTAGCTATAACATGAGCAGAATTTCTTTTAATGAAAAATTGATAAAAAATGAAATTTTATAACAAAACATAGACGCATCTATAAAAACAATATACCTGGACGAAAAATCAAATCACCTTGAACTTATAAACTCAGACACACCCGTTATTTACTTCCTGGTGTGTCAATCGGCACCACCCGTACCCTCACCAAAATAATCGAGCCTGAATTCTAAAAGAGAAAACAATATTATCTTGTCTTTTCTTCTTCTTCTTCTTCTTCTTCTTCTTCTTCTTCTTCTTCTTCTTCTTCTTATTCTTCTTCTTATTATTATTATTACTATTTGTTGTCTCGTTGGTTGGGTCTGTTTGTCTTGTGTGATCTTTGAGGGCGATCAGTTCTTCTCTCTGGCTTGTTCTTCAAGCGACAAAATGAAATATTACGAATCGTGTTTGCACAAAAACTCTCCGATGACGTTTTTGTAAACAGTTTTTGCACAACTTCCTCTGTGTTTCAGGGCAGA
Source organism: Euprymna scolopes (assembly GCF_053919585.1). Classification (NCBI taxonomy): domain Eukaryota; kingdom Metazoa; phylum Mollusca; class Cephalopoda; order Sepiida; family Sepiolidae; genus Euprymna; species Euprymna scolopes. The sequence goes on along the minus strand of NC_136482.1, from coordinate 80,603,424 downwards.
GGTTATAACCTTTCAGAATTGCCTGGTGGTCTCCGCCTTAAAAACCGGTTTCTCTTCAACGATAACACCCAAACATATATACATGCGTATAACACACACACACACACACACACACACACACACACACACACACACACACACACACACACACACACACACACACACACACATTAAATTATATATATATATATATATATATATATCGCAATTAAGCTACACAGAGCGTTCCGCATTTCATCCCCGTAAGTAATTATCAGGCTAAAATGCTCTGTGTAGCTTGATTGCCATATAGATTTTCATAACTTACTATCTGACTCTATTCACAAATTGAGCACTGTTGAATTCAATATTAAAAAATCGATACATAACTAACACATAAAATATTATACCTCCTTCTAACATTTGATGTGAATATACGAAATAATTTGGCCGGGATCAAAACTCGGCTGTGTAGTAGTCAGTCAGTGCTCATATGAGTGACTAGCTGCAAGTGAAATCATAGTGTTTATAAAGCAGTCAGCTGCCAAATGTAGTCCATTTGTTAAGACAAAGACTTTGCATTGTTGTTAATAGTAGTTGACGATTTCACTTATCACAATGCTCAACTGAAAATATATTACTTAATGAGAGAAGTCGACACTGACTTGAATGAGAATTTGATCGTCTCTGTTGTTTGTACTCAGCAAATCTAGACATGATGGTATGGAATGACCAAAGTAGAGTATTCCTGATATTGGAGTTGACTGTGCCGTGGGAGTATAATTTTGAAGAGAGGTTGGAAGGTAGTTACACGTGGTTATTAGCATCCCTTGCTTAAGTGTCCTAGGTCGTATGTGTGGTAAAACAGATGCGATTCAAGCAAGCGCAGAAAAGCCAATGTATCTCCATTTTGTTGGGATTTACTCTCACCCTCACTTTCAAAAGCAGGTTAGTTTTCGCATTAGCGTGTTAAGTCAAAATGGTTTCAACCAAATAAAAATCTTTTTAAACTAAAACTAGTGTACCTTTTCATTTGTGCACTGGTAATGTCTGTTTTGTTGAGGTTTTGACCCACCTTAGGACAGAGCAGTCTAAAATAAAAACTTCATACCAACTACCACTGTTTTGCTAAGGGTAAAAAATATGAGAGGAAACTTAGTCCCATTTATTACATTTAAGATTTACAATACATGTAATATCACCATTAAAAAAGTACATGCAAATATAATTTAAAACGATTTAAAAACCAAGCTTTCAAGCAATAAAATTTATATCTCCTTCAAAATAAAAAAAAATCAATGATTTAAGAATAAATCAAAGGCACTAGGCACCTTCGAATTTTCATGAATTCTTGTGGATATTCTCTCTTCGTGTTACTGGTACACAAATGAAAAGGTACACTAAAGACCTAGTACACTTAAGACCTTGGATACTAATGACTGAAGCACTTATGTCCGGGTACACTAATAGCCAGGACACTAATGACCTAGATCCGGTTTGATTTTAGTGAAATAGAGATCCAGAAGCTATTACTACAATATCTGGAAACAGCTGGAAAGGCATCGTTTTTGCACTTGGTTCAAGATGCCTCTTGGCTGGACAAGTATGAATGAAAACTTGGCTGGAAGCAATCTATAATTTTAGTTACTGAAAATTTCTGCCAGCGTCAACACCAACATAGAAGCCTTCACCAAGGGGGTGTTCTACCATGACATGAAGCTGTGTGGAAGGTAGGAACCGAAATAGTGTTTCAGTCTTCCTTTGACGACTTTTGATGGGGTTCGATCCCACAATTGAGCTGCTGCCAGAAAAGCACTTGGAGATTTTTACGAACTCCATTATACTGGCTAGAAAAGTTTAGATAGCAACAAATTGCTACCAGACTGAAAGTAACAAGTCTGTGTTAAAATAACCAAGACTATAAAAACAGTGACCTAGTTAACATAATCAGAAACCCTCTCTGCTTGACTTACTCTAAAAAAAAACAACCAGAATAAAATCAGCCAGTCGACAATTTATCTTATTAAACTTATAATTTATTTTTCCTACCAGTAGACAACTCCCACCTAACCAAACACATTTGACATGTGAGTGCATGTGATAATCAAGAACAAGTATAGATATCCAAACCACAGGAGACATCAATGTGTCAATAGTGAAACATTGGTGGATCCTTGTAAACTATTTCTAATGTTATATATATATATATATATATATATATATATATATATATATATATATATATATATATATATATATATATATATATATATAGCTTAATTTAAAAGGAAAAGAGAAAGTACAATTCCACAAAGGAGACTTATCCGGATAAGTCAAGCTCAACAATAATTATTGGAGCTTATACAGTAGGACAAAAAGAGTATGAAATGAAGACACAAAACTATATATTGGTAGATATAGAATGGATTATTTATTTAATAATGGAATACAGTCAAAATTTGGGCGATAGAAGGGACTCTTTATGCCAGAGCATTTCGAAGCCTAATGCTTCTCATCAAAAGAGTAGAAAAGGTGCTAGGTAGCATGGGGAAGATTCGGCATCTAGCATAAGGTTCATTAGTGATGAAAGAGATTAAGAGGAATTATAGAATGTTAGAGGAAGATTTATTGAATTCTAAATAAATAAGGAGAAGCTTATTATATATAGTATGATATATAAGATTATATATGGTCTTTAACATAGTATTGAGATTCAGGGGTATATGTATTATGGCTAAATAGGGGGTGTATTGTTGCTGCGTGGTAATTTATTTTAACGGTTTGTGGGGTGTCTATTTTCTATGGAGTGGGTAATTTTGATTGGTGCCACCTAAACGGCAAATGGCGACTATAAATTCGCATCTAATTTGGGGTAAAGGGTTAAAACTGAAAGGTAATATGCAGCAATATATATATAAGTTTCTACTGTTATGATAAAGGGAGTAGGATCATAAGAGGGCGGTCGGAGATTAGGGTGGCAATGACTATGAGTGCGTTTAATTTGATGCAATAGGTTAAGTATACATATTGATGTCAAAGTGGGGGAGTAAAGAAACCGTTACTTCTTATGAGAGTGGTAAAAATATACCAAATAATAGTAGGGTAATTATAATAGTACGAAGGATAATAGTAATGAAAATTATAATAATAGTAGAAATAATAAAGCTGAAAATAAAATAGAAGTAAAATTGAAGATAAAAATAAAGATGAAGTAAAGACAAACTTAAAGGTAAGCATTAAAAATAAACATTAAAGATAATATTACCAATAGTTGGTGTAGAAGTAAATTCAAAATTAATGTTAATAGTGATAATGGTAGCGGTTATGGTAGCAATGACGGGGATAATAACGGGGATAATGATATTAACAACAATTATAATGATGATTATAATAATAATAATGATAAAAACAATAATAAGAAGAATAGTAAAAGCGTTAAAAAACAAAGCAGTAATAATAATAATGATAATAATAAAAGTAGTAGTAACAATACATCTACTACTACCTCCAACATCACCACCACTACTACTACCAATAATAAAGAAAATACTGTTAATACTAATTATTAGGTGTGCGTAAAAGAAATGGATACAGACAAGTGTGGGGTCAGAGTAGCAGGAAAAGGGGTTGAGGAGTGAGGAGTAAATTGTCCCGTACAAAATAAAGAAAAATAAAGAATATATATTTATATATATATATATTTATATATATATATATATATATATATATATATATATATATATATATATATATATGTATATACGCACACACATACATATATTCATATAAAACACACACAGATTTAAAAAACACAGATAAATATATATATATATATATATATATATATATATATATATATATATATATATATATATATATATATATATATATATATACATAGTGAGAGAGAGAGAGAGAGAGAGAGAATAATTCGGGAAAGCGTAAGAGTTCGGTGAACCTTTGGTTTAAATTAAATTAAAGGATTGCTTCACTGGGAATGGTAGTTTCAAGAGTCCACCTTAAAACTTTATATTTCTTGAATTACATATACCCCTGAATCTCAATACTATGTTAATTCCTCTTAACCTCTTTTGTTCCTTAATGAACCTTACACTAGATGCCGCATCTTCCCCATGCTACCTAGCACCTTTTCTACTTTTCTGATGAGAAGCATTAGGCTTCGAAATGCTCTGACATAAAGAGTCCCTTCTATCCCCCAAATTTTGACTGTATTCCATTATTAAATAAATGATCCATTTTATATCAACCTATATATAGTTTTGTGTCTTCATTTCATACTCTTGTTGTCCTACTATATATATATATATATATATATATATATATATATATATATATATATATATATATAATATACAAAATATGCAAAATCCGATCCTGCATTTTGCTAATTCCTGCCCTCTGATGAGAAGGAGAGTATTTCTTCGAAACTCCGCGGATTAAGGACTATCCACTTATCTTGTGTTTCCTTTTTTAAAATTAAATATGTTTTTAACTCTTTTCCAAGATGTCTTTTAACATGTTTTATTAATCATTTGTTCATATATATATATATATATATATATATATATATATATATATATATATATATATATATAGGATATATGTGGGGCATTATAGTTGATTTTGTCACAAAAAACTAGTGACATAGCTCTAATCAGCACACTACTGGAGATTGTAACGCCTCGTTCGAGGACGTGGCTAGGACTCTAGATTCTTGGCACGTGGTCGTTTAGGCTCCTTGGAGGTTGTTACATAATCTGGTACGCTGAAAGAGAATATCGAAGCGGCAGGCAGGAAGAAAGATTGTAGTCTATCTACAAAAGCTTAATTCTCATAAAATTATGTACAAATGTTTTTACAATTCTCATTCAGATTTCGTAAGTTCTTTTCAAAGTCTCAACTCCCTTCACAGACAGCGACCGACAGATGGATGAGGTGGGGAGGGATCACGTCTCTTCTCTACTCTGATCTGAACTCTGTTCGACTCAACTCTTCTCGCTCTTCTGATTAATTTTCGCACGACAGTCGTATTTATAGTAAGGTAAGTGGATGGGGTAGTACTTCTCCCTCGCCAATAAGATTTCGCCACGAATCTCCATGAAATCCTAAGCCCCAGGGTTTTGCGTGGGTACAATTCCCACACTGAATCTAAGTATGATTTTCAAGGACAGATGTCAATTCTGACCTCCAACCCTGGGTTCATCTAAGGCCAGACAACGTTCTAAGTGAAATTTCCTGTCGTCAACTTTTAGCCGTAAAAATATGTTTCTCTGATTTTCAAACAATATCTATTTTGACATGAAATAAAATATGTATATTTATCTTCTCTATCTTAAATCCTTGGGTTATCTGGCGTTACCCGGGAATGCAAAGCTACCTCGGCGTAGTTCTAACGCTTCTCAATGGGGGGGATTACGTTACAAGATGATTTCGTCTAAGTTTTCGTATATTTTAATTGTTGAGGATGGGGTCATAAAAGTGACATCTCCCTTTAAAATTTCTCCAATTTGCACGAAATTTGAACCATAAATATTAGTGATCGATTAAGAAAGATTCCTAAATGATTAATACAATCTGAGTATTTAAAAATATTCAAACATTTCCAATTCTCATGAAATTGGAGCGATACATATTAGATACAAATCAAGCAAGATTCTCAAAATTTAATTTGTTTCAAAGAATACAGAGACAAAATAGAGAACTTAAAGAATTCAAATATTTATATTTAATAGTACGCCATCAGCAACTTTTTAAGCCATTTTTAATCGAATATATTCTGAATAGGATATTTTTAGTAAGCTGTTTTGATTTTTGTTTTATTTCTATGACATACTTATATAAGGGAAAAATAGAAAGAGATATAGTAAGACAGAAAGAGAGGAGGAGGAGGAGGAGGAGGAAGAGGAGGAGGAGGAGGAGGAGGAGGAGGAGGAGGAGGAGGAGGAGGAGGAGGAGAGAAAATATATTGTTTTGCATTTATTCGCATGAGCTCGATTTTTACTGTGGAGAAAATCCATCTCCCCAAAATGCGACATTCTAGGTGAAAATAATAATTGTGTTTTCTTGCAAGAACTCCCTCATAACTGAAGGAATATTGAAGGATAGGCAGTGCATCAATTCCTTCCTCATAAAGGAGGAGATAATGGCAGATATTTTTCTTATTTACTTGCCTCTCTTAGAGGGTAATTCAACTCAAATCCAACTTCCCAAAAGAGGCATTCTGAATGAGAACAAATACCTGCATAGTTCCGTTGGCACTCCCTCCCAAAATGGTGGGTGCCACAGACGATATTCAATAAACCTATACCTCTTAAAAAAGCGAGTAATTCAGAATATTTTCCTTTACTATCCCCAAGATCAATAATACCTGTACCCTCTTGTTACTAGAAGAAATTCAAGTGCAGGCAGGGAATCCATCTTTTTCTTAGCAACAAATATCTAACGATGTGATACTCTTACATTTTTAATATGTTATGAGCAATTATACGGGATTTCAGAATGAATACTTAACATAAGATCCTTCCTAGACAAGATCCAGATTGTCCTCGATGGGCGTAAATCTAAACAACATAATATTAAAGTGAGTGTGCCTTTATTATTCCTAATATTCGTAAATGGTCTTCCTGACAAAATGTCTGAAATGGGTATGTTTGCTAATGACATTGTTTTTTATAATAAACGTTAGGAAAAATGAATGTACGCATATCAAAGGCAACAACAGAAACCTTAGAAAACGACCTTCAGTCTGTAGTGGAATGGGTCCATAAAGGAATGATAACATTTAATGCTACTAAGACTAAGATTCTTTGCTTTAATAATTACAAAACACATTTTCAACTACTGATTACCATGACAAATAACACTCTACCCGAGAGCTCATCATTAAACTCATTGGCTTAACATTCACAGGAAACATGATTTGGAACAAATAGAGGACATCGCTACTGCAAAGAAGGCAGGCTCCCGCTACCATGCAAGAAAACTACTCACATAATACCTTTATCTCTACAAAGTAACCATTCGACTATGCATGTAGCATTGTTGCTACAAACGGGCTGATGCATTTACCACTAGTCTCTCACTCTTAGACAGGATCCAAAAATGATTCTCAAATCTAATAGGTCCAACACTTATTGGTTAAGACCACATCTCTGTCCCATCACTGCAATGTGCCTGTTTTAGAAATACTTTAATAGAATAGTGGCTGGTTCCTTTTAATGCATCTAAAACCAAACTTCTTTCTATCAACGCTCTGATACCCATCTGGCATCAATTGAAATGAATGGCTCTTGTCTTGGGGAGGTTCTATGTTTTGACAAGTTTCTGGGCTTGATTTTATGCTTGATCTAAAATGGAACATGTACATCAAATCTGTTGCTAAGGTCGCTGGGAAAATGGTGGGATCCTTCTATCGATCTAATAGATATCTCATTGCTGATGCCGTTTTCTACCTATATAAGAGCCAGGTACGTCCAAGGATGGAGCATTGTTGCCACATCTGGGCAGGAGCTGCTAGAAAGACCTTACCCTGCCTTGACAGAGTTCAAAATAGACTTTGTAGCCTAGTGGGGGGGGGGCTTTTCTCTTCCCTGCAACCTCTTTCTCACAGAAGAAACGTTGTGAGCTTGTTTCTGCTTTTTTGCTATTTTTATGGCAAGTCCTCGTCTGAGCTCCAATCTATGGCTCCCCTCCCCAAACATTCACGAGAAACACTTGTTTGGCTGTAAACACTATCAATAATTTACCCCACTCTTTATCTGTGCCTAAACCTAAACATAGATTTCATGAACAAAGCTTCTTTCTTAGAACTGCACATCTGTGAAACTCTCTTCCGTTTGCCTGCTTTCCAGCTGACTACAATATAGTCATCTTCAAGTCCAACGTAAACAAATTCTTGATAAGCAGTTCCCCTTAAGTAATCCAGTTTATCAAATTTATGCTACTAACGATTACTACGATATTGACCCATTGACTAATCCTCAGTGTGGGCAGTACTACAAATACAATTGCAAATTACTTAAGATTTCTAAGACTGATGGAATGAGAACCTGTTACTCCCATAGATTAAATAAATCTGTTTCATTTGAAATTTTGTGGAGATTCCTAAGTTTGGCGAAAGGATTTTCCAAGTTCAACAAAATACATCTGCAGAAGGTGGGGGGTTACATTAGCAGAAATGTTGTGCAAATAATATTCAAGATGTGAACAGTAGTCTGAATAATCCAAATAATACAGTGTTGTATTGTGTCCAGTTCCATATCTTTTTGAGTTCACATGACCACATGCTAAGAAGTATGTAACCCATTAAATATCTCATGTCTAGTCATCATAATAAGAGAGAATACAGCACAGAACTCCAATAACAAACTTCTATTTTCATTACAGTTGCTCTAACCACTCTTTATTGAGAACAGCTCCTATAGATTTATAATTTAGCTGAAATGTTGGCATTGTCCTTGGATGATGGTGACCCCTTTTCCTTATTCAGAATTCACTTTCAGTCAGATATGCCTAGACACAGTCGAATCAGAGCTATCTATCTATCTATCTATCTATCTATCTATCTATCTATCTCCCCTCTCTCTATACGTGTGTGTCGGATATCTGATATTTCTAAGCATCCTAAGAGTACAACAACCTTATTATTCTGCTACCTCTTGTGACATGTTGAGCACCGATACTAAAATAATGGTTAAATTGTATATAAACCAATTGTGCTCAGAGGGTGTATGTGTGATACAATCATGGAAATGAACTCCCTACATACTAGTTAAGTTTCAGTGAATCAGCAAAAATCCAACTGAGATAATTTGTCTGTCGAGGCATTATTTATCATTGCTCAAAGTTGTCAGCTCATATCATTATCTGCTAAAACTCTGTTCAATCTGTTCTAATCTAATTGTTTCCTCTTCGAGGCACAAGCAACCACAAACTGCCAAGCCACAAAAACTGCCACAAGCCACTCTGATTACTCAATTTATTAACTACAACCAGAAATCTTAAACATTTTGTATTTTTCCCAGAGTGGAAATTGACTCGATCTATTTGTTTTATTTTGTTTTTTTTGTGAATCATTTACTCCCATTGTCCTGGGTCATTTCCTCTATTTTTACTTCCAATAACTTCTCCATTTCTGGTGAATCATTCCCTGGGATTTGGGGGGGGGGCAGAGGCGTCCATAGTATCACATGATGACAGTGATCACCATGCAAAATTTCAGATAAATAATTTTTAATTTATTAAAGTTTCCACGGCATAACTTTCTGAATACTTCATACAATATGAATGAGTAAAGCCCACATAAGAGTGTGACTCATTCTTACAATGTCAGGTAGAGGTATGCAGTCGTACTGTAATATTTTCTTGTATTTCCTTGTGTTCCTACATACTCGTTAAATTTTCTTACATAACACAACTTGCTACTTGGCAGTCAATTATGTGACACGTCTCGTTAATAAATTGTTTACTGTTCCTCTATTTTTCACTAATTGTTTATAGGGTTAAAGCTGTTTGTTATTTAGTTCGCTTCATAAAGGAATTGTCTCTTGCTACTTAATTTCTTCCACATTCACTGTCACGACACATCAATAATCGGAGGTCTATAAAAGTGTTCTTACATGAAAAAGATATCTGTGGGATTTGAACCAAATGTGATGTTCATTACAATAAAATCGAACATACTTTTTATTTCGTTCACATGTCAGTTCCATGAGTCACCTGCGTCTGTTCTCTGCTCCTCGGCTCTGGAAGCAAACCTTTCTCAACACAAATGATAGATGCAAGTCTCTAGGGTTTTCTGGACAAATGAGTTTTTATTCAGTCATCGATGTTAGCATGTCGAACCTGCATTGCCAATTCACTACCTTAAGGGAGGAGGGTTCTTTATCTTGCTATGGTTTCAATCTCCATGTGGATCTTCTTGGCGCCTCCACAAGAAATCTGTTAGCCCATCTTCTTTGGGATCCATAGATCAGCTTTCCAATTCGTTGTCTCTGCCACCCAAAATCAGACTCCCCGATCTTTTAGTAATCACGTTCCACAAATAATTCTGTAACATTGCAATACGACAGCATCACCCCATGTCAACTCAACATGTGCTCTGCACTATTCGAATTATCTTGCTAGTTTGTTATGACTAGGGCTATTACAAGAGAATATTCTTTTCATTATTTTGACTCTCGAGTATATATCAGTAATTATTTTACATGTTTTTAGATAGAATGATGTGGTTCTTGATTGATTAACTGTGTCTAATTGTGTCGGATATATACTCGAGAGTCAAAAGAATGATAAAAATATTCTCTTGTCATAGCCCTAGTTATGACACATTAGGAAAACAAACAACCTACAGTCACACTCGCAACATACCAATTTGAATTAAAAATTTCTAATCGAAAGCCATGACCTTGATTCTTAACTCTATATCACACCGGCCATAACTGTCAATCTGTCTATGTAGGCCTATTATATAACATTGCGATTAACTTATATTTTTATTTTGTTTATCTTCATAATAAAATTAGTTATTTTCTCTTAAGTCATTAACAAATTTAGTTTACTCTCCAAAAGCTGCCTATGTGAATCTGCTTCAACAGTAATTTATGCGAATTCGTGCATTTTCAGAAAATATACATTTTGTTCACTTTCAATAACTTTTACATTTTATCTGGACAACTTCTCTTAATATGGTACATGCTATACAGGAAGTTGGAGGAATTTTCATTCTGATACTTATATCTCCTATCATGCCACCCGTGTTCATGGAAAAGTCTTCTTCATAGAGCAGATATATCTTCATAGCACCATCATTATTTCATATTTCTTCATCCTCCCAGACATTACTACCTCCTTTTAGAGGAAAGATAGATGCATTGTCTTGTGTGCTCTCATCGTAGAAGGGGCACTGAGGAGACTGAGCAAAATATTTGGGGGTAAATTGACTTTTAACAGTTACTTAGACAATAAATTGACTTTTAATGGTCATTTAGACAATAAATCGACTTTTAACAGTCACTTAGATTATAAATGAACTTTTACCGATTTCATTGCTCACACTGTGACAGTCTTATTTTCATATTTCCTCCAAAATTTAGGGTTAGCGATCGGATTAATGAAGAGCATATATTTCTTGCATTCATATCAAATATTACCTTTATTCCAGTGTTTGTGTATGGCCGCAGTTACCCCCCCCAGTTATTTTATCTATATCTGTAAGGATGCTCTTTCAGAGATATGAAATAATACAGAATACTACATTTATTATTTATAGTTAAGTAAAAAAATTGAGTAAAAATATTTATATGCAGTTCAGTGGTTGAAGCATGAGTTCCCTTAGTATTTTAATTTTCTTGGGCAATGTCCATCTATGAGTCCTGATAGTTTAAATTAATATTATTTTCTTTTTCAGTTTAAATCGTTAATTCATTTTGATTATATTAAAACTTATTCTTATAAAAAATATTAATTACATTTTTAAAGCTCATGAAAAAATTACTAAATGTCAAATTGATACTACCAATATTTTAGTGACAAAAATATCATTTATTCTAAAACTAGTAAAAGTGAAGAGACTGGAAAAAATATTTGATTTGTGTTGACGAAATGCTAAGAAACAATCAGAATTTCTACTTGGAAGTAGCAGTTGGAATTGACAAGTTTTAAAATGCTGAGCATCCAAATTATTTATATTAAAAAACAATAGCACGTTGGCTGGCAGACAAAAATCGGTACCTAAATAGTAAAGCTGTTTTAGAGTAATATTTATTCATGTAAAGTTAGGTATGTCTATATATTTATGTATTTGTATGTACAGAATTTACTTCTAAACTAAATTAATTGATTTCATATGAATTAGCTGATTCTATTGTTGACATTGGCTTCCTCAGTAGTTTTCTAGTTAGAATTCTTCAAAAGACATCAGATACTTACAGAAGGTATTATGTAAAGGTTGCTAGCATCCGAAATGAAAGCGTTTCTCTGAAACGAGCAGAATTTGAACTTGGCAACCTAGGCCCATGTGGTTAACTACTTAACCATTGTCACTGACCTCTAAACTAAATAACTGACAATTATGAATTTTAGAACACAGTTGCTAGGCATAAGAGGTTGTCATTTGGGTTATATTAAGTTTAATTTAGTTTTTAGTCAAAAGGATAAAATGGGAGGGGGAGTCCTTCACAAAAATTCAAATACCTCCGATTTTTATAAAATTTTAGCAGTAGATATTAGACATAAATTAATAAATATTCCCAAATTTTAATTTCCTTAGAATATTTTAACGGGTTTTTAAGAGGCATTATATGGGCAAAACCTTTCATTCTAAATTTTAAATATTTCAGATTTACATTAAATTTGATCTATATAGTCATTAGACACCAATTAAGATAGATTTCCTTAATTTTAATTTCTTCATAACATCCCCAAGCCTTAAATTTTAGACATTTTCTAGAATCAAAATCGCATAATGGATTTTGATCAAAATTGGAATAAGGATTCTAGACATATGATTTAATTCTCATTATATCTTGATTTTAATCTTCCTAAGGGGGCATAAAAGTTGAACAAAATTGTTGTCTTCCAGGAATTGATTTTAATGTGCATTCTTTTAGGTGTATAATAATAAACATGTAAAAATAATAACAAATGAGGGACATAACTGCACATTTTCTAACCTCTACTATTATTAAAAAGAAACTTTATCTGTGTATGTTTGTGAGTTAGTTCCCTATGAAGTCCTAAATGGATCTATTGATTTTTTGGAAATTTCACACAAATCTACTTTATGTATCTGGCAATGTTCTTAGATAGGCCTTGTACCTGAATGTCTTAGATAAGTATCAATAATCAATATTCGAAAAAACCCGATGAAAGAAAGAACAGGCGATTTTGACCAAAATTAATACTTTATATAGCCTAACATTACAAGTGCATTTGAGCCGTTTTATTACTACACAAGCAGAAAGACTCAGCATATAAAATCAACACTACTTTCTTTGAATACAATAGGGGTGCATTCAAAATAAATGTTTCTGTTTAGAGCACAATTGAACCATGATACCTGACTTTTGTATTTTAAACTTTTATTCCAATCGTTATATGTAAAAACAATTCTATAAAATTAACAGTAGGTTCTCTACAGTGCAATGTAAGTTACAATGTATTGTGGACTAAATCACTGGGGAGAGCTATGTGAAGCTTCCTTCCAGTGCACCATGAGTCTCCAACTGGAGCAGACAATCAATCGATTTGATTTAAAAAATGAATGATTTCAGCGGTTTCGATGACAATAAAAATATGGGAGTGTGAAATATTTGTTAATCATCATTCAATCCCGTGCAATGTCGGGTCTTCCTGCTAGTATAATTATAAAATCCGGTGTTTGTAACATTCTGTTTTGTACAGCAAACACCACAAAAAATAAATAATAATAACACTATTTGTGATTAATGAGTGTCCTAAATTCTAATATAATCTATCTATGTTCTATACTCCTATAAATTCGTTTTTCTTTTGTGTGTATTGATATTCATATTAAAACCCTCTTTTCTATTTATTTAAAAATAAAACACAATTTTCTTATAGTTGCATTCACTAGCAAAATATCTAGCTAATTTGCATATTCTTTTAAACATTCATTTTAATTAATTCCCTATTAGTTTTTTCGGTTTTCTCATGGGATGATCATCTTTAGTTAACTATTACATGTAATTATATTCATGCAGATATTCTACATGATTTATACTTGCATAATAGTTGCGTAAAAAGTGTATAGTAAACATAAAATTGTTTCCATATATATTTATGTATGCGTATATATTTTTGTTTAATCTATCTATCTATCTATTTATCTATGAAAGTGAACGTGTCTATGTGTCTGTGTGTTTGTCTGTGTATTTGTGTGTTTGTGTGTCTGTCTGTCTGTGTACATTTTCCTACGAAATAACTCTGTCAAGTTTTAGTCTACAGACTCGAAATTTGATATACAGGGTACTGAGATTTGGGAAAATCGATGTGATCGGTTTTCGGCCAGAAATTTGGCTGTTAAGGAGTCAAAGTTGAACGATTTGATCTTTGAGAACTCTACCAAACTCCTCCGACAATTTTGGGTCTAAACACTTGAAATTTTAGATATAGTTTCCTTGGACATGGATCTAACTTAATAACTTGATTTGAGCCAAAAACAATAAATTCTAAGGGATCAAAGTTTTAAAAAAATTGACCGTTTTTTTTTTTTTTTTTGCTCAGCATACACCTCCAAACACCCTCCGACAATTTTGAGTCTAAACACTTAAAATGTTAGATATAGGTTCCTTGGACATGGATTTAACTTAATAACTTGATTTAACCCCGAAACAATAAATATTAAGGGGCCTAATAGGGGTCAAAGTTAAAAAGAAATTGACCGCTTTTTGTTTTTTGCTCAACATACATCTCCAAATACCCGGCAAAGCTGGGCACCCATGCTAGTGTATCTGTAAAAGTGAACGTGTCTGTGTATTTGTCTGTCTGTGTATCTGTCTGTGTGTGTACATTTCCCTACGCAATAACTCTGTCAATATTTAGTCTACAGACTCGAAATTTGTTATATACTGTGTACTGAGATTTGGAGAAATCGACGTGATCAGTTTTCGACCAGAAATTTGGCTGTTAAGGGGTCAAAGTTCAACGATTTGATCTTTGAGAACTCTACCAAACTCCTCCGACAATTTTGGGTCTAAACACTTTAAATTTTAGATATAGGTTCCTTGGATATGGATCTAACTTAATAACTTGATTATATCCCAACACAATAAATATTAAGGGGTCATAATAGGGGTCAAAGTTCTAAAAAAATTGACCGCTTTTTTTTTTTTTTTTTTTTTTTACTCAACATACACCTCCAAATACCCGGGCAACGCCGCGCGCCACGCTAGTACGTATATATTTTTGTTTAATCTATAAAAGTGAACGTTTCTATGTGTTTGTGTCTGTACATTTTCCTACGAAATAACTCTGTCAATTTTCAGTTTACAGACTGGTCATTTGATATACAGGTTACTGAGATTTGGGAAAATCTTTGTAATCCATGTTCGGCTAGAAATTTGGCTGTTAAAGGGGTCAAAGTTCAACGATTTGACCTTTGAGAATTCTACCAAACTCCTCCAACAAATTTAGGTCTAAACATTTGAAAATTTAGTTATATGTTTCTTGGACATGGATCTAACTTAATAACTTGATTTAAGCCCAAAACAATAAATGTTAAGAGGTCATAATAAGGGTCAAAGGTACAAAAAAATATATTACTGCTTTTTTATGCTTAACATACACATCCAAACTCTCGAGCAACGCCGGGCAACGCCGGGCAACGCCGGGCTGAAATGCTAGTATATCTATAAAAGTGAACGTGTCTGTGTGTGTCTGTGTACATTTTCTATGCAATATCTCTGCCAATTTTCAGTCTACAGACTCGAAATTTGATATACAGTGTATTGAGATTTGGGAAAATCTTTGTAATCCGTTTTCGGCCAGAGATTTGGCTGTTAAGGGGTCAAAGTTCAACGATTTGACCTTTGAGAATTCTACTAAACTCCTCTTCCAATTTTGGGTATAAACACTTGAAATTTTAGATATAGGTCCCATGGACATGGATCTAACTAAATTGCTTTGAGCCCAAAACAATAAATGTTAAGGGGTCATAATAATAATACGAGTCAAAGTTAAAACAATTGACCGTTTTTTTCTTTTTACTCAACATACACCTTAAAACACCCGGGCAACGCCGGGCTGAAATGCTAGTATATATATAAAAGTGAACGTGTCTGTCTGTTAGCCTGTGTGTCTGTGTACATTTCCCTATGAAATAACTCTGTCAATTTTTAGTCTACAGACTCGAAATTTGATATAGAGGGCGCTGAGATTTGGGAAAATCTTTGTAATCCGTTTTCGACCAGAAATTTGGCTGTTAAGGGGTCAAAGTTCAATGATTTGACCTTTGAGAACTCTACAAAACTCCTCCAGGAAATTTTGGGTCTTTTTCTTTTTTTTTTCTTTTGCTCAACATACACCTCCAAACATTCGGACAATGCCAGGCTGAGATGCTAGTTATATATTATAACAATATTGCTGAAAATCTTTCACTAATTATTAAATTATAATAACTTATATTTAAAATCAATCACTTTAACTCCTTAAGTTCATGTTAATGATAAAAGGGAGGTGACTTATCTCGATTTTATTATATTTTGTAACAAATATTTTTCAACACTATAACCGTTTTATTTACATGATTAAAGATTTCTATTATACATACATACATACATACATATATATATATATATATATATATATATATATATATATATATATATATATATATATATAAGTGATATTGTCTGTGTCTGTGTGTCTATCTCAGGAACCGTCTCTACTAAATTCTTCTGTCAATTTTGATCTACAGACCTTGATATATAAGGGATTTAGACTTGTGAAACAAATTCGATTTGGTCTTTAGCTGGTATAACTAGCTGCTTAGAGGTCAAAGTTGAAATAAAATTGTTACTTGACAGACATAATCGACCTAAAGTGCTCTTGTATGCATGCACAAATAGACATTTATATGCTAAACTCATTTCATAACTCATATGGTAATGACAAAGACTGAAGCACTAAATGTTTTGATTTCCATTCTTGCCACTAGCACCCAAGTCATATTTATTTTTAAACTTTTGAAATCACTGCTATATATTGTGTTCAATATAATGATCAATAGAGAATTGGCTTTATCAAAATAAATGAGAAATCTGCATAAATTAAAATATCATATTTAAGCATATTTTACAACTAGGCAACAAGGCGGCTTGTTAGTTCGCACACACACACACACACACACACACACACACACACACACACACACACGTATATATATTAGTTTCCTGGTAAAGCCGCAGGGGCGATAACCAAGCAAAAAAAAAAAAAAAAAAACTAAGCAAAATTCATCCCAAAGCAGCAAAACAGAAGCCAGGACACTATATATAGAAATGTAGGCAAATTTGGGCATATTTTATTCATTTGAATATACACTAATTGTCATAAAATGTTAGAATAGTATTATAATCTTCAAAAATCCTGCAAATTTTCATGTAATTTCGTCCCATAGAACCAAAGATATGAGCATTTCAATATTCAATTTGGCTAACAGTATATATATATATATATATATATATATATATATATATATATATATATATATATATATATATCACCTTTTTGGGGCAATTTTATACATTCCAAATCTCAGTGACTATTGATCAGAATTTAACAAATGAAGGCTCGTTGGAAAGGTAATGACCTGAATTGTGTAGTAGGCTATGTGACCTTTTCTCTTAAGGCCACATATTAAGGGGATCATTCATCATCCAGAGCTTATTTTTGGCACTTTTTTACAGCCATAAATTGTTTCAATCATAGTTATTTGTTTTCCAAGTTTTGCATATAAATTACAAAATATCTGATATTTCCACAAAACTTTTGGCCTTGATGGAGGGGAGACTAAAACTTGCTGCTATGGTTTCAAATGATCTGAAATAACAGCGAAGGGAGACTTGATTCCAAATATATTTAATTTGTTATCTCTCCTCCTCTTTGGTTTTCATACATAAAATAAATTTCACAGTGTATAAGGATTATTTGATACTGGAGATATTCATAATCGTACCTTATTTCCAAAAGAGGGGAAATATAATATATGAGAAATGCTGTTATTTACGATTATTTTAAGCCATAGTAACAAGTTTTAGTCTCTCCTCCATCAAAGTCAGAGGTTTTGGGGATATATATATATATATATATATATATATATATATATATATATATATATATATATATATATATATATACTAGCATTTCAGTCCGGCGTTGCCCGGGTGTTTGGATGTGTATGTTGAGCAAAAAAAAAAAAATGTGGTAGTAGGAAGACAGGCTCGAACACGTACCCCTAAGGAGGAAAAGAACGGGGAAAAAAACCTGAGGTCTATGCTCTTTCCAAACCGGAAGTAACATTTTTTTAAATTAAAGTTAGACAATCGAAAGGAGAGGATGACTTTAAATTTGCCGTCTGAAAGGTCGAACTTCAAAACGATACTGATCTTGAGAAAATCCGTCGCCTCTGTCGAAAGTGTTGGGCAGACATGCAAACATACATACATACATACATTTATATATTAATAACTAAAATTTTTTTATCCAAACGGATGGAAAAGCTTGCCCTATCTCTGAATACCCTTTATGTAAAATTTCAAATGTTTAGACCAGAAAATGTCGAAGTAATTTGGTAGAAACCGGAGAGGTCAAATTTTTTAAAATTTTGACCCCTATTATGACCCCTTAATATTTTTTATTTTTGCTCAAATGAAGTTATTAAGTTAGATCCATGTCCAAGGAAACTATATCTAAAATTTCAAGTGTTTAGACCCAAAATTGTCGGAGGAGTTTGGTAGAGTTCTCAAAGGTCAAATCGTTCAACTTTGACCCCTTAACAGCCAAATTTCTGGCCGAAAACCGATCACATCTATTTTCCCAAATCTCAGTATCCTGTATATCAAATTTCGAGTCTGTAGACTAAAAACGTACAGAGTTATTGCATAGGGAAATGTACACACACACACACACACACACACACACACACACACACACACACACACACACATACACACACACGTTCACTTTTATAGATATACTAGCATTTCAGCCCGGCGTTGCCCGGGTGTTTGGAGGTGTATGCTGAGCAAAAAAAAAAAAAGAGTAAATTTTTTTTAATTTGACCCCTATTATGACCCCTTAAAATTTATAGTTTCGGGCTCAAATCACTTTATTAAATTAGATCCAGGTTCAAGGAACCTATATCTAAAATTTCAAGTGTCTAGGCCCAAAATTGTCGGAGGAGTTTGGTAGAGTTCTTAAAGGTCAAATCGTTGAAATTTGACCCCTTAACAGCCAAATTTCTAGCTGACACCCGTCACATCGATTTTCCAAAATCTCAGTACCCGGTATTTCAAATTTCGAGTCTATAGACTAAAAATTGACAGAGTTATTGCGTAGGGAAATGTACACAGACAGACAGACAGACAGACAGACAGACACGTTCACTTTTATAGATATATAGACTAGCATTTCAGACAGACAGACAGACAGACAGACAGACAGACACGTTCACTTTTATAGATATACTAGCATGGGTGCTCGGCGTTGGCAGGGGGTTTGGAGGTGTATGCTGAGCAAAAAAAAAAAAACTGTCAATTTTTTTAACTTTGACCCCTATTATGACGCCTTAACATATATTGTTTGGGGCTC
The DNA here is from genome assembly GCF_053919585.1 of Euprymna scolopes. NCBI lineage: Eukaryota > Metazoa > Mollusca > Cephalopoda > Sepiida > Sepiolidae > Euprymna > Euprymna scolopes. Next base: position 80,584,098 of record NC_136482.1, on the reverse strand, counting down.
AAATCAAGTTATTAAGTTAGATCCATGTCCAAGGAACCTATATCTAAAATTTCAAGTGTTTAGACTCCAAATTGTCGGAAGCGTTTGGTAGATTTCTCAAAAGTCAAATTGTTGAACTTTGACCTCTTAATAGCCAAATTTCTGGCCGAAAACCAATCACATCGATTTTCCCAAATCTCACTACCCTGTATATCAAATTTCGAGTTGGTAGACTAAAAATTGACAGAGTTATTTCATAGGGAAATGTACACAGACACACAGACAAACAGACAGACAGACACCTTCACTTTTATATATATATATATATATATATATATATATATATATATAAAATATATATGGCGATTAAGCTACACTGAATATTCGGTGTTTCATCTACTCTAGGATTCGTCAGGCTTATGCGCGAATTCTGTAGTTGTTTATCGTTTTTAAATGGTCCTCTTCTGTTGAGGATTTTAGTTAGCCAATCAGCTTTCTAGTATCCACCGCGCCCCTTCCTATCAGCCAATGGGCATGCATTTTATCGAACAAAGGATCTGTTTTAAAACTAGTTTAGTGGCTTAAGGCAGACATTTTTTTTCTTTTTTTTTATATATAAATATACATATGTGTACATACATATATACACATATATATACATATATATACATACATATGTGTGTGATCGTTTATGTATATTCATATTTATTTAATTTATTTATTTGTTCATTTTCTATTGGTTTTGTTAGTTTTAAAACTATTTTGTATCGCTATCCTAGAGTAAATTTTATTTTGTGAACACAGTTATTTGCTAAAAAAAAAAAAAAGAAAAAAAAATGTCTGCCTTAAGCCACTAAACTAGTTTTAAAACAGATCCTTTGTTCGATAAAATGCATGCCCATTGGCTGATAGGAAGGGGTGCGGTGGATACTAGAAAGCTGATTGGCTAACTAAAATCCTCAACAGAAGAGGACCATTTAAAAACGATAAACAACTACAGAATTCGTGCATAAGCCTGACGAATCCTAGAGTAGATGAAACACCGAATATTCAGTGTAGCTTAATCGCCATATATATTTTATAAATTACTAACTAGCTCTACCTACGTATTGAGCACTTTTGAAGTAAATACTTAAAGTTTACGCATAAATATCTATACTTTCGTATATTAATTTGATGTGAGTAAATGAAGTAGTTATATAATATATATATATATATATATATATATATATATATATATATATATATATCATTTATGTAAATATAGTCATATGTTTCTACGATGTGCAGACCGTTTCACTCATATTTGATTTCATCAGGCAAGAAAAATTGAAATACAAAAATTGAAAAGGTTCCAGACCTTTTCAAATGGTGGTTGCCATGGGGTCATACTATAAGAGCTTGTCTTATTAGTGAAGTTTTAGGACAAACTCCTATATATTATAGTAGTATTTAACAGAATCTGTCGCATAAACGGAAAACAAAACCTTTTTAACAACAAAATTATTCAATTACTTACACCTTTTGGTAAAGGTGCAAGAAACTTGGACAGTGTTCGAATGAAAAAATTAAGAATTCCTATTTTCTGGGTCAGAATCTATTTCATCTAACACATATCATTGGCAAGTTGAAGTAGTTTTTTTTTTTTAGCTCCTTACGTCAAATGGCTTCATGCCTTATCTGGAGCGATTTCCTTAAAAAAAAAGCATAGAAAGTTCTTTGGGCTGTTGAAGGTCTACCATAACAGAGAAGAACAAGAAAGTTTATTGTAATGCCTCCTATTTTTATGCCACCCGAACAGATCAGAGGGGATTGCAAATTGCATTGTTATGATGACTGAACTTATGTATTCATGACCTAAAAATTTCATCTCTCTGTTGCAGATATTGACGGTGTGAGACTCTAAGATAGCAGATCTTGTCATGGATGTGTATCAGAAACAGAGATGCATAATTGAATTGCTGGCAAAGGTGCTTTGATAATGATGGTGACTATGTAGAAAAATAAATTCTGGAGCACAAAAGACGATCATCATCATCATCATCATCATCATCATCATCATCATCATCGCCTTGAGCCCCTGGAGGGGCATAGGCCACGATCATGGGCGATCCACTCCAGCTCCTCTCAAAAGTAGCAAGTCTCTTCTCCAGGTGTTGGCTTTGACCCAAGCACGTCATACTTTCTGCAGGTGCAGGATCTCCCTCTCCCAAAACCGGAGCCTCTTGGGTTTTTGTGGATTCTTTTGTAGCGAGGAGTTCTTTTTTCCGATTGAGGGTGCTGACCCCATACCCAACCTTTCCAGAAGGTAGGTGGAGTGCTTTTAATCTGGCCTCTAACCATCGACCTGTCCGCCATAGGTGGCCCTACCAGGAGACAAATCTCCCACTGGCTTAGCTCTTGGTGTCACTAAGACATGCAAGCTTCTCAACCAACACCATGGTCGCACTCCCTTTGGGAAGAGCACAAAAGATTGCTAGTTTTAATAGTATTACTCATATCTTTGTAGCTCTTTAACTTTTTGAGTTAAAAAATAGGAGGCATTACTTTTAAAACAATCCTCGTATGACAAAGCACAACTTCTGATGGTCATACACAGCTCTTGTTCATCACTGGCAAAAGTGCTTTGATTATGGTGCTTACTATGTAGAAAAATAAATTCTGGAGTGCAAAAGGTCACTCGTTTTAATGGTATGACTCCTGTCTTTGCAGCTCTTCAATATTTTCAGAAAAAATAGGAGGCTTTACTTTTGGAACGACCCTTATAAAAGTACTAGAGAAATAAATTTTGTTGGTTAGGTTTGGCTGGGCACTTTAAGGCCCATTATTTTGCAAATTAAAATAAAATTGTCTTTGATAATACTGCATGTGGTTTCAAAATGGACATGCAAAAACGGACTCATAAAATTATTGCTTATCTTATGCTCTTTCTTCCACATACTTTCTTGAATGTATATATATATATATATGTATATATATATATAAAGTCAATGTAGTCAACTGCAGACTAGTGCAAGCATATCAAATATCTATCCTATAGGTCGCGTGTGAGCCTTTGCAAACATATTTGTGTCCTGCATAAAAGATGCTGTACTTCATCATTCAACAAGTCAAATTGTAAATTTTATAAGGTTAGCTGAATAAATCTGTATCGTTCACTGAAAAAAAAGTGTGCTTTTCTTTGTTTAAAACTTCTCTTAACATATAATCTCATTGTATCCAGTTCAGGTATTCAAGTCGTTAGAACTAATCTAATCATTAAGACCCCTAAGGCATTCATTGTATCATTAATCTAATCATTAAGACCCCTTAGGAATTCATTGTATCATTTTTCTTTATGTAAAACATGTGCTCAACCCTCAATGGCCAGGTTTCACTTGCACGCATCATCACACTGCATATACATGTCTGAAAGTGCACCATTTAATTAAAAAAAAAAATGGAGAAAAACTTTTTGATCAAATGAAATTGATATTAGAACTACCCACATTAAAAATACACTTAAAAAAATCATTTACTCAAAACAAAGCATATTGTCACTGAAGCATTAGAGGCTACTGTGTTGGGGCCAGATTCATAGTGGCAATTTTGGTGTGGAGTTTGGCAGCTGAAGTAGACCCTGTTCTCTCTAAACTCTACAGCAAATGTCTTGTCGAATCTTACATCCCTGATAGCTGAAAAATTGCTTCTGTGATACGAGTATTAAAGAATTCTGATGAAAGAATTGACCTAATCAGTTATCACTCCATTACTCTCCGTTCTCTTTTTGCTAAAATCTTTGAGTCGTTAATCAACCAAGCACTAGTCCACCACTTCCTAAACACTAAACTTTTTCTGACCAACAGTATGGATTTAGGCAAGCTACTGTGGATGTTGTAACAATCATCTCTGAACACATATATCTTGCTCTGGACAAGGCGGGAGAAACTAAAGTGGTTGCTCTAGATATATCCAAAGCATTTGACAAGGTCTGGCATGGAGATTTTCTCATGAAAAACAAATTGTTGGGTATTTCTGAACGAATACTTAATATAATCAGATCTTTCTTAGACAAGATAAAAATCCATGTTGCCTTCGATAGCCATATATCCAAACAACATAACATTAATGCGAACGTGTCCCAAGGATTGATCTTTAAACTTTTATTATTCTTGATATTTATAAACGACCTCTCTGATGAAATTACATTTGAGATGAGCATATTTGTTTATAACACAACACTATTCCAGGCATGTGGGAAAAATCGAATGTATACATATATAAGACAATATCTGAAACCTTAGACAATGACCTCTGGTCTATAATGAAACGACAGCATAACTGGATGGTAAAATTTAATGTTTCTAGTATAAACCTTCTTTTCTTTCAATAATTAAAAGAACCTTTCCAGCTACCTATTGGCATGGATAATAACACTTTAGTAGAGAGGACATTATTCAAAAATCTTGGCCTAACATTCACAGGCAACATGAATTAGAACAAATACATAGAAAACATTGCCAAGGCTGTTGCAAAGTGGATGAGCACATGATTTCTTTTCCCAGTTCATCTCAAGGAATGGCGCATAGTTACTATCAAGAGATAGACAATTTCTCCATGCCTCAAAGGAAGAGATAGTTTCATCATTTTCCAGATACCACTGCTTAGGGGCACTTGCAGACATACTGAAATATAATTGAACAACTGGTATGAATGGATAAGACGCTTCAATACTGCAGTCTTGTCACGATAATCCCTTCAGGTGGTCTGTTGCAGTCGAAATTGCAACAAACACAAGCAGGAGCTAATTCTTGTGGCTTGAGATTTTGAAATCCATTTTCTTCCGGCCTTATCCAATAGGAGGCCAGCTCTCAGTCACATGACCGAGTGTATAAAATGTGGAACCGGCAGCAGACTCCCTCTCTTTCTCCCTGCTATTGCTGGCAGCAGACATTGACTGGATTCTTTGGGCCCTGGGCTAGCGTGAGTACAAACAAGCCAACATGGCTATCTTCAAACACAAATTTACTTCCACATGCGACACACACACACACACACACACACACACACACACACACACACACACACACTTTCTTTTTCATGCTACGAGACTCTTTAATCTTTTGCCCCCATCTCTACATGAACGCAAGCTCCTACTCCCGACTACAACACGTGCACACTGAACTATTCTCTCTTTCAACAGGCCTGTATAATATTCAATCTAAGTTTCCACACAAGAACATTTTCAGCTACTAACCCAACTAATAAATGTTTGCTTTTAAATGTTAAAATGACAATTCTTTTCTTGTCTTCATTTAATAACTAAAGGTCGGCCCCAAAAATCTTCTCTTTTTTTTTTTTTTTAAATTTTTTTTTTACTCCTTCAGAACAGCAAATGAGGGTAAATAAACCGCTGCCACCATACCAGTAAATAAAAATATATCATACGAAACTGTTTGAAGGAATGATAGGGTATGGCATAAAGGTTTACTTCATAAGATCTCCAGCTATGGTATAGCTGGAAATGTCTTCTCAATTATTAAATCATTTCTCTCTGATAGGTTCTTAAGAGTAATAGTTGATGGGCAAAAATCAGAAGCTCACAATATTAATGCTGGAGTCCCTCAGGGGTCCATCCTGGGCCCAACTCTTTTCCTGATCTACATTAATGATCTTCCAAATCACATCCTTACATCATTCGTAGACATTTATGCTGATGACACTACCATCTATAGTAGCACATTTAAGATCGTATACGACCTAGTTCTCTCCTATTTTCTCTCCTCTGATCTTAAGCACATGATACAATGGAGAAAGGAGTGGCTGGTTACTTTTAATGCATCTAAAACCAAGCTTTTATCTTTACATCATCAACGTTCTGATCCCCATCTGGCATCAATTGAAATGAATGGCTCTCGTCTTGGGGAGGCCTCATGTTTTGACAAGTTTCTGGGTTTGACCTTTACTCCTGATCTTAAATGGAACACATACATCAAATCTGTTCCCAAGGCCACTGGAAAAATGATGGGATTCTTCTATCAATCCAGTAGATATCTCACTGCTGATGCAATTTTCAATCTATATAAGAGCCACGTACGTCCAAGGATGGAGCACTGCTGCCACATCTGGGCAGGAGCTGCAAGAAAGGACTTGTCCTGCCTTGATAGAGTTCAAAATAGACTTTGCAACCTCATAGGAGATGTTCTTTTCTCTTCCCTGCAACCTCTATTTCACAGAAGAGATGTTGCGAGTTTGTCTCTGATGTATCGTTATTTTCATGGCAAGTGCTCGACTGGGCTTCAATCTATGGTGCCCCTCGCCAAACTTTCACAAGAAACACTTGTCTAGCTGAAAACACTATCACTAATTTCCCCCACTCTTCATCTGGGCCTAAACCTAAACCTAGATTCCATGAACAAAGCTTCTTTCTTAGAACTGCACGCCTGTGGAATTGTCTTCCGTTTTCCTGCTTTCCAGCTGACTACAATATGGTTGTCTTCAAGTCCAACGTAAACAAGTTCTTGATGAGCCGATCCACTTTTTAAGTTAACAAATTTACCAAATAGTAATTGTCTGTATTTTTGAGATGAGGTGTTTTCATTGATTGAGATTGTCGGACTGACTTCCTCATCTTGGTTGTTAGAGTCACAACGTTTTGGCCGCTTTGCCCTCCGGCCTTCATCAGGTATTTTGTATCGAACTGGGGAACCGTTTGTTAGGAGTCTTGGACCCAACCCTTTATTATTATATACCTTAACTTCAACTCCCATCACCCATACAGTATCAAACATGGAATCACCCGCTGCTTACAACATCGAGCAAAGACAATAAGTAGCGACACCATTACATACCACCAAGAAATGATCAGGTTGAAGAATACCCTCCGCCGTAACAACTACCCCGATAGCATACTATCCACCAGACGTGTTAATAGCATAAGAGAGGAGAATGAAACCCAAAAACCTCCAATGGTCTGCCTACCATACATACGAGGCATCCCTGAAAAGATTCAGAGAATATGTGCCCCCTACAACATCAGGACGGTATTCAAAAGCGAGTTAACACTCAGACGACACCTGGTACGAGAGAAGCCTCACATGGAGGAGAACATGACCAAGAACTGCATATACTCCATCCCATGCAATTGCAGAAAGGTTTACAAGGGTGAAACATGCCGCCCCCTTAAAGTAAGGGTGAAAGAACACCGAAAAGCGGTAACTAAAGGGGAGACGGAAAAATCGGGTACAGCCAACTATGTCTGGATGGAGAGGGGGGACCATCGCCCCCTATGGGATGAAGTAAAAATAATAAACAGAGAGACCCACTGGAAAGTGAGAAAACTTAAAGAAACAGCTCACATGCTCGGACATAACAACCTACTGAGCAAACCAAGCATAGAGCTGAATGCAATTTGGACACCTCTGATAGAGAGAGAAAACCTTGAATAACAACATAGGTTTAACATTAACAAAAACCAACTAAGAATTGTCCTAGACGTTGTATCAAAGTTTACAGTTACCCAAAGGTGCTGAGTTCAATCCTGAACGAAGGCAGTGAAAAGTAACATTCAAAACAGAGAATCAGCAACTGTCCCACTGTCCCAGAGCCAAGCTGGAGTCCGAACACGGTACCCTCGTAATAATAATAAAGGGTTGGGTTCGAGACTCCTAACAAACAGTTCCCCAGTTCGATACAAAACACCTGACGAAGGCCGGAGGGCAAAACGGCCGAAAAGTCAGTCCAACAATCTCAATCAAATTTACCAAATGTCCATTACTAACGATTACTATATTGTCTAATTGACTACTGTACACTCTTAACCCTTATCCTCGAGTAGTCTCTGGTTATGCATATGTAAACAAAAAAAAAAAAAAAAGAAAGAGACTTTATTCTTGAGCGTACAGAACGAAACTCCAAACTAAACACAAAATGAAGAATTAGCGGACTATTGTAAATAATACCGTCATGCTGAGTTATTTCCCTTGACCGATACGTGGTTATAATTCAGTAGTGGCATCTGTTCAGTATTTGGTTAGTGACGCAGAAATCATTCTAGACTGAGGCAATTTTCCTCCAGTCGTCTTTAGAGAGCAGATTGGATTTTTTTCTCGTTAAGCAAGTAAATCAACGTCACCTTTTTGGTGCTTAGCTATTTATAACTATTCTGACAAATAAATTTACCAATGATAATTTTTTAAAGCGAATAATTACTTTTGTGCAAGAAACACTAAATACATTAACTATAACATTTTCTTTTATGATTACAAAATATTTTAGTCGTTATTAAATTCAAATAAAATAATTCTTTCTCATAAAAAAAGGTGTATTTTTTTAAGAATGTAAGCAATTTTATTAGCTAATCAAACAACTTCTTGATTTCAAATACCATTAAACACTAAAGGGAAGTAATCAACAGAAGCACTTGTAAGAATTGTCTCCCTTTGACTGAAAATTTTCTTTATTTCAGTTAAACACTAGTTTACTTTCAGAATAGAGATTAATTTTGAGCTCCGCTTTTAATAATAATAAAAACGTAAACTTATCATTATTATGATTGATTAAAATTTAAAATTAAATAGATAATTTCAATGCTTAATTTGTTATTTTATTTTTTTTTTTTTACTTTATTCTGAACATTTAAAATTTAATAGTGAATGCATAATAGCTAACTGGATGAAGAAGGGACAAGCACATCTATTGATGGTTTGGCTATGTAGATGCCTGTCGTTTTCTCTAATCTTTTTTGTGTCGTGATACGGGTACAAAAAATTTGTTTATCATCTCAACAATAAAACAAGAATATATTAAATCAGTAGATATGCACATACTATAAAATTGAGTTTCAGTTTGTGTCTTTCATCTCACCTAGTGTAGTGTAGGAAAGTGTAGGAAAAAGCTTTGGTGGAAGTGCCTATTACACAAAAGTATTCTGACCAGAAAACGTATTAATCACTCCACGAGTGAGAACATGCTAGTGCAAAAGAAAATAGATTATAATTATTAATGATGGAACGATACCAAAAATTTTCCCGATTCCAATACAATTACCGATTTTGATACCAATATTTTTTTTTAATTTGTAAATGTTTAATTAGATATTTGTTGATTTTTGAAAAAATTTCAAATTACTGTAAAAACTATGATGTAATGTCTGCATATACTTTTGCAAATGCAAAAAATACACTTGGGGATGCAGGTATATGCAACAAAGTAATCTTTTGAAATATTTTTTGCAAATGGTTTCCTAATAATCACTTGAAAATTGTGAAAATAACTAAAAATTTATTTTGATTTTAAAACAATACCAAATTGCATTAACTCGTTGTTATTGTACAAAATGCTATTTGAATTTTTCAGAAATTATTGAAAATAGTCGCCGATTAGTATGCGAAATGAGAAAACTGTGTAGGAACAGAATAGTTAACAAACCTTCTCCCATATTAAGATCAAGTTTCTAAATAATAATGTTACTGTTTAGAAAAGCAATTTTAAAATGGAGAGGAGAGATTTTGTTAACTATTTTGTGCTTTTCCTTTATCAAAAAATGTTCATTTTTGTTATCTTAATTATAAAAATTGATTAATTATTGGATCGACTTATTCTATTATAAAAAAAAACAACAAATAAAAGCAGAACACATATATAATAATAATAATAATAATAATAATAATAATAATAATAATAATAATAATAATAAAAAATAAATAATAATAATAATAATAATAATAATAATAATAACCACCACCACCACCACCACCACTCAAAAAGAACAGACACAATCAAGTGAGGAAGGCAGTACACTGGGAACTTTACAAAAAGCTGCATATTGCACAACCAGACAAATTGTACAAGCATAAACTGAGAGCAGTACATGAGAATGGAAATCATAAAATGCTATGGGATATAGATGTACAAATAGATAAACCCATCTAAGCAAGATGCCGGATGTCATAATATCAATAGCAAGAAGGAAAAGTCCTACAAGATCATAGATTTCACCATTTCAGTAGACCACAGAGTGAATATCAAAGAAGTGAAGCAAATATATGGAACTGTTTAAAGAGCTGAAAGGGATATGGAAGATGAAGAAAGTCAATGAATGCCTCAGAGGGATGCGAACAAGAATTTTACTAGGGTTATCCATACTGAATTTATATTAAGAACAATAGCCTCCACATTTTGGCCAAGTTTCAGGAAAATCTAATGGATGGATCAAATGCTATGGGGCAAAAAGTGTAAATTTTGGTAATTTGGGAGCATTTTTTTTTACCTCTTTTGAGCCCCTGGGGACGCCGAATCCCAGTGTTAATGGATAACGGTGCAATTTCAGGCCTTAACACGTGTATATTTGAGTTGACCACCGTGAAAAACCACTATATAATCAGACATATCAATTTTTTGTTGAGAAATATGAAAAAGAGCCATAAAAAGAACGTTTTTAGCACTAAAAGTCCTCAGGGATGCGAACCAGAATTTTGCCAATATCACCCATACTGGATTTGTATTAAAAACAATGGGCTCCACATTTTGGTCAAGTTTCAGAAAAATCTAATGGTTGGATCAAAAGTTATGGAGCAAAACGTGTCATTTTTGGCCATTTTGGGGCATTTTTGACTTCTTTTGAGCCCTTGGGGACGCAACGTGAATTTTCGCAAAATTTTTTTTTTACTGTGCACATCTACAATGAAATACAATTTGTAGCAAAATTTCAGGAAAAACTAATGGACGGTTATCTGGCAATCGTCCGGAATAACAGACGCACGGATGCACAGACTCACGGACGCACAGATGCACGGACAGACACATGGACACCACTGAAAACATAGGATCCTATCTTATAAATCGGAGGACCAATAATAATAATAATAATAATAATAATAATAATAATAATAATGGGAAATTTGTAGATTAACACCCTCACATATGAACCCATTAAAAAACTTTGTGGGAACAACAACAAAAAAATTATTTTAGAATTTAGTGTGGGAGATGAGTTTTGTATATAAATTTAATGTAAAATGATCATTATTTCTGGGCCAATCAAATATTCCAGAAATGTTCATTAAATCTTTTACAACTAATCCTAATTTTGACTGGCAAGATAGTAAAACACTGCATAATCACTGGCAAAGTCACAGCATGAGTAGTTAACAAAACAAAAAAAATTTGTGTAAGCATGAAACATTTTTTTTTTGTTAAATATTATTATATGAAGAATCATTTCGAGTTAAAATCTATTGAGAAATACGCATTTTGTATTGAGAAATATACACTTTAAATATGTAAACATTAGGCAAAGTTATCCAATATGGACCAAATGAACGGCCATTTTAGATAACTTGTTATTCTTTACTTAATGTTTACATATTTAAAGTGTGTATTTCTCAATACAAAATGTGTATTTCTCAATAGATTTAAACTCGAAAAGATTCCTCATATAATAATATTTAACAAAAATAAAAACATTTTTAATGCCTACACAGACGTTTTTCTCACAAACCACTCACTATGATTTAGTGATTTAGCGTTATAACTTAAAAAGATAGACCCTGCCCCCCACCACCACCAAAAAGAAAATTAACTGTAAAAAATTTATCTTTCATAGAAAATAATTATTTATTGGTTAACTGCTCTAAAGTGCTAGCATTTCTTGGAAATAAGAACTCATTTTACATTAAATTTACACATGAAACTGATCCCCCACTAACCCTTATCCTCAAGTGACGCCTAGGCCTTGATAAGTTGTGACTCCTTTGTAAAAAAAGTATAAATAAATGAATAAATAGTTTGATATTTAATTTTTTATAATTTTTAACAAACGTTTACCGGTAATTTTTTAATTTTAATTTTTAAACATTTTTCTGGTACTTTGTAAGTACTGCATTTTTGTCTAATTATTGGTGCTTATTTTTTCTTTTTCTTTTCTTTTTTCGTCACTTTGAAATTATTACTTTTTGTTCTGAAAGAAAATAAGGTATTATATAGATCTACAACATGCTAATTCACCCCAAAACAAAAATTTGATTCACCATTTTTTAGGAGATTACATGTAAATCACCTAAAAAAAACTCACTAGGAGAAATATGGTAAAATTTGATACCGGAACAGTAGCAGAAACTTACCATGAAGCAAGTGGACAACAGAAGATATTGTGTTTCAAAAGAAATAGCGTACCTTATAAGCTTGTATAGACTTATGTTTTTCAGCTGTTTTCACTTCTGAAGTATTTCATTTCGGTTTCCAGATAATGTTGGGTCATCAGGAGAGAATATGCACGATGTCGGGGCCTTCCTCTCAACGTCTTTTTATCGTAATATTCTCCATCTCACTGACGTGAGACACTATTATTTAAATTGCACTTAAATGAACTGCTCGATACAATAAAAACGAGATGTTTAATAATTTAGCATTTCATGTTTCGATCAATGGCTTAGTTTGTTTTTTAAATGTTTAATGGCTGTGTTTCACGTTCCTGTTAAGTTAAGACATGCTCATATCGAAGAGAAAGAAGAAGGAAAATGAACAAATAAAAGAAAGAAACAAATTTTAAAAATAATAAAATAAGTAAAAAATAAAGTAAATAAATAAAATAAATAAAATAAATATATAAATAATTAAATAAATGAATGAATAAATAAATCTTTTCACAAAGATAATTACACTGTAGACACTTGCTACTATATCACTATGCGGCATTCCTTTTTGTCCATTATTTGGTTATCTCTATGAGGCGTTTACTGGTTGTGACTCTTTTTGACCTTTGATTCTAAGTTCATATAGAGAGCCTGCGGGGAAACCCCTTGCTCCAATCTCAACAATTCAAAGGATTACAATACAACCTTCCCAGGTCAGCTCTCTTTTTAAATCTTCATATTTCTCTATCTTGTATTGATGTTGTTTTTCTAGCCGACTCTCATTAGGTATTGTCAATTCAATCAAGATGAGTCTTTTTCTTGTTCTTGATGACAGAACAATGTCTGACCATTGCACTGTTTTGCTTATAATTTTGGGGTAATTATTGTGCCAGCCAGAGAGATTTGTGGTGACTATCCAATCATCATCAATTCGAATATTTTGGCCGAGTACTAGTAATGAGCCAGTTAGACCCGATCAAACCCCTCAGCAAAAAACTTGTGGCTTATATTAACTGCTTCAGGCTTCATGTGATTTCTGATGGTTGTGGTCAGTTTATCTAGTACCCTGTTGTGCCACCACGTGTATCAGCTATTAGCAAGGGACATTCTGCAGGAAGTAAGAATATGTTCCATAGTTTGCATTTTTTCTTTGCATAAAATACAAATCGAATCATCTCCCTTCTTCAATTTGATGAGATTAATCATTGATGAAAGCATATTATGAAGCTCAACCTCAGTGGTTCCATATACCAAATGACCTTCGATGTAATGGATCTTTGCATAGCTTCTTCCCAGTTCATCCATTGTCTCTGCTGTGACTGTTGAACTCTTTTTACAAGCTTTTTGCTTTCCTCTTTGCTTCTTATTTCCCTAATGACCAGATCTCAGCGATCTTTGTCTGAAGTTATAAATCATCTTTGAAAGCCAGTCATTCCTAGTCCAGATTTGACGGAGTCCGATGACTTCTCAGAGAGTTAGGTTTTCTTTTGCCTCATTTATAGTCTCAGACTTTCCACTTCCTCTCTGTTTTAAGAGAGGGTTGTACTATCTTTACCATTGGAATTGTCCAGCATCATTTGGAATGCGACTTTTCCAGTTTTGAATTCTTCTGCAATCGACTTTATGCTTAGAAATACTGGAAACAAACTCAGCCCTTTTATTGCATATCTACTGATTTTGCTTCAATTGCCTTAATTTTGCTCATAGTTAGTTCATAGAGGGCATCACAGAATTGGAATGAGCATGTGTTGAAGACACTATACTTTCTATTTACCTTGCCATGGACAGGGCCCGATCGTTTTTTTTACCATACAATGCAATACATGTATATAGCATGACAGCATTTTTCCAATTGTTTCTATCCAGTGCATATTAGTGCATTTGTAGTGCATTCTTATTGTATGATCAAGCTTGCACTGTTCTACCAAATTGCTTGCCAATAGAAATTTGATTCTGAGGAGTTTTAACTCACTGGCCGAATTGCTTGGATATCCTCAGCACTGTGGGTTATGTCCTGGCTTTGATTTTTTTGATGTCTTAACTTTGATATCAGAGCATTGCGTATAAGACATTGGATTGCTTCAGTGAGTTTTTGTTCATTTAAAAAAAAAAAATTTTTAATAAAAAATATAGTAAAAGAAAACTTCAGTATAAAATATGTCATAGTTAAAAGTTATAAAAAATATACCTGTTTCCTACAATTACGTAATATGAAAAATAAAGTTCTTATTGTTTTCTAACTTTATCAGTCGGACTTGGGGTTAGTGGTAAAAAATTTAGTGAATTGCTCTAAAAAGTGAGAATTGCCTGAAAATTAGGGATAATTTTACATAAAAGTTATATGTGCAACTTGCTCCCCCCCCACTATAAATTATTGTGAAATTTACATCAATATTTTTCACTTTTGACAAAACCAAGAAAAAAATTACAATAAAACATTAATTATTTCAGAGGATATGGTGTTGAGACAATGACCAACGTCAGAGGCTCCAAAACAACAACAAAAAAATACTTGTCCGAGCTCTGATGAGGTAACCCCATTTTGTCCAAACTCTACTATAAATACCTTGTCAAATCTAACTTCCCTGATAGCTGGAAAATTGTCTGTACTACCAATATTCAAGAACTCTGGTGAAAACACTAACCCATCCAATTATCGCTGTATTCACTAAAATCTTTGAGTTGTTAATCAATCAAGTGCTAGTTCACCATAAATGCTAAACTTCTTTCTGATGCAGAGTAAAGACATAAGCAAACCTCGTATTATTTGTTCTCATCTTGAGTGGGATTTTCACAACGTTTCAGTCGATGCAATCTACGACCTTCTTCAAGTGTATCTTGTCAAATTCGGGAATGTTTCTGCTGAAATCGGGAATTTGGACAAAATTTCAACAGAATCCTTTTCCCGCCAGCCATGACTGGATAAAGGTCCTAAGTAACTCACAACTGAATCTTTTGGTCGCCCACACCGAGGATTGAACCTTCAGGAGAATACCACTTTTACAATCGATTTTTCCAAGTACTCTAACCACTGCACCATGGGTCCTTGTGGACAATTCTAGTATAACTTTTAGGAGCCTTAAACTTATTTTTATTTCTAGTTATAAATATTACTATTTATAACTAATTATTACTATATATATATATATATATATATATATATATATATATATATATATATATATATATATATATATTAATGTTTTTACTTATTATTTGTATATATTATCTATTGTTTATAATTACTGATTCCCATATTATATTAAACTCTATACTAGGTCTACTTAGTAATTGGTTATTCCCCAGCATATGTGCTGCTTCTTTCAGTCGTCTTACTCTCCACTGTTCCTCTTTGCTATAATTTTTACTTCGTCCCATAATGGTAGATGGTTTCCCTTTTCCTTCCAGATATGGTCAGCTATACCTGACTTTTCAGTTTATCCATGTACTATGTTCTTCTAACCGTACTTTCAGTGAATAACACGTTTTACCTTTGTATAATTTTCCACATTTACATGGGGTTTCATATACACAGTTCTTAGTCATGAGTTTTTCTGTAAGGGGCTTGACTCTCACAAGCTGTTTCGGAGAGTTGAATCACTCTTGAAAAACTGACCTGATGTCACATGGATTACATATTCACATGGATTACATATTCACATGGATTACATATTCACATGGATTAGTTTTTCAGACAAGCCCTTCATACATTGTATACAAACTTTGGTGAGCTTCTGAGTGGTGTCTTTTGTGTCTGGTCCAGATTTCTTGGAGCTGATTTCATGCTCTCTGGATAGTTGTTTCGATGGGGGGTTTCTCTTAAACAGTCCATCTCCTCTTGATATGCACTGCTGTTACTACATATTGCTTTTGTTCAGTGTTTTAGGCAATGGACGATTCCTTTCTTTACATTATATGGATGGTGGGAGTTGAAGTTTAGATATTGTCAAGTGAAAGTTGGCTTTCGGTATACAGATGACATAAACTCATGACCAGTGTGGGTTATCAGCACAGCTAGAAACAATAATTTATTGTTATGTTCTTTTTCCATCATAAACTGCATTGTTGGATGGATCGAGTTCACATGGTCTAGTAATGTTTGAACATCTTCCTGATGAGGCCAGAGTATGAATGTGTCATCTACATATCGCAACCACATTCTTGGCTTTAATAGTGTTGATCCTAATGTCATTTCCTCAAAGTATTCCATGTAAGCATTGGCCAGTACCAGGGACAATGGTGATCCCATCGCCAAACCTTCTTCCTGTCGATATATATCAGATTCCATCATGAAGTATGTAGTTTCTACACAGAAAATCACCATCTCCATTATATTGTCAATTGGGATACAAGTGCATTCTTTCAGTGAGGCATCCGATGTCAGCTTATCATGTCAGTGGGTACTTTCATGAACAGACTCACTACATCTAGACTCACCATCTGGTTGGAATGAATGAAAGCATTGTTTATTATTTCCACGAAGTGAGCTGAATTCTTGACGTATGATGGAGATTTGCCAATGATTGAGGTTATTACATCTACCAAAAATCGGCCCAGTGGATGGCATGCTGAACCTCCTAATAGTCCAATAAATCCAAATAATACGAATAACCAATCCTCATCTCAAAAATTCAGAAACGTCATAAGTCGATTCTACTGTACATCATCTCTAAATGATCATCTCTAAATGATCATCTCTAAATGATCATCTCTAAATGATCATCTCTAAATGCACTTGACAAGGTGGTGGAAGTGCTAGCCCTTGAAATGTCCAAAACATTTGGCAAAATCTGGTATGACAGTCTTCTTATGAAAATTAAAAGAGTAATAAAAAGTGCAAGAGAGCTATATGCTCAGTCTGTTAAATCCAAAGTAGGTGAGCAGTGGCTTGGTTCCCACCAGTTCTAGCAATAGTAAACAGGATCTTGAACAGAAGCATGCGTTCTATGCCAACTATCATCAATGGACCTGAGGTCATCTCGTCAGCATCAGACAAGGCCAGACTATTTGCAAAGAACTTTGCAGCTAATTCTACCCTATGCGATAATGGCCATCAACTCCTTGTATTTACTCCTATAACAGATAACACGCTATGCAACATACAAATATCTGTGCGTGAGGTCGCCAAGCTAATCAAGAACCTTGATTCCAGTAAAGCAACTGGCCCTGACAGCATTCCAGTTATAGTGCCCTGTATTTAACCAGAACTTGCCCCTATACTTACAAAACTGTTTAAGGATTGCCTTAAGGAGAAGTGCTTTCCAACACCCTGGAAAACCTCATCAGTATGCCCTGTATTTAAGAATTCAGGTGAAAAGTCATCTCCCTCTCAGTACAGTCCAATAAGTCTCCTGTGTGTCATGAGTAAGTTGTTAGAATCCATATTAAATAAAGAAGTAGTCAACCACTTCAACAAAAACACCCTTCTTAGTGACATGCAATATGGCTTCCGCTCTGCAAGATCTACAGCAGATGTGCTAACGGTTATATCACATAGGATTAGTGAATCTCTTGACAAAGGTTTCCTTTCCAGGGCAATTGCTCTTGACATATCAAAGGTCTTCGATAAGGTATGGCGTAAGGGCCTACTTCACAAGATTTCCAGCTACGGTATTACTGGAAATGTTTTCTCAATCATTAAATCATTTCTCTTTGATAGGTTCATAAGAGTAGTGGTTGATGGACAGAAATCAGAGGCCCACAGTATTAATGCTGGAGTCCCCCAGGGGTCCATCCTGGGCCAACTCTCTTCCTGATCTACATCAATGATCTCCCTAAACACATACTTAAATCATTCGTTGACATCTATGCTGATGACATGACCATCTATGGCAACACATCAAAGGCCGTAAATGACTTCTGATTCTCTCTCCTCTGATTTTGAGCGTGTGGTACAATGGGGGAAGAGGTGGCTGGTCACTTTTAATGCATCTAAAACCAAGCTCCTATCTTTACACCATCAACGCTCTGATACCCATCTTTACAAAAGACGAGTGCACATGATGTTCTATCGTTGACTGCATCATGGTTTCAACTGAAAAGAAAAAAAATGGTTATGCACTAAGGACAGAATTAGACACATAACTACATGCATTTCTAAATAAGCATCTACACCATTACTTCCAGTCTGTGTGTGTGTGTGTCTGTCTGTCTGTCTGTCTGTCTGTCTCTCTCTCTCTCTCTCTCTCTCTCTATATATATATATATATATATATATATATATATATATATATATATATATATATATATATATGTATATATATATATATATATATATATATATATATATATATAATTTGGAACAAATAAACTCAATTCCATATTCTGTGGAATAGCTTGATTTACAGTAAGATCTATCACACACGTTCTAAAGTCAAACACATGCCAGAAGCGTGGAGGACTTCCCGAAATATATAGCATCACAGATATGCCACCTGACCACCTGACACAAGTAAGGACATAAGAACATATTATATATATATATATATATATATATATATATATATATATATATATATATATATATATGTGTGTGTGTGTGTGTGTGTGTGTGTGTGTGTGTGTGTGTGTGTGTGTGTGTGTGTGATTGTACATACACACATACATGTATTGCTTCAATAAAGTGAAACTGCATGACCGGTTCCACCATTATGTCTTAAGTTACTTCAGTGTGTGTCTATCTGCCACATCTCTGCATTATTCTGCCTTCTATAAACCTAAATTTATTTTATATACACATTAAGCAATGCTCCAAGCAAACAACTTCAACCTCTTGTGTGTGTGTGTATGTGTGTGTGTGTGTGTGTGTGTGTGTGTGTGTGTGTGTGTGTGTGTGTGTGTGTGTGTGTGTGTGTGTGTGTGTGTGTTGTGAAGTGGTGTGCAATGAATGGTAAGACAGAAATATGAATAAATAAAATGCCGAAAACGATTCCCTTGAGATCAACAATATAAAATAATTTATTAACAATTTACAACTGGGAGAATTACTATGACTGAGAAGTATTTAATTGTCTATCGCTAAATCGATTTCGGTTGCATCCTACATTTTGAACCTCTCTTTGTTATGTCATCTAGTTTATGTCGGAGGCAAATAATCCTGGTAAATCAATAATGCTTCAAAATGTATCTTAGTAGGGGAGGTAATTTTTAAGTATACAGAGTTATGTCCCTGTAAACGTCGGGACCATATAAAACTAAATAGAAATTAAATAATGTTTGTAACATCTTAATTTTAAATTTATATCTCCCCCCTCTCTCTCTAAACATCTCTGTATCTTTCCCTCTTTCCCTCTCCTCCTTTTATTGTCTTTCTCCATAACTATTTCTTTATATAAATTTCTATATATATATTTATGATTCAATATAACGTTTTCAAATTTGGGATTAACTTAAGTTGGACAGCCCCTTTAGTGAATGTGGTATTGTGTCGACTAAAATAGTTCTAGTTAAAAGTAGGATAGGCAATTTTAAGTATTTGTGATCATGGATGACCAACGACACCCATTATGCACACACTTTTGATTGGCCTTGTGCCTAATTTGTCCAATTTGTAACTTTTTTTTTATTTTGTACAAATAAAACTTTCAAATGTAGTTCCCAGCATTCCAATCACCTAATAATTTTAGGATTCCTAAGCCTTTTGGCTAAGATTAAAATTTAGTATAAAAAATCGATTTTGGAATCTTAGGTACGACTACCACTGAAGTTAATGTAATATTATAATGATTGAAGACTCTAGTTTGGACCATTAAAAAGGAAGAGTGACATGGATAACTATAAGTCTACCCCTTCAAACTTTTGAATGGCCATGTGTCTAATTAATTTATGACTTTTGTATAATTTTTGTAAATAAATAAATTTTAGAAAGCATATAACAAAGAAAACAAACAAAAAAAAACACAACACCAACCACTCCCCCAACATTCCAAAAAGCACACTTTGGTAATACATGGGAGTAAAGTATCATTAACACATAGCAAATATTACATATTATATGTAATATAAACACAACCATTGAAAAAAGGAGGTGATCATTACCTTTTCTCCAAATCCCCCCAAAAGCATACTTTAGTAATGTATGGAAGTAAAGGATCATGTTGACATAATAAATATTACATAATCACAACTACCAAAAAAGGAAGTGACAATGCCTGGGAGGGTATACATACGACAATTAAACGGACATTACTTCACCTCCTCCATCACCTTAAAATAAGCATGCAAAAAGTATTTGTCAAAAAGAAAATTTGCAAAGAAAATGTTTGCAAAAAAGTGACTTTTTTTTGTACGCTTTTTTTAATTTTTATTTCAGTAAAAGTATTAGTTACACATTAGTAGGTTAAAGTCTTAATACAAACAAAATGGATGCAATTTAACGTCTTGCCCAGGACTTTTTTTTCTAGAAATTTATATACATACAGGCCGGTGAAAAATTATTCAAAGTCGAATCCTCCAACAAGTTTTGAAGCAAAACGCTTTAACTTTATTCTTGTTGCGGATTTTGTGAATACATCAGCGATATTTTGTTCTGATGATATGTAATTCAAAATAATGGATTCCTTTTTCACCTCGTTTTTTATGAAATGGTATTTTATATCTATATGCTTGGATCTTTGGTTGATTATTGTGTTCTGTGCTAATACTATACTGGCTTGATTATCACAATTAATTACTATGGGGCTTTTAGTTTATTCTGGTTCTAACATAGTCTTTAGAATATTTTAAAGGTAGAATGCTTCCTAGGTCGTGTGTGTGATCGTGATAAATTCTGCTTCACATGTAGAGAGAGATACAATCTGTTGCTTTTTAGATTTCCATGAAATAATAGGCCCATTTTCTGATAGTCTGAAACAATATCCAGATATACTTTTTCGATCTTCATCGTTTCTCCAATCTGAATCTGAAAATCCTTCTAATTTTAGGGGATTTTTGATTTTCTAAATACTAACTTCTGTTCTTTAGTTCTTTTAAATAACGAAGAACTTGTTTAGCTCTGTTTAAATCCTTCATTTTCGGTCTTGATAATTTTTGTGGCAGTTTTGTTACTGTATAGCATATATCAGGTTTCATTGCAGTCATTAAATATAATCTGATTTCTCGATATAATTTATATTTTATTAATATCATTTTCGACCGGTGTAGAGCGTTTCTTGTACTCTCCCATTCCAAATTTTAATAGCATTTTGTCGATGTATCTCGATTGATTCATTGTAATAAGTCCTTTGCTTTGAGTAAATTCTATCCCCCAAAATCAGAATATTTTGCCAAGATCAATCATTTTGAATCTTAATTTTTTCTTAACATCTGTCAACATTATGTCACAATTTGATGCAATTAAAATATCATCGACCCATAAAACCAAAATCAGTAGTTTATTGTCTTTGTGTTGGGTATATAAACAGGGGTCTACTGGGCATTGTTTAAATTGTTGTTTAATAATATAATCATGAAATACTGTATTCTAACACTGAGCACTCTGCTTTAGAGCATATAATGACTTGTTAAGTCGCCACACACTATTTTTATTTTTCGTTATAAATCCCTCTGGAAGGGTAATATAAATTTCACAGTCTATTGGGGCATTCAAATAAGCATTTTTACATCCATTTGATGGATGTTTAGGTCATATTGTGATGCGATTTGCAATAAAATTCTGATTGTCGTTAGGTTTGTGGTCGTTGAAAACATAGAAAAATATTCTATACTGTAAATCTGAGAGTATCCTTTAGCAACAAACCTAGCATTGTAGTGTTCAATGCCTGGTGCTGTAGTCTTTTTTGTAAAGACCCATCTTGTAGAAATAACATGTTTATCTTTTAGGAGAGGTACTACCGTATAGGTATTATTTTCGGTCAAAGCATCTATTTTTTTTTCATGGCTATTTTCCATTCATCACAATATTCTGAATTAATTGCTTCGTTAAAGCTTTTTGGCGTATTTTCGTCTGTGAATTTGACACATCAGATTTTTAAAATTTTATTTTTCTCTGGAAAAAAATACTAAATGGGCTGGACTGTTTTTATTATATCCAACAAATATACCTGCATCGGTTTTAATAGTTAATTTACTTCTTTTATCTATATATGCAAAATAAATTGAACCAAATACATGCATTCGGCTTAAATCTGGTTTTCTACTGCAGAAAACTTCAGATGTGGTTTTAGATAGTGTTTTGTTAAAGCACCTGTTTTGTATATAGGCAGCCGCTATAAGTGCATACGTCCAGAGGCTTTTGAGGATTTTTTATTCAATGAGTAGACATCTTGCCATTTTCTAGAATACAGAAACATAGTTCACCTTTATTGTTCCTTAGCGAGATCTTAGCATCACCTCTTTTCCAAATAATATTATTTACTCGATTGCCGTCAGCAAGTTCTACAAAATGATTTTGTGGCTTAAAGTTGGGATCAAAATTGATAAAATCAGATTCCTTTGTAGTCACATGTGCCCTTGCACCACAATCGACAAGAAAATTATTGTTTGTTGAAGCGTTAAATGTATATGAAAATAAGAATGTATGTTCGCTAACGGAGCTCTCCACATTTTTAATGGAGTCGCCCTTTAAAGTCCTGTATCTACATTGGAAACTCTTGTGATTAGGTCGTCCACAATTATAGCTATTTGCTATAATTTTTGTACTTTTTTTAGGAGAAAAATTGTTTTTGGCAAATTTGTGATTTTTATTCCCGGCATGGGTATAATTTAATTTTGGTGTTTTTATGTGTGCATTTTTAAATTTCATATTTGTAGATTCGTTTTTTTTCTGTGATCATTTTTTCAGTTTCCTCGAAACTTCTGAGTGCTACCTTGAACTGATTAAAAGTCATGGGTTTTTCTTTCTGGGTTATAACGGTGGTAAATGGTTCGAAATCACTCGGTAATCCCTTAAGAACCATGGAAATTAACAGACTGTTGCTAATAACTACACCAGACATTTTTTAAGAATTTGCAGTAGTTTCGGCTCTTATAATATAATCTGTAATGGTTTCGGCTTCCATTCGTTTTAGAGAGGTCAGATCAGTATATAAAGAAATAATTTTGTGGTTTCCTTTCAATAAATAATGCTCTCTCAATATGTTCAATGCTTTGCAGCTATCGTCCAGGGCTTCTCTCATTACCAGTGATAGACTTCGGTCATCTAAGCATTGTATTAATTCTGCAAAGACAGTTGTATTTTTTTCAATGAAGTTGGGGTCGTTTCTGTTTTCAGGTTGTGTTTGAAGTACTTTGTGCAGCTTTTGGATTCGTAGATATCCTAGAAATTTCACTTGACACAATTCGAATTTTGATTTGGATCCATCGAAATAAAGATGCATGTTGGATCCATAACCTCTAGAAGTGTAAGCCATGTTTAGTTTCAGAACAATTTCCGCTGGTTTGTTGTTCTACACAAGTCCTGGGAGTTGACTGGTTTGCAGTAGACGGTTCTCGAGTTGGAATCCACAGAGCAAAAAATTCTTCCCGTGTTGACACAAAGAAAACATATGCAAAATTTCTACAGAAAGATTTATGGAGCAATTCTGGTTTCTGATTCGTTGGTAGCAGAAAATCAATTAATTTGATTCGTCAGCATCGTTTATAAATAGAATCTCCCGACTGTGTGGCATCATACTCCATAAAGATATGTAGAGTTCACCAAATTAAAAGAAGGGCACTTTGAGCGGAGGTGCAATTCCAAAAACGTGGAAGGAAGCTTTGACAGGTTGAAACAACTCATGTTAATTAAGGAGTTCCAAAACTGTGTTCTTGATGATATGAGGATACTCCTGACAGACGAAAATGATAAAACTGCTCGATGGAGCCACATTGGTGGACGCATATATGATAACACATAAACGAAGTAGAATAAAACCCCAAGGACACATGTATTTACAGGCTAGGGAACATTGTATGGTAAAAATGAAGAATGACAATCTATGTGTACCCATCTAGCCGATCATTACATGGACAAGAAATGAGATGCATAGTTTGCTTCAACTGCGGGAAGCTGGGTCTTGTACCTGTGAAATGCCAGGCAAGGCAAATAACTAAGTCCAATCAGGTTACCCCAGACAAACAATAAGGAGTTGCATGCCAAGAAATAAAAAAAAAATATGAGAACCCTTTGTGGCAATATATCACCTGAGACAAGGAAAGTCAAGGGAAACCCATTATTCTCAGAGATATGGGCACATTCCAGTCCCTAGTGAGAAGAGAACAAATGCTTTAGGAAGCAATAATAGCTGCAGGTGGATCGATTACAATTAAGGGAATAAGAAGCAAACCCATAATTCCCATTGTTCAAAGTTCATCTCAAATCGGAGTGCTCAGGAGAGGTCATGGTAGGTGTGGTTGATGGCATTCTGATGACTGGCATGGTCATGATATTCGGAAATGATATCACTGAAGGCTGAATAGATGCTGAAAGCCAAACCAAAAAGGGACAAAATGTAAGGCAGAAAAAGAGATGTAGGGGATGAAGCATCCACATGGATAGTGAAAAGAAGTAAAAAAAAGAAGGTGGAAAAGGTAGATGACAGGTCACTGGATGAAAAGTACTAGAAGTGAGAAAAAAGTAATATCTCAGCCTGGTTTATCTGTACTGCAATGAGTATTAATCAAAGAGCAGCATAATAATGACAACCTGAACCCCCTGTTCCATCAAATTGAAGAAAAAGATTCTCAGAGCTCAAAAAGCCAGTACTTCCTTAATATGGGAGTATTGATGAGAAAATAGGATGCTCCCGAGACAATAGAAGAAATATGAGGAAGCATGCCTTATATATATCGAGAAGACATTGTGAAGGTCACATATAAGATTACCTAGGAGTTAATAAGACTTTAGAGAAGCTGACTAGATACTTTTACTGGCCAGGAATTATGGGTGACATAAAGAAATTCTGTAGAACCTATGGGATATATCAGAAGATGAGAAATCCCAATCAAAACATTCCCTCGACATAACTACAACTATACCGGCAGTGGGAGAACCAGTTAGTCAAGTAATCATAGATTGTGTTGGACCATTACCCAGAACTAAGATAAGTCACAAATTTATATTAACTATAATGTGCACGACGATGAGATTCCTTGACGTGATCCCCTTATATAACATCTTGATGAAAAAGGTGGTAGATGCCATGGTAAATTTTTTACCAAAATTGACTTACCATGAATCACAGACTGGGCAGAGGTCTAACTTTATGCCAAAGATATTTAAGTAAGTAATGAAACAATTAAGAATAATCCATATAAAATCCAGCGCTTATCACTCTCTGTCACAGGGAGCACTTGAACAATTTCACGTGACTTTGAAAACCATGCTAAGAGCATATTATGTGGAGGGCAATCAAAGGATTTTATTCGTGCTCTTCACAGCTCAAGAAGCAGTTCAGAAATCGTTAGGATTCAATCCTTTCAAATCAGTTTTTCGTTATACAGTATGAGGATCATTAAAAGTGATAAAAGAAAAATGGATCAGTAATGAGCATATACCAAATAATATGTCAGAGTATGTCACTAAAGTATGATGTATCTATGCTGAGACAGAGGTTAGACAAGACTCACTTAGAGAATATGAAGGCTATATATGATAGAAAAGCAGTAGATAGAGAATTCAGAGAGGGAGAGGAAGTATTAATATTCTTAACTTTGAATGGTCAGCCATTCAAGGCAAATTATCACGGGCCATACACAATTTCAGAACATCCTCTTAACTATATAGTGAATAGCCCTAAGCATAGAAATAAGACACAAACATGTCATTTTAATATTATGAATAAATATTTCAGTAGAGTGGAAGGAAAAGCAAGGCTGTGAATGAAGATTCTCCAAAAAAAAAGAGTCTCACATAGAGAAGGACTTGCCTATTAAGTTAAATAATTCAGAGAGAGTCCAAATTTGCACATTTATCTCCAGAAGAAGAGCGGAGACTAAAGGCATTATTAATGGAATATAGAGACCTAGTCACAGACATACTAAAGAACACAAGTGGTCCATGACATTGAGATTAAAGACACAAAACCAATCAGACAACATCTATACTGCTTAAGCTGAAAAAAAATTAAAGCAAATGAAGACAGAAATAGAATACATGTTAAAACATAAGATAATAGAGCTTAATCAAAGTGAATGGGGTTTCCCTTGCAAGCTGGTTACTGACAGAACAGTGAGATTCTATACCGATTATTGGAGAGTAAATACAATTACTAAGGCCAATGCATATTCTATTCTTAGGATGGATTATTGTATAGATAGAATAGATCGAGTGAAATATATCATGAAATGTGACCCCCTTAAGAGATATTGGGCAGTACTCGTAACAGAAAGGGACAAGCTAATATTAATGTTTGTAACCCCTGGGGGAGCATACCAATATCATGTAATGCCATTTGGGATGAAAAATTCTCAAGCGATATTTATGAGATTAATGGATGCATGTCTTGTCAGAATGGCAAATGTAGATACATATGTCGATGACATGATGTAATGTATAATGACACATGGGCAGAACATGTTGAAATGATCCAGAAAGTATTTCAAAGATTAAGACTTGTGAAGTTAACTATAAACTTAAAACTAAATTCTACCAAGCCAAGGTGAAATCTTAGGGTATGTAGTGGGTAATGCGAGAATCACTCAAATAAATGCTAAAATATACAAAACATAGAATTAATTATCTGGTACCAAGAAATGTGAGGAATCTGAGGCGATTCCTAGGCATGGCAGGATATTACAGAAGATTCTGCAGGAATTTTGTAAACCTCACTGCACCTCGAATTGAACTGTTGAAAAACCATAAAAAATTTCAATGGGCACCCAAATGCCAGAAATCATTTGAGAAATCCAGTAAATGCCGAGTCGTGAACCAGTATTAAAAGTCCCATCATTTGATTGACCCTTCAGTTTAGCAGTAGATGTCAGCAATAACAGGATTGGAACAGTGCTATTACAAATAAGAGAGAATGACTAGCTGTATCGAGTCAGTTTTTATTCAAAGAAGCTGAACAGGTTTCAAAAGGTCTACTCTACAATATTGTTTCATTGTTTTCATATTAAAATAATGTGGTCATATTGTTTCATTCTTTTCATATAAATATAATGTGGTCATATTGTTTCATTGTTTTCATATTAATATAATGTAGTCATATTGTTTCAACGTTTTCATATTAATATAATGTAGTCATATTGTTTCATTGTTTTCATATTAAAATAATGTGGTCATATTGTTTCATTGTTTTCATATTAATATAATGTGGCCATATTGTTTCAAGGTTTTCATATTAATATAATGTAGTCATATTGTTTCAACGTTTTCATATTAATATAATGTAGTCATATTGTTTCATTGTTTTCATATTAAAATAATGTGGTCATATTGTTTCATTGTTTTCATATTAATATAATGTGGCCATATTGTTTCAAGGTTTTCATATTAATATAATGTAGTCATATTGTTTCAACGTTTTCATATTAATATAATGTAGTCATATTGTTTCATTGTTTTCATATTAAAATAAGTAGTCATATTGTTTCATTCTTTTCATATTAATAAAATGTGGCCATATTGTTTCAAGGTTTTCATATTAATATAATGTAGACATATTGTTTCAACGTTTTCATATTAATATAATGTAGTCATATTGTTTCATTGTTTTCATATTAAAATAATGTGGTCATATTGTTTCATTCTTTTCATATTAATATAATGTGGCCATATTGTTTCAAGGTTTTCATATTAATATAATGTAGTCATATTGTTTCATTGTTTTCATATTAATATAATGTGGTCATATTGTTTCAACGTTTTCATATTAATATAATGTGGTCATATTGTTTCAAGGTTTTCATATTAATACAATGTCGGCATATTGTTTCAAGGTTTTCATATTAATATAATGTGGTCATATTGTTTCAACGTTTTCATATTAATATAATGTGGTCATATTGTTTCAAGGTTTTCATATTAATATAATGTTGTCATATTGTTTCAACGTTTTCATATTAATATAATGTAGTCATATTGCTTTATTGTTTTCATATTAATATAATGTAGCCATATTGTTTCAACGTTTTCATATTAATATAATGTAGTCATATTGTTTCATTGTTTTCATATTAATATAATGTAGTCATATTGTTTCAACGTTTTCATATTAATATAATGTAGTAATATTGTTTCAAGGTTTTCATATTAATATAATGTAGTAATATTGTTTGATTGTTTTCATATTAATATAATGTAGTCATATTGTTTCATTGTTTTCATATTAATATAATGTAGTTATATTGTTTCATTGTTTTATATTAAAATAATGTGGCCATATTGTTTCATTGTTTTCATATTAAAATAATGTAGTAATATTGTTTCAAGGTTTTCATATTAATATAATGTAGTAATATTGTTTCATTGTTTTCATATTAATATAATGTAGTCATATTGTTTCAACGTTTTCATATTAATATAATGGAGTAATATTGTTTCATTGTTTTCATATTAAAAAAATGTAGTAATATTGTTTCATTGTTTTCATATTAAAGTTATGTGGTCATATTGTTTCATTGTTTTCATATTAATATAATGTGGTCATATTGTTTCATTGTTTTCATATTAATATAATGTAGTTATATTGTTTCATTGTTTTAATATTAATATAATGTAGTCATATTGTTTCATTGTTTTAATATTAAAATAATGTGGTCATATTATTTCATTGTTTTCATATTAATATAATGTAGTAATATTGTTTCATTGTTTTCATATGAATATAATGTAGTAATATTGTTTCATTGTTTTAATATTAATAAATTGTAGTCATATTGTTTCATTGTTTTATTATTAATAAAATGTAGTCATATTGTTTCATTGTTTTCATATTCATATAATGTAGTCATATTGTTTCATTGTTTTCATATTAATATAATGTAGTAATATTGTTTCAAGGTTTTCATATTAATATAATGTAGTCATATTGTTTCATTGTTTTCATATTAATATAATGTAGTCATATTGTTTCAACGTTTTCATATTAATATTATGTGGTCATATTGTTTCAACGTTTTCATATTAATATGATGTGGTCATATTGTTTAAAAGTTTTCATATTAATATAATGTGGTCATATTGTTTCAAGGTTTTCATATTAATATAATGTGGTCATATTGTTTAAAAGTTTTCATGTTAATATAATGATGTCATATTGTTCCAACGTTTTCATATTAATATAATGATGTCATATTGTTCCAACGTTTTAATATTAATATAATGTAGTAATATTGTTTCATTGTTTTCATATTAATATAATGTAGTCATATTGTTTGATTGTTTTCATGTTAATATAATGTAGTCATATTGTTTCATTGTTTCCATATTAATATAATGTAGTCATATTGTTTACAGGGTTTTCATATTAATATAATGTAGTCATATTGTTGCACCGTTTTCATATTAATATAGTGTGGTCATATTGTTTAATATAATATGTTCATATTGTTTCAACGTTTCCATATTAATATAATGTAGTTATATCGTTGAACAGTTTTCATATTAATATAATGTGGTCATATTTTTTCAACGTTTTCATATTAATATAATGTTGTCATATTGTTTCAAAAATTTCATATAAAAACAATGTGGTCGTATTGTTTAATTGTTTCATATTAATATAATGTGGTCATATTGTTTCAACGTTTTCATATTAATATGATGTGGTCATATTGTTTAAAAGTTTTCATATTAATATAATGTGGTCATATTGTTTCAAGGTTTTCATATTAATATAATGTGGTCATATTGTTTAAAAGTTTTCATGTTAATATAATGATGTCATATTGTTCCAACGTTTTCATATTAATATAATGATGTCATATTGTTCCAACGTTTTAATATTAATATAATGATGTCATATTGTTTCAACGTTTTCATATTAATATAATGATGTCATATTGTTTAAAAGTTTTCATGTTAATATAATGATGTCATATTGTTCCAACGTTTTCATATTAATATAATGATGTCATATTGTTCCAACGTTTTCATATTAATATAATGATGTCATATTGTTTCAACGTTTTCATATTAATATAATGTTGTCATATTGTTTCAACGTTTTCATATTAATATAATGTGGTCATATTGTTTAAAAGTTTTCATATTAATATAATGTGGTCATATTGTTTCAACGTTTTCATATTAATATAATGTTGTCATATTGTTTAAATGTTTTCATGTTAATATAATGTGGTCATATTGTTTCAAAGTTTTAATATTAATATAATGTGGTCATATTGTTTCAAGGTTTTCATATTAATATAATGTGGTCATATTGTTTAAAAGTTTTCATGTTAATATAATGTGGTCATATTGTTTCAACGTTTTCATATTAATATAATGTTGTCATATTGTTTAAAAGTTTTCATGTTAATATAATGATGTCATATTGTTCCAACGTTTTCATATTAATATAATGATGTCATATTGTTCCAACGTTTTAATATTAATATAATGATGTCATATTGTTTCAACGTTTTCATATTAATATAATGTGGTCATATTGTTTCAATGTTGTCATATTTATATAATGTGGTCATATTGTTTCAACGTTTTCATATTAATATAATGTGGTCATATTGTTTCAATGTTTTCATATTAATATAATCTCGTCATATTGTTTCAACGTTTTCATATTAATATAATGTGGTCATATTGTTTTAACGTTTTCATATTAATATAATGTTGTCACATTGTTTCAACGTTTTTATATTAATATAATGTGGTCATATTGTTTAAAAGTTTTCATGTTAATATAATGTGGTCATATTGTTTCAACGTTTTCATATTAATATAATGTTGTCATATTGTTTTTAAGTTTTCATGTTAATATAATGTGGTCATATTGTTTAATTGTTTTCATATTAATATAATGTGGTCATATTGTTTCAACGTTTTCATATTAATATAATGTGGTCATATTGTTTTAAAGTTTTCATGTTAATATAATGTGGTCATATTGTTGCAACGTTTTCATATTAATATAATGTAGTCATATTGTTTCACTGTTTTCATATTAATATAATGTGGTCATATTGTTTCATTGTTTTCATATTAATATAATGTGGCCATATTGTTTCAACGTTTTCATATTAATATAATGTGGTCATATTGTTTCAACGTTTTCATATTAATATAATGTGGTCATATTGTTTCAAAGTTTTCATATTAATATAATGTGGTCATATTGTTTCAATGTTTTCATATTTATATAATGTGGTCATATTGTTTCATTGTTTACATATTAATATAATGTGTTCATATTGTGTCAACGTTTTCATATTAATATAATGTGGTCATTTTGTTTCAACGTTTTCATATTAATATAATGTGGTCATATTGTTTCAACGTTTTCATATTAATATAATGTGGTCATATTGTTTAATTGTTTTCATATTAATATAATGTGGTCATATTGGTTCAATGTTTTCATATTAATATAATGTGGTCATATTGTTTCAACGTTTTCATATTAATATAATGTAGTCATATTGGTTCAATGTTTTCATATTAATATAATGTGGTCATATTGTTTCAACGTTTTCATATTAATATAATGTGTTCATATTGTTTAAATATTTTCATATTAATATAATGTGGTCATATTGTTTCAAAGTTTGCATATTGATATAATGTGGTCATATTGTTGCACCGTTTCATATTAATATAATGTGGTCATATTGTTTCAACGTTTTCATATTAATATTATGTTGTCATATTGTTTCATTGTTTTCATATTAATATTATGTAGTCATATTGTTTAAAAATTTTCATATTAATATAATGTGGTCATATTGTTTCAACGTTTTCATATTAATATAATGTGATCCTATTGTTTCAAAATTTTTATATTAATATAATGTTGTCATATTGTTTCAAGGTTTTCATATTAATATAATCTGGTCATATTGTTTTAATGTTTTCATATTTATATAATGTGGTCATATTGTTTCAACGTTTTCATATTAATATAATGTGGTCATATTGTTTAAATGTTTTCATATTAATATAATATGGTCATATGGTTTTTAAGTTTTCATATTAATATAATGTGGTCATATGGTTTCAACGTTTTCATATTAATATAATGTTGTCATATTTTTTCAAGGTTTTCATATTAATATAATGTGGTCATATTGTTTCAAAGTTTTCATATTAATATAATGTTTTCATATTGTTTCAAGGTTTTCATATTAATATAATGTGGTCATATTGTTTCAACGTTTTCATATTATGGAAAAATATTTTCTCTCTCCCTGCTGAACAATGTGCAAACGAGACCACTGACTGGTTCAAAACTGCAATCGAAGTGCATGTTCCCATGCGGAAATTTTATAGTAAGCCCCACTCTCCCCAATGGTTTACGTCGACTTGTGCAACTGCCATTACTCAAAAGCAGCATGCTTACCGTAGGTTTAACCGACATAAGTCCAGTTCAAACAGACTGAAGTATATAGAAGCTAGAAATAACGTTAAGAAAGAAATAGCAACAGCTAAGAGAGAATTTACGGAAACCACTAAAAAGCGCATCGAAGCACAAAAACTAGTAACTCGAGACTTCTGGAAAATCTACAACAGTGTAGTAAATAATGGGCAATCAACAATTCCCCCACTAACCAACAATCACGAGGTTGTCTCCTCAGCAACCGACAAGGCTAACATGCTTGCCAGTCGGTTTGCCTCAAACTCAACACTGAACCCTTCCAACCACCCCCTACCTGACTTTCCTATGCGGACAGACGCCACACTAGACGATCTGAAAACCACCCCTGCTCAGGTGCATGCTATCATAAAAAACCTTGACACCTCAAAAGCATGTGGACCCGATCTTATCCCAGCTGTGCTATTAAAAAAGTGCTCAGCCGAAGTAGCTCCAGTTCTCTCCAAACTCTACAACAAATGTCTTAATGAAGCTTGCTTTCCGGGCTGTTGGAAAACTGCTTCTGTTGTACCAGTATTCAAGAATTCTGGCGAAAGGACAGACCCATCAAATTATCGCCCCATTAGCCTCCTCCCACTTTTTGCCAAAATATTTGAGACCATAATTAACCATGCTCTAGTCCATCATCTTACAGATGCTAAACTACTGACTGACAAACAATATGGATTTAGACAAGCCCGTTCCACAGCAGACATCTTCACTGTGATCTCTGAACGTATATACCATTCACTGGACAAAGCGGGGGAAGGCAGAGCGGTAGCTCTAGATATATCTAAGGCTTTTGACAGGGTATGGCATGAGGGTCTCCTCAGTAAAATCAGATCATACGGTATCACTGGTAGAATACTTAACATAATTAAATCCTTCTTAGATAAGAGAAAAATCCAGGTAGTCCTCGACGGTCGCACATCTAAACAATATGATATAAATGCGGGAGTGCCCCAGGGTTCTATCCTTGGACCTCTATTGTTCCTGATATTCATAAATGACCTCCCCGACAACATTGCCTCTGAGATGGGTATATATGCTGATGACACTACACTCTATGGCAGACACGACAGGAAGACGAATGAACACATTTCTAAAGAAATGGCAGAAACACTAGAGGAAGACCTCCAATCTGTAGTGGAATGGGGACAAAAGTGGTTGGTCGCGTTCAATGCTGCCAAGACTAAACTAGTTTCATTCAATAATTACAAGAAACCCTCTCTACCACCCATAGCAATGGCCAACGACTCTTTATCTGAGAGTCCATCTTTCAAACTCCTTGGCCTAACGTTCACAGGAAACATGAGTTGGAACAATTACATTGAAGGCATTGCCAGGGCCGCTGCAAGAAAGGTAGGCTCTCTCTACCGTGCTAGAAAACTACTAACACCCGAAAGTATCCTGTACCTCTATAAGGCCACCATTCGCCTATGTATGGAGTATTGCTGCCACATCTGGGCTGGTGCATCTGCTACTAGTCTCTCGCTCCTTGACAAGGTTCAAAAGAGAGTCGCAAACCTGATAGGCCCTGAACTGGCATCTAAGCTTCAGCCTCTGTCCCATCGACGAAATGTTGCATCCCTCTGCCTTTTCTACAAGTATTTTAGTGGTGAATGCTCTGACGAACTGCAATCACTTGTGCCCCCACGACGCGAGCACCCTCGACAAACCCGACAGGCTACTAGATCCCACCCCCACACTGTAGAGATCCCTAGATGTAAAAAATCTTTTTACTCCAATAGTTTCTTCCCCAGAACCGCAAGACTCTGGAATTCCATTCCAGGTCCCTGCTTCCCCAACAGTACTGACGTGCAGACGTTCAAGTGTAACGTGAACCGACACCTTGCTGCCCAAATCCCTACATAGTACCCCAGTAGTTGTTTCCCCTGATAGTAGCCCCCTACACCAAAGTGGCAATTTGCCTTGTTTGGGGTGAAAATGTAATAAAAAAAAAAAAATAAAAAAAAAATATAATGTGGTCATATTGTTTAAAAGTTTTCATATTAATATAATGTGGTCATATTGTTTCAACGTTTTCATATTAATATAATGTGGTCATATTGTTTCAACGTTTTCATATTAATATAATGTGGTCATATTTTTTCAACGTTTCATATTAATATTATGTGGTCATATTGTGTCAACATTTTCATATTAATATAATGTGGTCATATTGTTTAAAGGTTTTCATAATAAAATAATATTGTCGTATTGTTTCAACCTGTTCATATTAATATAATGTGGTCACATTGTTTCAATGGTTTATATTAATATAATGTGGTCATATTGTTTCAACGTTTTCATATTAATTTAATGTGGTAATTATATTGACACATTCTTAATTGTGTATAATCTTTCTCTGTTTCAGATACCGTATCATGTGTGTCTTTGTGAGGTGGGTGGGGGGCGCTTCAATTTCTCACTTTTGCTTGCATCCTGTATGCTAGCACTCACCATTTCCGTGAGTACAAGTCTATTTTTTATTTTTTTATTAACAGTTATTATTATATATCAATTTCCGTGTCATTACTGTTTTATTTATCCTTCT
Source organism: Euprymna scolopes (assembly GCF_053919585.1). NCBI lineage: Eukaryota > Metazoa > Mollusca > Cephalopoda > Sepiida > Sepiolidae > Euprymna > Euprymna scolopes. The sequence continues at coordinate 80,549,002 of NC_136482.1, read as the reverse complement.
TTAGTGATTGTTTAATGTAATTTGGACTTGTTATGGGTAAATTTCTTACCTTTAGAAGGGATTAATTCTGTTTCTTTTAATTTAAACGAGAATAATTATTCTGAGATACAAATATTTCGAGATACGTTGGCTGTCATGGAATTAATTAAATTTGTACCTCAAGGTATTACTATATATATATATATATATATATATATATATATATATATATATATATATATATATATATTTAAATAAGGGAGTAGTCACTAACAATGTATATTTTTTAACATTATTTTATTATTCCGTGTCTTGGTTTTTCATTGAGAATTATGTTTGGATCATTGTAATAATGTTTTTAAGTCATTGAAATCGTTTACGCACGTTTCAGACGGTCTGATGCGTCCTCGTCAGAAATTATTTTTAAATGTGTAGAAATGGCGATTTTCGTAATTAGTTTGAAGTTTATCCAAGGTGTGGAGGCTTGTAAGTGTTTATTATACATTGATATGCTGAATTTTTATTGCTTTTTTATTTGGTTTGTCCAGGGAGATTTTGACCTCGCTGTAGTCAGTCGCTATCTCTTTCTGCTAATGTGTTTTTTTTCCTTTAGGGTGGGGTAGGGTGTGTGTATGTGTTTATGTGTGTGTGTGTGTGTGTGTGTGTGTGTGTGTGTGTGTGTGTGTGTGTGTGTGTGTGTGTGTGTGTGTGTGCGTGTGTGTTTTGTGTGTGTGTGTGTGCGCATGTGTGTGCGTGTGTGTGTTTGCTTTTATTGGTTTGGGAATGTGTATATTGTTTTATAGTATTTTGGGGTTATTTGCTTCCTTAGGAAGGCGGCTGTGGTCCGAGGTCGAGGTCGTTACTAATGTGTATGTGTGGGGAGGGGGACTGGCTCTTCTGAAGTAAGGGTAGGGGTGCTTTCATTCTATTTTGATATTTATTTTTTGGATTCTTGGATTTTAATATTGTGATTTTTCGTTTTAGTCTTATATTATGTTTGTTTAGAAAGAGGGGTGTATTTAAAATAGGGGATTTTTTTAATGTTTCTATTTATTTGTCTCCCCATGTGGGTATTTATATATATATATATATATATATATATATATATATATATATATATATATATATATATATATATATATATATATATTTTTATTTTTTATTTTTTATTTATTTATTTATTTTTTTTACACAGTGGTCACTACTTATCAAGGCCCGGAAGCCACTCAGGGATAAGAGTTATTGCAAGTACATTACGTTACTGTGGAGGAAGACATCCAAGTTGTAGTCAGGTGGGAAGCAGGTAGACGGAACAGAGTTCCACATGCGTGCAGTTCTAAGAAAGAAGTTTTGTTTATGGAATCCATATATATATATATATATATATATATATATATATATATATATATATATATATATATACTTTGGGGCAATTGCGCCAAATAAAAAAAGTGTTCTTTATATGCATGGTTGCCAAAAGAGCACTTTTGGCTAATTGGTGCAATTACTCGGGACTTGGCGCAATTACCCCAAAGTACGGTATATATATATATATATATATATATATATATATATATATATATATATACTTGTTTATTGTTATATAAACATGCTCACATCCCGCTGCTACAAACAGCCACTTGTTTCAATCAAACAACAGATATCATCAGGCAGTGACTTGACTATTCAAATGTTCAATGAATAATCAGGTTATTCATTCAACATTTGAATAGTCAAGTCGCTGCCTGATGATATCTGTTGTTTGATTGAAACAACTGGCTGTTTGTAGCAGTGGGATGTGAGCATGTTTATATAACAATAAACAAGTATTATCAGCTCTTTTTATTGAGCACTATCTAACAACCTCGTTGAGTTCATTAGTCCATTACTTTTGAATAAAAAAACCCGAGTGTGTTTATATATATATATATATATATATATATATATATATATATATATATATATATATATATATATATATATTTACAAAGATGACTGTTAATATAACAGAGCTGGAAGCAGCAGCAGTATAAGATATGAAAATAACCAGGCTGGCTGTGCGAAGTGATGTTACAACAGAGAAAAAAAGAACACACGTGGATGGAGAAGCGGTGTTTGGAAAATAGTGTTTGAGACGTGGACTTTAGCATTGCCATCTTGTCCTTTTTGTTAGAAGCTGTGTTTGACGGATCTTTTGGGTGCCAAAATTGAATTACATCATTGTCGGATATATCCCTCCCTATATTGGTTTACCTTTCCTTACATTTCTTCTTAGCTCTGATTGGTTGTAGTTTTAGGGTGGGCGGATGTAGGGGACTAGGATATATAAATACCCCAATCCCGTACAAAAGAATAATGAAACGAATGGGAATTGAAGGAAACAAAGACTCAGGTAATGGATAAGATAAACGTCGTTTATTTGCTGTTGAAAGAAATGAACATTTTAGTTATAACATGTCCGCGCGTATGTAACCCATGTTCGTTACAGGACTGGTGTTGTAGCAAGAATAGGAAATATGTTTTCATCTCAAGTTCGGTTCACTATTGTTTGTTCGCGCGTGGGGATTGAAGTGAGTGTTGTAGTGGAAATGAGAATCCAGTGTGTAGGCAAGGAAGAGGATATTAGAGTTGTCATCAGTTAGTAGTCAGCGACGTGAAGGTGTTCTTAGTGGCCAGTAGTAGATGCAGAGAGAAAGAGTGAGAATGTATACCTACAGTCATTAGCTCGTGCCCCATACATAGTAGGAAGTGGGCGTGAGGTGCGCGCGCGCCGAAACGGCGCACGGCTTGTTAGCCCAACCTCTCTCGTTGAGAGTTGGTCCTGAAGAGAGTTAGAAACAGCTTATCGCCTTGTTTTTATACTCGTTTCCAGAGTGTATTTTGCGCATGTGTATTTCCTTAGAAAGCGGAAGTGACGTCGTCCATGTGTGAGTACATGTGTATACGTAAGTGTGTGTGTATATATACGTGAATGTGAGTGTATGTACGCGAACGTGAATAAGTGTACATGTGTGGACGTGGGCGCGTATGTTTGTGTGCGCGTATGTATATGACAGCTTGAAATATGAATGTGTGTTTTTGTGAGACTTGAAAAAGGCTCGTACACGGAGACTAGTAAGTAAAATGGCTACTATTTCAGTAAATTCCTTGTTGATAAACTTTAAAGTTGACTAGAGATAAATTTTTTTCATATTCGAGTCTCTAGAATTTTCAGTTGTGGTCCAAGAATTTGAATATTCTTTGTATAAAAGTCAAGTGGATAATTATTTAGTGTCTGTAGGCGTATTGGAGGAGTAGATCATGAATATTTATTTAGCTGAAGATGCTGATGAAAGTGTCATTGAATCTTTCAACAAAGATAATGCCTTATTTAAGATACAGGTACTGGAAAAATTATTTCGATTATAGCCTGTCAAGGTTGCAGATAATGACCCTTGTTTAAGGTCATCAAAGGAGATTAAAGAAGTTGATTTACCTCTCTGGATAGAATGCCCTAAGTTTAATGATAGAAATCAGAGTCATATAAATTGGCATATTTGAATTTCCATAAAAAATTTCTGAATTGCGTTGCTAATTTTGATAATGATGCATTAAGATTAGTAGTATTAAAAAATCATCCTACAGTGTACGCCTTTCAGTTGATTAGGCATTTGTCCATGTCTGAAGAAATTATGGGGTGGCATTGGAACTCCTCTCCAAGGAATTTTTGGATGAGAATAGCATAGTAGACTATAGTTTCCATCATATTGAGTGTAGACAGACTAACTAGTAATGTAGCTGTCAGAAAATTTCTAAATACAGTTAAAACGCAGGTTTACGAGTGAAGGAATTCTTTTGGAATGAATTTTCTGGAATGTGAATCCCCAGGAAATCGTTTACTTAGTTTTTAGTAAGCTGCCAGCTTTATTTAAATCTGATCTGGTGCACAAGATTGGTAGTAATTTTCCCTCACTTGAATAAATTCCAAAAAATTGTGTGGATTTTATGCTCATACTGTTAACTTCTGTAAGCACGATGCTCAACATCGTAAGGCAGTGGAATTTGCTGAAAAAAAAGTTGACTCCTAAGTTTAGATATTTATTAGATAACTAAGAAGCCCTTTACTTTGGAGAATTTGTACACTAAAGCTTCTGCTAAGATAAAGAGATGTTGAAAGTTAAAACTTTGTGTTAAGTGTGCTAGTGCACTCCATGAAGATAAGGATTGTTTCTCAATAAGAAAGATTCCAGGTTGGTTTTGCAGCAAACAGGGATACCTCTGTGTTTTGTGTCCGGTTGCAGTTAACCCTATGATAGCAACGAATGCATGTTGGTTGACTAACAGTACGTCTTTGTTGCCATTAATTAATATTTCAGTCAGTTTAAGTGGCAGCAAGGATATCTCATTTAATTATCTGCCAGGTACAGGCAGTGAGAGATCATATTTATGGGAAGAATTATTGAACAAGTTCGCTTGTTTGTCATTACCCTCAAGAGATCGTAAGTTTCTTATCAAGACCTTTTGGGGGAATAAAATTAAAGATTTGAAGGAGATTGATCTCTTTGTGAATTTTTCTGATGGATCAAAATCAGTGCCTTTCTTGATTGATGAAAAATTAAACTTGTTCTTCCACATTGAAGGATTGAGTTCAATAGTCAAAGCTTTGGAAAAGTATAAGGTCAAGTTGACCACAGACTTCTCTGGAATGAGATATGACACTCTTCCTGTATTTTTCTTTTTTTTTTCTTTTGGGAATAAATATTATTAAATACCTAGGATCTATGCAATTGAATAAGTTTAGAGATGGACTCGTTTTAGAGTTATCCCAAAACATTATTTTATTTGGTGACTTTGATAATTTTAAGCCTTGCCAGTCTGTACAAGCAGGTTTAAATTAGAGTCATATAGTTAAGGAATTTTCTTTGTGTGATATTACATGGGTTTATTTTGTTATGGACGTGGAATCTGAATATTTTGATCCATGGAATTGTTTTGATGAGGCAACAACAGAAATGTCAATAAGATTGGAAACTTTAGGCATTATCAATGAAGAGTATGGCGATTACGATAAAATGAAAATTGAATCATTTCATTCATCTATCGAATATGTAGAAAATAGTTATCATGTGAGCTTGTCATGGAATTTGGATAAGCTTGATTTGGTGCCTCCGAATTATTGGGTGTCATTATCCGTTTTCGATAAAGTTATGTGTAAGCTGTCTGACAAAGGCTTGTACTTAGATTACTGCCAGGTATTTCTAGATCAAGAGAAGGAAGGAATCATACAAAGAATCTATGTCGAACCTTTTGACTTTGAAAAATACACTTGAATACCTCATTGTCCAGTGTTTAAGCAGGAATTACAAAGTACTATGAAGTGTTTAACTGTTCATTGAGAACTAGTGGTAAACCCTCTCTAAATGATTGTGCTTATTCCAGTGTGAATTTGAATATGGACATGCTGGAACTTATACTTAAGTTTAGAACAAACTGTTATGTCCTTCTAGCAGACATAAGAAAAGCCTTTTTAATCATTAAGTTGAAAGATGAGTCCAATAAGAATTAGTTTTGTTTCTTTTTGAAATTTGGGAATGAGTTAGTATGCTTCAGGTATAAGACACTTATTTTCGGATCTGTGTCTAGTCCCTTCATATTGAGTTACATCATACATTCCAAATAGAAAAGTATTCTTTTGGGCCTTGTAGGGATATGTTGTTGAATAACTTCTATGTAGATAATTTGGTGAAGAAACACCAGTCACTTTCAGACCTATTACAGTTGTATGTTAAGGTTGTAACTATCATGTAGGAAGGTGGATTTGAACCTAAGACTTGTTGTAGTAATAGTAAATTGATATCGCATTGCATAACGTTGTGTAATAATAGAACTACTCATGAAAAAATTTTAGGTCATTTGTATAATATTATATTGAACGAGTTAAAGATTATTAGTAGTGTTACTAAGAGAATTGTCTCTAGTAAGAGAGACCTGCTGTTGGTGAGTTATTCAATGTTCGATCCTCTAGGCTTAGTATTGCCTATTACCATTAAGAGTAAAATAACAGTAAGTTATGGAAACTAGGTGTTTCCTGGGATCAGCAGGTTCCGCACAATATATCGTTTTATGAAAATCTTGTCAATGTTGGAGATATTGGTTTCAACAGACATTCTGTTGATACCGACTCTGCGGCTATTTTAGTTATGTTTTGTGATACTTCTAATCAAATCTATGGCATTGTTGAATATTTGTATCAACATGGTCAAGCTTACTGGTTGTTTGCTAAGGCTAAGGTTGTTCCTTCTGTCAATAATGTTGAAGGAAATTATAGTAGCAATTGACGCCCAGGTAGTGTTGTCATACTATCAAAAACGGTTAACATGAAATGTCAATTCACCAGGAATGGTCTGAAGGATATAAAGGCGATGGTTAGTAACTTACATGATAAAGGTTTTATTCTAAAGTTCAAGCATGTGTCTACAGTCAAAAATCCTGCTCATTTTGTAACAAGGGGAATTTCACTGAATAAATTTGCTAAAAAGAAGAATTTTTGGTTGAAGTTATGGTTGGGGGAGACAACTTAATCTGGCCTGCTTACGACTTAGAGTGTGAAATGCAAAAGGTTTACTAATGCAGTTGTGGTGAAGAATTAAATGCTGTTTTTGTAATTAAGTTGAACAGGTTTTCTTCTTTAACTAAATTGATAAGAATATTAACTGTTGTGTTTAAATTCATTATCAAATTGAAAGGTATGAACGATGATGTTAGTATTAAAGTTAAGTTATAATTAATTAAATTAGCTCAAAGTTAATTCTTTGCCAGGGAGAAGAATTTTTTGGAACACCCTGATCTAGGTGAGGTACCTCCGTTGGTATCTAGGTACAATTTGTGCTTGGATAGTGAAAAGCTAATTCGCAGTCATGGACAAATAGACAATTCTGATTATTTTCCTAGTGGTGTTCTCCATCCTATTTTGTTACCTAAATCGTGTCATACTACGAGTTTGTTTATTATGATTGTCATGCTAAATGCAAACATTTAGGGATTGCTGCTATACTTAGTAGATTACACACTGCTGGATTTTGGTTACCCAAAGTCAAACAAGCTGTAAAAACTGTGATCTCTAGTTGTACTATTTGTAAAAGAAATAATTCCTTGTCCTTCAAGTATCCCAAGGTAAGTAACTTACCTAGGCATAGAGTAAACCTTGTCAGACCCTTTTTACATACAAGCATTGATTTCACAGGTCATCTGTGGGTTAGTGATCGTAGTGAGAAAATGTATATTTTGATCTTTATGTGTTTCAACATCAGTTATTCATCTAAAACTCTTGCTCGATATGTCTACTCATTCTGTAGTTTTGGCTTTCCTAAGATTCTTTAACTTGTTTAACTGCACACATTTACTCTGATGATGCCTTGTCTTTTTTCACAGGTTGTGACTTGGTAAAGAAGGTATGTTTATCTGATGAGTTCCAAGGAAATCTTGACACTTAATATCAAACACCATACTATACCTATGTACTCAGCATCGTTTGGAGCGGTGTGGGAAAGATTGATTAAGAAGTGTTTGTTTAAGGTCATAGGTCGTAATAGATTGGATTATTTTCAATTATTGACTGTTTTGTCATATTAGCAGGTCAATCAACGATAGACCATTAACTTATTGTTGTTCTGATGATTCCAGTTTGGAAGTGATTGCCCTAGTACTTTTATTTACCCTTTTCATGGAAACGTGATATTTTTTTAATCTAGATGAAGATTCCTTTTCAGATAGTCCCTCTAATAGATTGGATCTCGTTGAAAGTTGGAAGTGCAGAGATGCCCTTTTGCACAAGTTTAAACTGTTGTGGTATGAACATTATTTGTTGGGCTTGAGAGAATTATCTCGAGATCTATATCAACCTGATTTTGATAATAAGATCAAAGTAGGAAATGTAGTTTTGATCAAAACTTTCACAAGGTTGAGACTTTATTGGAATTTAGTAAGAGTAATGAAACTTACCCATGGAACTGATGGATTAGTTCGCTCGGACTTGATAAAGAAAGGTGATGTTTTGCAAGAACACTCTTTGAAGCAGTTATTTTTGCTTACAATTACGCATTCGTTTCAAGTGCCTTTGTCAGATGAAAGTGGTGATTTTCATTATGAAAATGATAATGAGATTATCTATGAATCTCTGTCTAGACCTGTGAGATCACAGAAGTCTGTTAAGGAAAGAAATCTTGAATTTATTTGGTTGTAAAGCTGTAAAAATTTGTAAGATTTTGGTTGCTATGAAAATTCTTTTCATCTCTTTTTTTTCTTTTTAATTAAGAAAGTGTTGGAATTTTATTCCTGCTTAATCTTTCTTCCTCTCTTTTTCCTCTTCTTCTCCGTACTCTTTTATCTATTTCTGATGCGATGATGATGATTGTTGTATCATGTGACTGATTTGTACTCGCTGATTGGTTTGTGACGTTCTCACATTTTTTGTTTTAAGATTTGCATTATTTTACTAATTGAGGTTTCAGCATCCACAGGTGAGGGATGTATGAACTTTGTCTCCATTAAAAAAAAAAAAAAAACGTAAAAGTAAGAAATAGTCTTAACTGGACTTTAAAACAGTTGGAAATTAAGAAACTTTGGAAATAAGCTAAGCAAGTAGAGGTTATGTTTATCCAGATGTTGTAACTAGACTAGAAAAAGTTGAAGAAGATGACACGTCATTAAAAACATAAAAATCTGTAACATTCGTGCATTAGACAGAATATTTCTTCTAGGAATGGCATACACGATGGCGAAATGCTGCAAGGCTAAGTTTAGCCAGATTACAAATGGAAAGTCGATGCTGATGGGCATGACAAGAAAGCAAATTCTACTGCGTGAGGTGGTGGAAACTCAAGTACTGAAGAGACAAAATTACGGGAATTACCAAATGAACTTTGATTAAACTAACATGGATTTATTTACCCAAAGTTGAAAAGAGATATTGCAACAATTAAGGGGAAGGAACTTATGTTGACTTATTTTCGTCCACATGTAAAAAAGATAATATGGGCGTCCATTGTAAAAAACGCTTCAGTAAGTGACTTCTTTCTATCAATCTCCCTTTCTTTCCTTCTTCTATGCCTCATTCTCTCCATTGTTTTTTTTTATATAGTTACTTAAGGACAAATTTAGCAGTTGCAGATGCAGTGAACATTTTACATTTTCTTATTATTTGAATCATTTTTTTCTTACCTTTTTTTTTTCTCAATAAATTATTTTATTTTCTAGACGGTCGTTTCTTGCTTCTTGTTTTTATTGTTACATTTTTTTTAGTACTTTGGTAACTATGACCCATAGGATAACCGTCGTTGGATATAGCGGCAAATTTTCCGCATAATACAGTTTTTTCTTTCTCCCTTCATGTCATGGTGGACATAACACCTGGCACGTCCCCAGAGGTTGAAAATTGTGGCTTGACTGATTCTCAGTGGATTTCCTATTATTATTATTGACCCATGTATATGCCCAACGTTCTACACTTATATCAGACAATTATACCTCATTCAGCCTCACTTTCCAACCCCTGACGATGTACCAGGTGTTACCTCCTTCATTATAACAGGAAAGAAAAGAAGAAAAAAAAAACCTTTCTGTATTTCCTGAAAAAGAATATTTTACAATTTGGAAAAAAAAAAAAAAAATCTCAATTTAATTTTAAGATATAAATCTATCTATATATTTATAAAAGTGAACGTCATCTTCTCCTTTCGATTGTCTAGCCTTAATTTAAACATAAATCACTTGCAGTTTGGTGGTGGTCGTAACAGCAAAGATGTCAGGTTTTTCCTATTCTTTTCCTCCTTCACGGTACGGGTTTGAGCCTGCCTTCCTAATACCACATTTGTTTTTTTTTTTTTGCTCAACATACACACCCAAACACCTTGGCAACGCCAAGCTGATGCTAGTACATCTATAAAAGTGAACGTGTCTGTCTGTGTGTCTGTGTACATTTCTCTACACAATAACTCTGTCAATTTTAAGTCTACAGACTCGAAATTTGATATACAGGTTACTGAGATTTGGGAAAATCTTTGTGATCGGTTTTCGACCAGAAATTTGGCTATTAAGGAGTCAAAGTTCAACGATTTGACCTTTGAAAACTCTACCAAACTCCTCCGCCAAATTTGGGTCTACGCAATTGAAATTTTAGATATAGTTTCCTTAGACATGGATCTAATTTAATAACTTGATTTGAGCCCAAAACAATAAATGTTAAGTGATCATAATATGGGTTAAATTAAAAAAAAAATTGACCTTTGCGGTCTCTATTAAATTACTCAAACAATTTCTGATCTAAACATTTGAAATTTGACATAAAGTGTATTCAGAGATAGGGCAAGCTTTTTAATCGGTTTGGTCGAAATTTTTTAGTTACTAATATATAAATATATGTATGTATGTTTGTATGTCTGCCTAAAACTTTCGACAGAGGCAATGGATTTTACCAATATCAGTACTGTTTTGAAGTTTGGCCTTTCAGACGACAAATATCGAAAAATTGGCTAAAAACATTAATATCTTCACCTTCAACTGGGCACTTTTCTACAGGAGGGTCACTTTTTTGGCCAATATTTTTGAAAGTCATCCTCTCCTTTCGATTGTCTAGCCTTAATTTAAACATGAGTCACTTCCGGTTTGGTGGTGGTCGTAACAGCAAAGATGTCAGGTTTTTCCATTCTTTTCCTCCTTCATGGTACGGGTTCGAGCCTGCCTATCTACTACCACATTTGTTTTTTTTTTTTTTTGGTCAACATACACGTCCAAACATCCGGGCAATGCCAGGTTGAAATGCTAGTCTATATATCTATAAAAGTGAATGTGTCTGTGTATCTGTCTGTCTGTACATCTATGTGTCTGTGCGTGTACATTTCCCTACGCAATAACTCTGTCAATTTTAAGTCTACAGACTCGAAATTTGATATTTAGGGTACTGAGATTTGGGAAAATCGGTGTGATTGGTTTTCGGCCAGAAATTTGGCGATTAAGGGGTCAAAGTTCAACGATTTGACCTTTGAGAACTCTACCAAACTCCTCCGAGAATTTTGGGTCTAAACACTTGAAATTTTAGATATAGGTTCCTTGGACATGGATCTAACTTAATAACTTGATGTTAGCCCAAAACAATAAATGTTAAGGGGGTCATAATAGGGGTCAAAGTAAAAAAAATTGACCGCTTTTTTTTTTTTTTTGCTCAACATACACCTCCAAATACCGGGCAACGCTGGGCACCCATGCTAGTATATCTATAAAAGTGAACGTGTCTGTGTGTGTACGTTTCCCTATGCAATAACTCTGTCAATTTTAAGTCTACAGACTCGAAATTTGATATATAGGGTACTGAGATTTGGGAAAATCTTTGTAATCCGTTTTCGGCCAGAAATTCAATTGTTAAGGGATCAAAGTTCAACGATTTGACCTTTGAGAACTCTATCAAACTCCTCTGACAATTTTGGGTCTAAACACTTGAAATTTTAGATATAGGTTCCTTGGACATGAATCTAACTTAATAACTTTATGTGAGCTCAAAACAATAAATTTTAAGGCGTCGTAATAGGGGTCAAAGTTAAAAAAATTTTTACCTCTTCGGTCTCTATCAAATTACTCAGACAATTTCTGGTCTAAACATTTGAAATTTTACATAAAGGGTATTCAGAGATAGGGCAAACTTTTTAATCGGTTTGAGTCGAAAATTTAAGCTTCTGAGAGGTCAAAGTTCAAAAGATTTGACCTTTGCGGTGTCTGGCAAACTACTCACCAAATTTTGGATCTAATCATTTAAAATTTACACATAATGGGTATTCAGACAGGCGGCAAGCCTGTTAATCAGTTTGGGGCGAAAATTTGGCTGCCAAAATGTCAAAGTTGAAAGAGTTGACCTTTGCCAATTCTACGAAATTTCTCCGCCAATTTTGGGTCTAAAGACTTGAAATTTTAGATATAGGTAACTTGGACATGGATAAAACTTTATATTTTGATTTGAGACCAAAATAATTAATTGGCGTCTAATTTATAAAAAATTTACCTCTGCGGTCTCTACAAAATTACTCAGACAATTTTGGGTCTAAATAGTTGAAACATAAAGTGTATTCACACATAGGGCAAGTTATGAACAGTACATAGAGCCCGAGTACAGCCAGGCTGAATTGCTAGTATGTTTATTAAAATCAATTTTGGACTTGTCTTGTCTTTTCAACCATTACATTTAAACTGTTTTATATTGAGTGTTTTTCAAACACTCAAACAGTGGATTTTCTATTATTATTGACCCATGCGTCCAACCAACGTTCACACTTATCGGACATTTAAATCTCATTCAGCTTCAATTTTCCAACCTTTGAGGACGTGCCAGGTGTTACCTCCTCCACCATAGCATAGCATGAAAGAAAAAGAAAAAACTTTCTGTATTTCCTGAAGAATATTTTACTATTTGAAATTTGAAAAAAGAATCAATTTAATTTTAATAAATAGAAATGTTCATTAAAATCACATGTGTGTATGTATATATATATATATATATATATATATATATATATATATATATATATATATTATATATATATATGCATATATATCTATATATATATATATGCATATATATATGTATGCATAAATATATGCATATATATATGCATATATATATATATATACATAGATATATATATATATGCATATATGTATGCATATATATATATATATATATATATATACATATATATACATATATATATATGTATATATATGTATATATATATTTTTTTGCTCAACATACACCTTTGCTCAACATACAATTGTATTATGTGTACGTATGTATATGCATATGTATGCATATGCGTATTTGTGTGCTACTATGTGTGTATGTTTGCATGTGTGTGTGCACATGCATATGTATGTTGGCATACATCTGTATGTATGCATGTGTTCATTTCCATGTGTGTGTGGGATGGAGAGGGCTCCCATGGGGCGTGGTGAGGGCAGCCCCTCTGGGAGAAGTGGATCCCTGATTTAAAAAAAAAAACAACAAAGCGGGAGACCAGTACCCGAATTAAGCTGGTCTGCAGTTTGACTTGTTGCTGGCTATCTTGCTCTTGCTTGTTGCTGGATGTCAACATTTTGAACCGAGAGAGAGATTTAGCTGTCATACAAAGCTAAAACTCTGTAACATCATCTTTGTATAGATACTCCCTCAGGCATTTGTCTATTAAAAAAAAAAGAAGTCCTGTGGCGATAAAAAAGCTGTGATGTGTGTACGTCTGAAATGCTGGATGCATGTAACAATTGATCTGTCATCATTATATGTATCTATGTATGTATATGTGTATGTATATTTATATGTGTATGTATACTTACATATGTATGTGTGTGTGTATATTTATATATGTACATGTGTGTTTATATGTATTTATATCTATGTGTATATGTAGTATATGTGTCTGTGTGTATATATGTTTATGTGTGTATGTATATACATTTATATATGTTTGTATGCATGTATGTGTGTATATGCATATATGTGTATGTATGCATGTGTGTATGTATATGTATGTGTATATGTGCATGTATATGTGTATGAATGCATATATATGTATGTGTATGTATATGTAGGTAAGTGTATGTATATATATGTTCATATGTGTACGTATATGTATGTGTAAGTATATGTATGTATGTATTTGTATATGTGTGTGTATATGTATGTATATGTGTATGCATGCATGTGGGCATGTATATGTATGTTTGTGTATTATGCATTGTGTACGTATATGCTTATAGACATGTATGTATGTATGTATATATTTATATGTATGTATACCAATGACCGTCTTGTGTATGTTTGCATGTGTGTGTATGTATATGTATATGTATGTGTGCGTAATGTGTATTTATTGTGTATGTATGCATGTATATATGTGTGTGATATGCGTATATATGTATGTGTGCGTGCGTGTATATATATGTATGTATACCAATGACCGTCTTTAGTGTCATGTCTGCTTGAGCAGGACTATATGTCATTTTCGGGCTCATGAACTTTCAGTGTCTGAGGGAGTGGCACTCGTCTGACAAGACGTTGCAATCATCATATATATATATATATATATATATATATACATATACATATATACAGTGATGATACACACATTTGATTTTAATGAACATTTCTATTTATTATATATATATATATATATATATATATATATATATATATATATATATATATATATATATATATGACGGGGTGCAACTGCAAACGTCTATTCGAGCATTGCTACTGCTTGACAATATTTACCACCAAGGAGATAGATTAAGATTTGAGTTTTCAAACAAAATATGTGCATGAAGTTTTTTAAGAAATGCTTTGCGTAGAACCAATTTCTCTCCCTAAGCGTTATGACTCTCAAAAAAAAAAAAACAGAAGCGATAATTTTCGTAGATAGTATATTGAAGATTCCCTGCTTTTAGTTGGATTCACGAATATAAAACTAAAAGCGTTGGTGTAAAAGAAAGAAATCAAGTTAATCTAAATTGTAAATTGTTCTTTTTAGTTTTGTCAAACCGGAAGTCGGCGAAGTTAGTTCCCTTCATCCTAAACTCTCTAGTTGCCATCAACAATGGCCTCTGAGCCCTAACCTCTTCTCTCTTCTGTCCCCTATCACCTGTACAAAAATCACTTGTTTGCCTACTCGCTAAAATTATTTAATTAACATTTCTTTTACCTTCGGAATCATGAAAACAGGAATTTAAGGGTATATTAACGATTTTTGCCACAAGGAGAGAAAGCGCGTCACAAAAGAAGAGCAAATAACCACACACAAAAATTGTTTTTCTAACAACCGAGAAAAAAAATAACGAAAACTTGAGTCAACTTTTTTTCTTTTTATTACTTATATATATATAAAAAAAAAAAATGGAAAATCGGAATTTTATGCTTTGATTAATAAAATTCTAATCGATTGGAATGGTTTTCAACCTATCTAAAAGAAAAAGAAGATAAAATCAGATATTTTGTTTTTGAACAGGAAGAAAAAATATCGTTGAACACAGGAGATCCTAAACCCTGAAAACCGGCATTATTGACGACTTAAACATTTTTTTTAATATAAAACATTCACCTTTCTGATTTTGTGTACGTATAAATCTTTATTATTTTATTAAATGTTTTTATTTTATTAATTCAGATTAAAAATTCTGTAACTAGTGTTTTAATTTAAACTGTATTTATATCTCTTTTTCGTCCTATAAAGCATCCACTACCAACATTACGAATCAAAATTCTATTTTGCAATTATAAATAACAAAATATCCCATAATTGTAAAAATAAATTAAAACTAGATTGTTATTAACTAATTCTGTTTAATAAGAATATATTTTTTTACGTAGTCGTTTTATAGCTGTCATTTTAATTTGATCCATTTCAAGGCGTCTTATTACTCTCCTTGATGAACTCATTAGGGAACCATATCAGCCCCCATAGTTGTCCAATTGACTTGCTAAAATTCGTCTAAAACTAAATTGAAAATCGATCACACAAAATTAAACTAAGTCTTCATCAAACGGAAAGCGAAAAAACATATACCATTTTTTTTTTTTGCATTTTTCCCCTGATATATTTACATTGTTTTATTTTTGTAAATTGTTGACTGTTTTGTCTAATTATTTTTTCATAGTGTTCTTTAAAAAGGCAAAAAAAAAAAAAAAATGTTAATTGCCAAGTTACAAAAATAAATAAACTGCCCTCATAATATGCAACAATTTATCGCACTTCTGCATTATTTGATTCTCTTTTTTACTGTAACCCTGGTCTTTTCTTTTTCTTTTTTTAAGAGAGTCACCACTAATCAAGGCCCGACGGCCACTCAAGTTAATAAGTTAACTGTTTGTTGTTATCGGGACAGCAGAGCAGAGCGTCGTGATCGCTAGTGCTAAATTTTTGTGTTTAATTTGATTATTTAAGGCAACAGATCGACAGGAACTTGATCTAACTCTAAACTTACCCTAATCAAAATTTAAAATTAAATTCTACAAATTTGGTTTCGTTTGGTTCACATTCTGTAGAAGCTTGCGATTTATAAAGCTCTAAACTTGCTGGCAACGTTGAGTAAATCGAGTTACTATTAAACAAACATAAGTTGCGTGTAGAAAAGAAATCGATGTAAACTAAAACATGAGATCGATCCTTGATATATTGAAATGTAAATATTTACAATATTTTTGAAAACATTTTCTCTTAAAATGAGATCAGTTTATCAAAACAGGTTTAATTTTTACATTAGTTCCACCTCCACAATTTTCTTTAAAATGACGACTTGTAGAAGTTTTTGACTATGCTGAATGGGAAAATCTTACGTAAATTTTGCAGAGACAAGTATTTTTCGAGATATAAAACCTGTATTATGTACTGTAATTCACTGGCGGCCATGTTTGTATGCGCGTGCGATAAACATCTACTTCTCTGCGACTGACGCTGCTACCTAGCGGAAACAAATCCACTTTTCTGTGACTAACACTGCCCTCCCCCAATTTTTTTCATAGTATTTGTGGATGGGCATGTTGACAATGAATATCATAGTTAAATTTTGAGTAAATATTTTTTTCACGCCCCCTCCCCTCAAATGGGGTTTTATTCCAAAAGCCGTTCTTAACATGGGGAGGAGAGTACCTGTCCCGAAAGCCGTTCTTAACATGGGGGGGGGATGGGGGGGCGTTATTCCGAAAGCCGTTCTTAACATAAAATTACTCAAGGAAGTGAAAGAAAAGTCGTAATTGTTTTATTTTACAAGCCATGCCCCATGCACATTACTAATTTCTCGGTTGTGAAAAAAAAAGTAGATTTGTTTCCGCTAGGTGGCAGTCGGTCGCAGATTTGTTTATTGCACGCGCGTACAAACATGGCCGCCAGTGAATTACAGTACATAATACAGGTCTTTATATCTCGAAAACTACTTGTCTCTGCAAAATTTAAACAAGATTTTCTTATTCAGCGTAGTCGAAAATCTAAAAAAAGTCATTTTAAAGAAAATTGTAGAGGTGGATGTAATGTAAAAAGAAATACCAAATATATCACAAAATAAAATCTATTTATAATCATTTTAATGTGTGAAAGTGGAAACAATAGTTTATAAACAAAACAAACAAAAAAAAAATCATAAAATAACAGAATTCACTTAATCAATTTGGTTTATTTAGAAATCGACCTGACCTTAATAAAACACATTTCTCTCTAAAAAAAAAATGTTAAAAGTATTAAGATTTTAAACAGAGACAAGGTTAAAGCCCATTTATAATAAAACTAATAAAATAAAAGCCTTTCAAAGGACATCCCATGCGACTCTTCGTCTTATTATGAAAAAAATCTTTATTTATTTTTTACTATTACTTATATTTCTACCACGCCGCCGCCATATTGAGAATAGAGTGAGTCAGTCGGTGCGTGAAATAAGTCATTACAAATAATCTGTATGTTGTTGTAAGAGACAATAAACCTTATTTAGAATTTATTAAATTTTTATCGGATAAAAGAAAAACAATTTTATTACTAGGTTCAGGATATAACTTGTTTTTATTCTTTATATTTTAAATTTGTTATATTGGACTTGATTTTCGACTTTATTTACTACTAAAAAGTACTACAGTACATTGCTATTACTACTACTCGATCGTTTTAGCTCGATGTGTGTGTAATCTTTTCGAATCTTTATCTCGATCATTTATTTCTTTATATTTATTTTAGGTACTCATGCAGAGAGTGATCCGTGCTGAAATAATAACGTTATTATTTAAAAAGCCATTCTTAACATTGGGAGGGGAGGGTGTTTTGTACCTATTCTTACAATTGAATAAAAAAACATAAAAGTTTAATTAAACGTGGAAATACGATTTAAAAAATAGCGCGGATCGGATCACTCTGCATTATAAACTAGGATATATATATATATATATTCCAAATAAACAAACCGGAATATTTTCTATATTACAATCTTTATTTCGCCTTATTCTTGCTTATGACTAAAAATTCTCGATTTACATAATTTTAAACCTTTTATTAAATAATAACAACAATGCTCGGGTCACAGACACAGCACCAGACTGCACCAGCACGTTTTTTTTTTTTTTTTTTTAAACGAATTTTCTCGCACACACACACCCACACACAATAACCCCCCCTCCCATCGTCAAAAAAAAAAAAAAAAAAGTTTTGTACGTTCGGCGGAGAGGAACCCGGTTTCTCTTTTTAACTATAACTCATCCTACTACCACTATTGATTAATTAACGGACAAGAAATAGGATTTTTTTTGATGAGGATTTATAATTCAGATTAGTTGTATTTCTTTCCTAGTTATATTCGCGACATTTCAGTCGATGTAATCTCCGACCTTCTTGTTCAACTAGAAGGTTCCCCAAGTTTGGGAAGATTGATGCGCCTGAAGAAAGTCGGAGTTTACATCAGTCGAAACGTTGTGACTATAAACAAATAATGAGTACTTCGAATAATACAATTGATAAAAGAAAAACAAGAAAAAAATTGATAGATTTCGATTAAAAAAGAATTATTAAAATAAGTTGCTCTTTTTGTGATAATTTTATATACAATAATCCCCGTCCTTAATCGAGTGATTGTTATTTAAAAAAAAATCTTAACCATAACTTTTGACAAAACCGGTTTGTTGACGGGAGTGCTTCTATAAAAATATCCTTTTGTTACTATTTTAGTCTGCAAATGTTTATGAAAACACTTTAATATCCGGTTTTGTTATTAAAATATATTTTTAAACGAAACCATACTAAATATTGGTTGATATATCCAACGATTTCTATTATATTGTTAAAAAAAATATTGAACAAAATTAGAACGAAAATTGACGTATTTTAGAAAGAAAAACTTAAAAATTATTGCTTTTGAATGTAATTAAGGAGGATAGTTCCGGTAGTCTGTTATTAAATTAATTAAAAGATTTTTTTTCTCGAATATAAGTAATTAATTACCCCACCTAGCCAACAAAATGGAAACTTGATAAAATGCAATGTTTTATTTTATAATTTGTTGCTGTTGTGAACCATCCACCGTCATACCAGTTGAACAAGCCATTATTTGTTTATAATTGTTGTTATAGAATAACAACAACAAACAACACAAAAATAACTGTGTTTTTTGTTCATGATCTTTAATGTGTACAACTGTTACGTTTTGTCTTCCGGTTTCAAACAAAGATTTCTTTTTTAGTCACATGTTATCGTTTTTGTTGCTCCACATGCAACATTGTTATTTTTCTTTATGATCTCTCTCTCTCTCTCTCTCCCTCCCTCCCTCCCATATAAGTTGTATTAATCTCTCTTGATTTACTTTTATACTTACGTAATCACAAAGGGAAAAACTTAACGAACTTCTCTTTTATATATATTTATTTCAATGTGACTCATTTTTTAAAGAGATTGATTTCAGCCGGATTCTGGATTAACAAATGCATTATCTTTGAATCTCTCTCTCTCTCTCTCTCTCTCTCTCTCTCTCTCTCTCTCTCACGTATTAACTAAAACCATCTGCTTCTCGTATTAACTTTACAATCACAAGTTTTTTTTCTATTGTTTTATTTGAAAGCCAGGTGCCCGTCTGACCTTTTAACAAAACAGTTCAGTAAATGTGTATGAGAGGATGCGGATTAAACACTTCTTTACATATGTTTCATCCTGTATTGACTGAGCGTTAAATTTGTTAAATTAAAATTAGTAGCATATAAATGTTGCGTCTTCGTTTTGGTGAGAGTATGTATATATAATTTCACCGGATGAGCTGCTATTGTAACTCTAGCTAGTCTCTATCACATGATTATGGTAACATATATGTCAACAAAGCTCCCTTTTAAATACAAAAGTTTTGTGCCGTGACAATGGTGAATTGGATAACACAAACTGATGACCTGGTATGCAAAATTCTAATCCATAGCAATGCTTTCACTTATGGATGCTATGAACGTTACATGATCCTTTCTGTGAGTATCTGATTCTAGAATGAATTGGGGAAACTAATTAAAACAACAGATTGAAACAATCGAGTCATATTGATACTGATTCAGAAAAAGTTGACAAACTTCAAAGGAGATTTAATTATGTAGAAATTTAAAAGCAACTTAAAAAAAAAAATCATGAAACTTCTAACTTTGGTTTTGAATCGAAGGCGAGGATCTGTTTACTAATTTACCCTCAAGGGTAGATTTAGACAGTTTTTAAGGTCAGTTTTTAATCTTCCACCAAAAAGTGCACTCTGAATTGGGACAAAAATAAAGAAAAAATTTCCTCAGCCTAGAAAGATTTCTCTTTCACTTTTCATTTTTTAATGCCTCATCTCTAAGATTGATAGTCTAACTCGATAATCACTAGGTATTTTTCAAACTAAGCTCAATCAGAAGTTTCTTAGACCTTGTATTGTGTGTTTCTTTTATTAAGTGATCATGGAGAAGGTCCTCACTATTGCTAGCATCTCGCAAACTATTTCAAAATAACCCTCTCTCTAACTTCGCTAATCCAACTGAACTCACTTTACTATCCAACATATTTCAGCTGTTATTTCTTTGTTCATTAATTATTCTGAAAAACAATTTGACTATTGAATGAAGGGTTGATGATCTTGTAGGCTGGGATTTGCAATTTTGACTTTTTTATAAGTTATAAAACCCCCTCCCACACTTTGCAGTTGAGTGGGGAGGATAGACTTTTTTTTTTTTTTTTTGCATCATTCCAAATGTATCTGAATCTTTTATATATTTTGTTTTAGATCGGATAAAAAGCGACAATGGTCCTTCAAGGCAAACTCCTTTTCTTATTAATAGAGACTAAAGTAGCTTTTTTTTTTTTTACATAGGCGTCACCACTTATCAAGGCCGATAGGCCATTCAAGGATAAGGGTTAAAGAGTGTACAGTAGTCAAAAGGACAATATAGTAATCGATATTAATGGAAGTTCGGTAAATTTGTTAACTTAAGTGGAACGGCTCATCAGAAACTTGTTCATGTTGGACTTGAAGACAACCATATTATAGACGGCTGGAAAGCAGGAAAACGGAAGACAATTCCACAGGCGTGCAGTTCTAAGAAAGAAGCTTTGATCATGGAATCTATGTTTAGGTTTAGGCACAGATAAAGAGTGGGGAGAATTATTGATAGTGTTTTCAGCTAGACGAGTGTTTCTTGTGAAAGTTTGGCGAGGGGGGACCATAGATTGAAGCTCAGTCGAACACTTTCCATGAAAATAACGATAAAGCAGAGACAAACTCGCAGCATCTCTTCTGTGAGATAGAGGTTGCAGCGAAGAGAAAAGGACATCTCCCACCAGGCCACAAAGTCTATTTTGAACCCTATCAAGGCAGGACAAATCTTTTCTAGCAGCTCCTGCCCATATGTGGTAACAGTATTCCATCCTTGGACGTATCTGGCTCTTATAGAGATAGAGAATTGCATCAGCAGTGAGATATCTACTGGATCGAGAGAAGGATCTGACCATTTTTCCAGTGGCCTTGGCAACAGATTTGATGTACGTGTTCCATTTAAGATCAGGAGTAAAGGTCAAGCCCAGAAGCCTGTCAAAACTTGAGGCCTCCCCAAGACGAGAGCCATTAATTTTAATTGATGCCAGATGGGGATCAGAACGTTGATGATGTAAAGATAGAAGCTTGGTTTTAGATGCATTAAAAGTAACCAGCCACTTCTTCCTCATTGTACAACGTGATCAAGATCAGAGGAGAGAGAATCGGAGAGAACTTGGTCGTTTATTATCTTAGATGTGCTACCATAGATGTTAGTGTCGTCAACAAAAATGTCTACGAATGATGTAAGGATATGATTTGGAAGATCATTAATGTAGATCAGCAAAAGAGTTGGGCCCAGGATGGACCCCTGAGGGACTCCAGCATTAATACTGTGAGCTTCTGATTTTTGCCCATCAACTACTCTTATGAACCTATCAGAGAGAAATGATTTAATAATTGAGAAGACATTTCCAGCTATACCATAGCTGGACATCTTGTGAAGTAAACCTTTATACCATACCCTATCAAAGGCCTTTGATATGTCAAGAGCAATTGTCCTAGAAAGGTTGCCTCTGTCGAGAGATTCGCTAATCCTATGGGATATAACTCTAAGCACATCTGCTGTAGATCTAGCAGAACGAAAACCATATTGTGTGTCACTAAGAAGGTTATTTTTGCTGAGATGGTTGATTACTTCTCTATTTAACACAGATTCCAGCAACTTACTCATGATGCACAGGAGACTTACTGGCCTATACTGAGAGGGAGATGAGCGATCACCTGAATTCTTAAATACAGGGCATACTGATGAAATTTTCTAGGGTGATGGGAAGCAATTTTCCTTAAGACAACGTTTAAACAGTTTTGTAAGTATGGGTGCTAGTTCTGGTTGAATATTTTTGAGTACTATAATTGGAATACCATCAGGGCCGGTTGCTTTACTGGAATCAAGGTTTTTGATTAGCTTGGCAACATCACGTACAGATATTTTTATATCACATAGCATGTTTTCTGATACAGTAGGAAATATTGGGGTTGGCGGCCTTGGTCACAAAGGGTAGAATTAGCTACAAAGTTCTTGGCAAGGAGTTTGGCTTTGTCTGATGCTGATGAGATTACCTCAGGTCCATTGATGATAGTTGGGATAGAGCACGCTTCTGTTCAGGATTCTGTTTGCTATTTGCCAAAACTGGTGGGAACCAAGCCGCTGCTCAGCTACTTTGGACTTGATGGACTGGGTATATAACTCTCTTGCATTCTTTATTACTTTCTTACAATGTTTGCTGGCAGTCCTGAAAGCGGCTTTAGTTTCCATACATCTATTACGTTGGAAGCAGTGGAAAAAGTGATTTCTATGCGCAATAGCAGCAGCACATTCTGGAGAAAACCATGGCTGGCTGTTTGGTTTTTGCTGGAACTTTTTTAAGTCTATGAAATGGTCTATACCTACAATTAAGCATTCCATTAGGTCTAATACTATAGACGACACATCCTTTTTAAACATGGAATGCAGAGGAAGATCCGATATAAATGTACGGAAACTATCCCAGTCAGCCATAGTGTATCGATATACTGTACGATGGAGAGGTACGTCGGTATACATTTTATTTTTATCTTAATTGATACAACTGAGTGGTCGGAAGATCCAAGAGGAGACAGAATGGAAACTGAACATAGTTCAGGGCAAGTTGTGAGAAAAAGGTCTAGGAGACTCGCATACTGGCCGTCATTGTCGGGCACACGAGTGGGTTCGTGAACAATCTGATTGAGGTCATAACCAATGGAGAAATCATGACAGAACCTCCCCTCATCATCGGTCTTGTTTGAGTGGGTCAACCATTCCACATTATGAACATTGAAGTCTCCACATACGTGAATGTTAGCTAAAGGATATGCTGATAGAACTTAGTCAATTTTCTCAGATATGCTTTTAAAGATAGTAACTTCGCTGTTATGGGGGCGATAGAGAGTAAATATAAATGTGGTAGTGTGAGCTAGTGCAACCCGGAAGCACATATAGGGTAAGTTAGGATCTTCTCTGGAGATGTCCCTACCACATGGAAAGCCATGTTTAATATAGGCACATATTCCATGCCCATGGCGATCTTGGGGGTCAGATTTAGAAGTTAAGTTAGAGTATCCTTTAATTACGAACTCATTTAGGGAAATAGTCTGTCCAATTCGGGTTTCGCTTGAAAATAGAAGGTCTGGTTTAGTCTCCTGTAATTGGGTTTCAACCTCTGGAAGGTTAGAACGTAGACCCCTGATGTTAGAGAAGGAGACATGGTAGTGGGGGTCAACTTGAAGTTTCAGATCCGGGTTTAATCGTGTATTTTTTCTTGAAACTTGTCATGATGGAATTTTGGAATTTGTAGACTAGGTCGTCAGACTTGCTTAGAGCAGGACAGAGAGGGGAAACTAAGAGAGAAAAGTAACAAAGAAATTTTTTTTTTTTTTTTTTTGTAGAACATAAGGTAAAGCCGTAACAATTACCCACTAATATGGCATCGAGAGGCCCCACCAGGAGCTATTGCATGGTCCAGAATCCATTCACCAAATGGCAATACAGCAGCCCCAGTACTTTGCACTTGCTGATGGGACAGCCTCCTTAGTGATTAATAGAAGGTTCGGGTCCCTGATTATCAGGCGGATAACGTCAGCCCAGATAAAACGTTTACCTCCAGCACCCTTACTAGTGACATGGCTACAAAGATAGACATAGAAACAAAAAATTTCCGCCATCTCTGTTGACTGTTCACGCAAAATACTGCCAACCTAAAACAGCAAATATTGGTTTCTGTTTGATTGCTTTAATTAAGAAATGTCAATCTTGACCAATATTCAGATGGGTAATCAGTTAATGTCAGGTGCTGAAAAGCTTACCTAGATAGACATGAGCTCTATCAGCCACAATTGCTCAAGACCCAATGCATCATGAAACTCAATTGAGGACCAAAGGATCTAATCATTCAGACGTTTGGTGAAATTGTTGAAAGTAAATCAATTCAAATTTATTTAGCAAAAAAAAAAGCAAAGTACAATAGGCCATAAAAAGGGACAGGTTGGAGATATTTACATCCACGCACAGTTTGAATGTTTGTCCCAAGTCACAGGGTATGGCAAGTTATTCCATGGAGCAGAAACATGGAGAATGATGCTTTTTTTTTATTGACAGTGGTACATCTTTTGTGGGTGGCCGCAGTGACTAATTTGTTGCTGGAGTGAAAAACTCGTGGAAAGGTAGATTTAATTTTCAGTTAATGTTGTATGGCAGAATCAAGTCTCCTTGCATCCTCCAATGCTCAAGTGAGAACAGATTTAATCTTTAGAACTGCTCTTTGTAGGTAAGCATGGAGAATCCTGTCACCATCCTGGTTGAACATACTTCAGGTGTACAATATCTTTTTATTGATAAGGATTTGTTGCTTGGCTGAATGCATTGTACCAGAGTTATGTATAAGGGACGTAAAGTGCCTGCCATTAGCTGTTAAGTATATGTTGCTGTTGTATTCTCCTCTTCCTCCTCCGCTTACCTCCTTTTATTTTATCAAGAGTTGCAGAAGTGTAAAAAATTGTGTACTGCTATGCGTTTCAGAATTTTGCATAGCTAAAAACTTAAAGGTCGTAGAGTTGGAGCAAATTCAGTATTTCAGCAGTCAAAATCTGTGAAAATTGTCTGGTTACAACCTCAAAAAAGAAAATGGTACATAGTAAAAATATGTAATCTAAAAAATTGAACGAAACAATATTT
This sequence comes from Euprymna scolopes, assembly GCF_053919585.1. Classification (NCBI taxonomy): domain Eukaryota; kingdom Metazoa; phylum Mollusca; class Cephalopoda; order Sepiida; family Sepiolidae; genus Euprymna; species Euprymna scolopes. The sequence continues at coordinate 80,523,747 of NC_136482.1, read as the reverse complement.
TATACATTTTCAAATTTGAGGAATTGGTGACACATCAGGATCATTTCCTGAAGTTTCCTCCATACCATCTCTGGTGGAATTGAATCCATTTCTTTTCTGATCCTGTCCTTCGAATTTTCAAAACTATAAGAGATTTTTACAGCTAAGTCTAATTCATGCCAAACTTCCAAAAATTATTATGATCATTTTTGAGAATGTTTTCAACCATGTTTGGATTATTTAATTTTCTGTTTCTAAAATGTACAATCTCAGTTATCTATTATCATATAATAGAAAAGTCTATAATCCTGTGTTCATGGTCATTGTAGATTGTACTAAATCATTTGATTTAGTACAATCAAACTTCCATCTCTTTGGAAACTTTTAGAAGAAAGAAATCTGAATTAACAGTATATATACCTCCTAAAAATCATCTATACAATTTCAACAGCTGCAATTAAAACTAATATAGGCACATTGCGCGCAATCTGAATTTCCAAGGAGAAAGGTGATTTGCTTCCAGCATCTCTATTCTGTGTTATAGCATCATTTATTTGGAAAATAGAACAACACTATTGCTCTGATTGTTAATTAGTGGCCATCTTTTGTCCAATCTAAGCTCGATGCCTCTGTTTAGTCTCGAAAGACAAAGGCTACTCCCTGTAGGAGCAGCTGAACGTGTAATTGTGAGGTAAGGGTTGTGCAATCTTCCAATAGCAAGGAGAAGTCCAGGACGACTGGAAACAATGCTGAGATTTGCAAAGAGCACATACAGCACCTAGAAGTATTAAATGGTCACCCATTTAATACTGACCAGGTTCAATGTTGCTTCACTTCAGTGATCCAGCGGGAACTGGTGTATCAATGTGATTATGCCGTGGATGATAAAGATGCTATGTGGATGATAAAGCTGCAACCAGTAACTCCAGCTCTGATTTGAAACTACCCTTAACTGCATTAACAGCTAACAAATTGAACAAGTTACAGAGTTTGTTTACCTTAGGCAAACATTTATAAGTCACAAAATTGGCACAGGTTGGGCGGCCTTTACAAGAAACAAAATCATTCTAACTTCTAAACATATGCCAGAAAAAATCAAAGTGAAAATCTTTAATGCATATGTCCTTCCTGTAGTCTATAAATATAAAAGCGAAAATGTATGTCTGTATGTATGTATGTACGCTTTTCCTCAATGTCCACAAAAGGCTTCTTTCAGAGAAGTGCTCGCTCGCTTCACAACTTCTTAAAACTTTTTATATCATCTATAAATTGTAATATCTCACAGTTAACCACGGAGCTCGCCTGTCTATTTAATTTTATTGACTTTCAAACGTTAATTATTCCACATTTCCCACTTCGGCACGCGTTACATTCGGTTTTCGGTATAAACAAAAAGCGAAACTCGACTCTAATCACAGGCCCAGAGCCAGTGGTCTCTAGAGAGCTAAGTAACGTTTGGTCAATGTCGACTTCGTCATATCAGACGGTAGCTTTCATTTCGAGACGAGGGAGCGGGTTTTTAAAAACGAACAAACCGATTTATTGACCACATTAAAAACTGTCCCGCACAAAATGCTAACTGCTGAATAGCTTCGCCGTCACGTCAATCAAAAACGCGCACCTGTTTTTTTTTCACACTTTACTATTTTCCAACTGCGCGTCGTCAAGGCTTTTTTTTTTCACGGGCACCTGTTTTTTTTTCACACACACCTACAAACACCCGGGTAATGCCGGGTACCCCTCGCTAGTCTTATATAAATACAATACATAGAAACTTTCCAAAGCCTCATACACTTCATTATGGATCATAAAATATCTGATCACATCAGTATCGCATAGTTGCAAAAACTCACTGGCATTCCATTAATATCCTCTGTCATCAAATGTAAAGTCTTCAGATTATTTGGCCACGTGAAGTGTTTCAGTGTAGGCTCTCCAAAATATGTGTGAAGACACATAATACAAGGAAGTCTTAAAAGTAGACGAAGGAAAATATGAATAAACATGAACACAATCTCGGCCATGTTAGTGTGTAATCTACAGCTAGTGGAGAAAACGTAATAAACAATCTTAAAAGTAAGTAATGCTTTATTTACTTTTACTAGCGGGGGTACCCGGCGTTGCCCAGGTTTTTAGAGGTGTGTGTGTGGAGTAAAATAACCCTGTTTAAATATTATAAAAACAAACAATGTTAAAAGTTCTAAAAAAAAAAAAAACCTGTCTGGCGGTGCCCGGGTGTTTGAAAAACCCAAAAAAGTTTGAGGGGGGGGGGGCGTTCGAACTCGAATCCTTGAGGCGAAAGCGAAAAAAAAAAAAAAAAAAGGTGATGAATTAAGTTAAAAATGAATTAGGTCAAACATCAATCCTGCAGTGAACTTTGTTTTGGATTAGTTTCCCCAAGATGTTGAGTCGAAAACCAGTTCCCCATAAAAAAATATGAAAGCAATTGTCTGATATAAGGTTTCCACCGCATTGATCAAAAGCTGATTGCTTTCTGGACGTTCCGGCACGATGCCGAGAAGTATTTATTTGCCTCCTCACCGAGGAAATTAAGCACAAGGCCGATTTTTAATGTGAGGTGTGAAGGGGGAAATGAGGACCAATTCCCCGGGGAGTAGGATAGTGACAATTGGTATGAAGGGTGTCCCTTATATTGACCAAGGTCTTTTATGTGGGGTTGCCCCCACATATGGTCTTTGCTTGCAGTATCTGCCGGAATAGATACTATACTTTGAGATATTAAATTTTTTATTCACAGGAAAAAAAAATACAATTGGGAAAATGAACAAAAAACTTAGGCACAAGGCCAACTCAAAAAGATGGTGAAGTTGGTTGATCTATCTCGTCTCTGTTGTAAATTTTAAATTATTTTTCTCTCGGCCAGCATCTTTTATCATGGTTACCCCTTTAAATTTGTATTTATGTGTGTGTGGTGGGAGAGTGGGGGGGTGCCTACTTAAGCCCAATTTTAAAACATTTTTTATTTATATCAAAAAATACAAAAAAGATAACAATCTTAATAAAATTACTTTGATCCCGGCGTGATGCCGAGAACGCGCAACGTTCGAATTTACTCTCACTTTATTTATACTAAAAAGCAGGACAAACAGGCAACACGGTGAAATAGCGCGAATCTCATAATAGTCGATGTAAATAAATCTAGATGCGACGCGTGTTCCCAAATCGTAGATATTATTATCTAGGGGGTATATAAACACTTCTAAGCAATAGTACCCCTCCCCCCCCCTTCCCGTTGACTTTAAAACGCTTCAATTTAAGAAACTTGTTTTTTTTTATTTTACAATTTGGGCTATGAGCAGAATGATTTTCATTTAGAATTTGAGCCAACATCATCCTTGCAAAACCAAGAAAATGTTTTTGTTTATTATCTGAAATTGTATGTTTCTAACAAACAAAAAAATAATTACAGAAAACATTTTCAAATATCTTGGTAGGCAACCATCAAAATAACACAAGACTTTCCCTGCTATTCCCAATGTTACTTATAGTCGTGCTCAGTTTGTTACTACCTTATTGTACAGTCTTAGTTTTATTATTAATCTTCATTGTGCATGTCCAGGCATCCTTTCAGAAAGTATCCATTGTCTCTTCAGATAGCAGAAAATCAATACAAGTTGTCAAAACAGAGACTTTACTATTCTTAAACTTTCTTGAAATACCACTAAAAAATTAAACTATTTGATTCTATTTTATCAAATTTAGCTACACACTTGTGAAGAATATATCAGGTTGACAAGAACGTTTTTGCAATTTTTAACCTTTAAATTCAGATGAAAATATCTTGGCTGAAACAAAAATTTTTTGACCGAAATAAGCATCATCAGAATCAATACACTTTTCCCAACGTGTATTTATGCCAGTAACAGAAAAATCTTGCGTTCTGGTGGTGATGAAGTCACTGAAGGCATTTTTAATATCGTTTAGGTTTTTTGAATTGCTCACACAGAAAGTTGTTGAGATACTTGAAAAAGTGGTAATCAGTAGATGAGAGGTCTGGAGAGTATGGTGGATGAGGCAAATTTTTGTAGCTCAATTCATTCAACTTCTGCAGTGTCAGTTTAGCAACATGCAGTCAGGCATTGTTGTGGAGGAGAATTGGGCTTTTTCTGTTGATTAATGCTGGATGTTGTTGTTAAAGTTTCTGATGCATTTCATTCATTTCTTGACAGTACTTCACCGCTGTAATAGTTTTGCCTGCATTAAAAAACTGTAATAGATGAGACCGGTCACAGACTACCAAACAATCAACATGACGTTCTTTTGGTGTAATTCTGGCTTCGGGAAGTGTTGTGGAACTTAATTGGCATTTAACCTCTGAGCAGAGTGTCGCCGGTTGTCATAAAGAACCCACTTTTCATTGCAAGTCACAACCTGGTTGAGAAACAAGTTGTTCTTGTTGCGTAAAAGAAGGGAAGATGACACTTCATAATGGCATTTCTTTTAGTTGTCGTTCAATTCATGAGGCACCCATTTATCAAGTTTTTTCTTTCTAATCTCTCAAGTGGTTGGAAATCGTCATGTACGTGACATCTAATTCAGAAGCAAGTTCTGAAACAATTGTGTATGGATTGGCTTTGACTAAGGCTCTTAATTTATCGTTGTCAACATCCGATGGTTAACTACTATGCTCATCATCTTCAAGAATCTTGTTGCCGCCACAAATTCTTTAAACCAACATTGTGTTGTGCATTCAGTAGTAGTTCCTGGGCCAAACTCTTTGATATTGCAAGCTATTTGAGCAGATTTTCAGCTTAGCTTGAATTGAAATAAGAAAATTGTGCAAACTTGCCTTTTTTCCATCTTGTATTCAACGTTCTCAAAAGAACACATAATTACATTAAAAAATTGTAATTTAAATGATTAGATAGAGCGAAAAACATGCTTTAAAATAATATATCAAGGAAAGGTATAATAACAAAAACTTATGTCAAAATACATCATTTGAAATCAAAATTAAAAATTTCACAATAACTTTCGCGTCAACCTAATAGAATTATTCTCAGCACATGAGCCACCATTATTGTGTATTATTGTTAGTAATGCAAGATGCATGTCTTTTTTTTTTTCTTTTTTTTTAAAGAAAGCATGTGCATTGCATTGTGTAAACACTGTATATTTTCCTAGAGTTAGTCCTTTTTGGTAGATTGGACATAAAAAAGATACGTCGTGTATATACAAAGTCAAAATTTAAGAAGAGACCGCAGTTTCATTCTATTCATGACCACAGAAAGAGTACCAAAATATTGCGTTCACAGCTAAATTTGGCATGTGGTAGGGAGGGAACCAAGTCTATACAAGGGAGATAACTCTAGTCCCAAAGCCATGATCTACACAGGGGTGGGTCATTAGAAAGATCCAGGAGTGAAGCAGTCAAATAGAGAAAAAATGCATTTTGTATCTATTTGTAATATTCCCATGCTGTAGTTTATTTTGGTATACAAGTGTGTGCGGAGGGGCAGCACTGTCAATGTGGCATGATCAAGTTTGACAAACTTTGGAACCACTAAACTGGATTGTTTTTTACTGATTTTTATGTTATGGAGATCAGTTAAAAAACAACAAGAGTGGATCCATTCCCATGATGCATTTTTAAATATTTTAAATATATAAGAAATATAGAATCTATTATTATCTGAGCTAATCAGCTTTTGTTTCTCTAAGGCTTGTTCCATATATTTAAATCATGTAAAACTCATAAAATATTTCTCAGTTTTTAAATTGAATTATGTTTGAAAAAAATTTCCATTTTAATTGCTCTAATTAGCTGGAAATTGCAAGTAATTCATATGACCCATCACTTACGATCTAGCTCTTTCATCCTCTCTCACTGTATTTTGTTGGACTCCTCTCCACTATTACTCTTGATTTTCTCTCTTTGTTTCTGTATTAAAGGAAATAAAAAATAAAGATTGGAGTAGTCTATTATAATGAAAAGGGCAGATCACCAGGGGTAATAATATTATTTAACCCATAACTGCATAAGTGGGCAGTAAGCAACTAATTTTGCATGTCTTTTTATTTTCAATTTGAACTGGCTTTGCAAGTACACTTTTTCAAAAATTTTTCCAGTTTCAAATAATCTAACGCAAGTTCAATGTGTAACTCAATGAGTCTAAGTTTTTTTTGTGTGTGTGTGTGTGTATATGTATATAAGGTTAATACGAAAGTTCTTGTGGTTTTTAACTTTTAAATTCAAATGAACATATCAAACAAAAATTTATTGATCGAATAAATACCATCAGAATCAATACACTTTTGCCAACATAAAACATATATTTATGTCAGAAACATAAAAATCTTGTGTTCTGGTGCCAATGAAGTCATCAAAAGCGGTTTTGATATCACTTGAGTTGTGACGCATTTATTTTGCAGCAAGTTGTCAAGATGCTTGAAAAAGTCGTAATTGGTAGGTGAGAGGTCTGGAAAGTATGGCGGATGAGGTAGAGTTTCGCAGCCCAATTTGTTCAACTTCTGCAGGGTCGGTTTAGCAACTTATGGTCAAGCATTGTCATGGAGGAGAATTGGGCCTTTTCTGTTCACTAATGCTGGATGTTGTCGAAATTTCTGATGCATTTCATTCATTTGTTGATAGTACTTATCCACTGTCATGGTTTCGCCTGCATTCCAAGAACTGTAATGGATGAGAGCAATTGCAAACCACCAAACAGTCAACATGACCTTCGTTTACTGCAACTCTGGCTTCAGGAAGTGTCGTAGAGCTTCTTCACTGATGTCTAACAACTGAGCTGAGCGTCGCTAGTTGTTGAAAAGAACTCACTTTTCACCGCAAATCACAACCCAGTTGAGAAACTGGTCATTCTTGTTGCGTAAAAGAAGGGAAGGTAACACTCCATAATGGCGTTTCTTTTGGTTGTTGATCAATTTCTCGATCACCTATTTATCAAGTTTTTTTTCTTTCCAGTCTCTCTCAAGTGGTTGGAAATCATTGTATATGTTATGTTTTATCCAGAAGGAAGTTCTTGAACAGTAGTGCGTGGATTGGCTTTGACTAAGGCTTTTACTTAATTGTCAACATCTGATGGCCAACCACTATGCTCATCATTTTCAAGACTCTTGTCGCTGTCACAAAATTTCTTAAACCACTATTGTGCTGTGCATTCAGTAGTGGTTTCTGGGTTTAAGGCTTTGTTGATATCGCAAGCTGTTTCAGCAGCTTTTCAGCGGGGCTTGAATTGAAATAAGAAAATTGTGCTAATTTGCTTTTTTTTCACCTTGTATTCAGCGTTTTGAAATGAGGACATAATTGTTTTAAAATGATTTTAACTTAAACGATTAGATAGAGCGAAAAATGTTTTTTAAAATGATATATAAAGTAATGTTTATAAAAACTTGTTAGAAAATACATCATTTGAAATCAAAATAAAAATTTCGCAAGAACCTTCTTGTCAACTTTATAATATGTATGTATGTATGTATGTATGTATTTATGTATGTATGTATATATATATGTAGTTTTTTTTTTTGTTTTCTCTCAGACATTGATATCAAAAGCTTACTTTTTCTATTTAAACATTATTAAAACAAACTTCTTAATCATGGATATGTAAGCGACTCCATGAAGGTTAACTCGGCTGTATATTCCTTTGAAAAATAAGCTTTCATTAATTATTTATTTTTATGGGTCTTATCAGATAATGGCTGTCATTTCACTATTATGCGAGATTCTATTTATACATAGTTTCTACATTCTGCATAGATATGTAGAATTTACAATGAAAACATTCTAGCACACAGAAATATATTTGACCATGTCGGTGTGTGCAAAAAGTCTCTACCAAACTCCTCTCTTAAAATTGGGTCTAAAGAGTTAAAATTTTTTGAACCTGTAGCACACTTCAGATTTGGTTTTTCGCCAGTAAAGTAGCTGCTAAGAGGTCAAAATTGAAAAAAAAACAACATTGATATTTGCCTGGTGTAAGTCGACGATACATGTTTTCTTTCTGTGCATGCACTAATTAAAAGTTATAGATTAAACAACATTATCTTTTAGCAGTGTTTATATGCATATGGATTTAGGTTCTATGCTAATAAGGCTGGAGAGCTATATGTTTTGGTTTTGATTCTAGCTGATTGCACACAAGTCATTTTCTTTTTTACTTTTGAAATGATTACTATATATTAGGTGCAATATAATAATCGATAGATAATTGGCTTTATAATAAATACAAATTTTGCATAAATTAAAATATAATATTTAGATGTATTTTATGATTGGGTAATGCTGAGTGGCCTGATAGTATATATAAAAGTGACCTCGTCTATGTATGCAAAATGTCTTTATCAAACTCCTCTCTGAATATTTGGTCTACAGACTTGATATATAAGGTATTTGGAGCTCGGGATCACTTTCAGTTGGGTTTTTAGCCTGTAAAAAAATACCTGCTAAGGGATTAAAATTGAGAAAAAAACGCAGTTGACTTTGACAGGAGTAAATTGACTATCTTCTGAGCATGCATACATATACATTTTTAGCTTGAAGCCACTTAATTTTTTAGCCCTTTTTATCCATATGACGATAGCCCAGACAGTAAGAACAAACGCTGAAATACTAAATAACAACTATGGATGGAGCGCTGAATTTTCTTGGTTTTAATTCCATCAGTCATTTTTCTTGTTCTTTTTTTTTTTTGCTAATTTTTGAAATCATTACTATATATTAGGTACAATATAATCATCAATAGAGAATTTGCACTATAATAATAAATACAAAATCTGCGTGAATTAAAATATAATATTTAAGCATATTTTATAATCATGGAACAATGGATGGCTTGCTAGTAATCTATGTTCACTTTGTGTCCACAGGTTAAAAAATCTAGAGAATCTCTGTGTTTATATAAATAAACAACTATGAAACAGTGTGGAATTTGAATTGTTTTTTATGTTTTCCTGCCATTTAATATCCTGACTGTATCGCTTTGCAAAGTTATCTACTTAAAATACTTTAACAAAATTTTTAAATAATAAACATTTCATATTGTATTCTTTAGACTACTGTTCTTGCTATCAGTGTTATTTGCACAACGTTTCAGTGTAACCTCTGACCATCTTCAGGTGTATCCTATCAAATTTGGGAATCTTTTTGTCAAACTTGGGAAACCTTTATTTAATTGTTATTGCAAATTACTTAGGACTTCTACCTAGTCATGGCATGTGGAATGGCAGGATGCTACTCCGGTGGATTAAATAAAGGGTTCCTGAGTTTTACAGAAAGATTTCTGTGCAGATTCCAGTGTTCAACAAGATACAGCTGAAGATGGTCTGAACTGCATGTATTAATTCAGGACTTCAGTTATATATATATATATATATATATATATATATATATATATATTAGGGATGGACCAATTAGCACAAATTGGCTGATTACCAGGTTTTGTAATACTGATTTATCATCAAAATTTTTTGTCATAAATGATATTAATTCAAATTTCTTTTCATAAATGATATTAATTCAAATTTTTTGTCATAAATGATATTCAAATTTTTTTGTCATAAATGATACTTATATGAATTCAATTTAATTGCAAACAAAGACAAGTTTACTCCTTTTTTGCTAGCTAGTGAAAATTTAACAGAGACATGAATCGTCTACGCCATATTATCAAATAACATGCATGAAACGCTGTTAGCATATAGTCTGTTACAACTGTACTGAATTTGAGGCAAATACATGTAAGCATATGGAAAATTTCCCTCCTTTCTCTTCCTATTGAATTAACATAATTATTATTTTATACTTTAAATCACTGTCAAAGAAAATTATTACTTAATCTTTCAGTTTTCATGTTGAGGAATTGTACAGTAAATTACGATGATGTGCGAACGGAAAATAAAGTATTCTTCATCAGTCATACTCTTGTTCCTCATTTTTAGACTCGTGCTACCATTACGTAATATATATTTTTATTTTTTTGGTTTAGATAATGTATATTTTATTGAGATGAATTACTAAATAGATATGAGACACAAGTAATTGAAATACATGAAGGATTAACTAAATATTGACAACAACTATAAACTATTATGACAACCAGTTTCTGCTGAAAGTATTTTGATGTCAATCCCAAGAATAAGAATACAGCTGCTTGCAAATTATGTCAAACCATCACATCAAACGGTGGCAAATCAGCAAACACTTTTATGATTAATATGTTAAACCATCTTAGAAAAGTTCATCCAAAAGAAGCAAAAGTTGCAGATAAGACAAAGCAGCACAAGGAATATTCAGGGACAAACATTCCAGCAACAAGTGGCAACAACTATGAGCCTCCAGCAAAACACCAAATACTACTATATAATCAATATAAACCAAAAACGTTTAGGATTTTAATGCCACATGTCACAAGAGATCCAGTACAGTATCTGATAAGAGAAATGATTGCTGCTTATATTCAACTGTATTCTGTAACATCCGACATTGGATTTAATAGGCTTATTGCAAAACTTTCCAAATTTCACCAAAAAAGTACTTCACTGAAAAAATAATTTCAGATATATTTATAAAAGTAAAAACAAAAATTCAATCATCTTGATGAAATTAACAGCATTTATTTGATTACAGACATTTGGACAGTGACAACAGATAATACTCTCTTTCTGAGTTTGACAGGTCACTGGCTTTCAAATGACTTTGAACAGTACAGAGCTATGCTTAAAATTGTTCCATTTCCTGGTGCACACACAGGTGCAAGAATAAGTGAAGAATTCCACAATGTTCTGGATAAGAATAAAATCTACAAAGTTTTTAGTCTTGCGGAAACAAATATGGTTGCTAGTGTCAGGGAATGTGGCTTAGAATCAAAGCCATCTGATGAGTCACTTGAAATAGTTTAAATTTAATAGGAAAGAGAAAAGTTAGGCAATTAGTCAGCAAATCAGCCGATTACTGATTAATCGGCAAGAGGCCGATTACTGATTACCTGTCCATTAAACAATATACCCCTAATATATATATATGTGTATATGTTATTCTTTTCAATTTCTGACATGTTTAACTGTTTTTTTTTCAATTATAACCCCTTAGCAGCTATTTCTACAGGCTTAAAAATCAAGTCAAAACTGTTTCTGATGTCAAAATACCCTATATGTCCAGTTTCAAGTCTAGACCAAATATTCAGAGAGAAGTTTGGTAAGACATTTTGCAAACACAGACAAGGTCATTTATTTTTATATATATACACACACACACACACACAATGGCTTCCTTCAGTCTTGACAGACTATGGATACCCACTGTAAGGGTGCTTGCGCATGAAATTTTTGTGGCAAGAGTTGCGCAATCTCCAACCACACCTCTCCTGAGTCGACAGGTTGTACTGTGCAAGTGGAGATTCAGGACAACTGGAAACAATGCCGAGAGAAGCAGAAAGCACATATAGCACCTAGAATTCCCAAATGGTCACCCATTTAGTACTAGCCAGGCTCTATGTTGCTTAACTTTGGTTATCTGATGAGAACAGGTGTGTCAAACCGATTATGTCGTACAATATATATATATATACATATATATATATATACAATATACATTCACACACATGTATAAAAACATGTCCGTGTGCTAGGATGTTTTCATCCTAAATTCTATGCAATTATCCACAATATAGAAAACCTGCATAAAAAGAATTAAATGTAATACTTAAATGAAACTGATCTAATAAGAAACTATAAAAAATGAATAATTAATTAATGAACTCTCATTTTTCAAAGGAATATGCAACTTAATTAACATTCATGAAGTCGCTCCCATAATCAGACTGAGTGTATAAGAAGTTTGCTTTAATGATTTTTAAATAGAAAAGTAGGCTTTTAATATCAATGTCAGAACAAAAAAAATAAACTCGACTTTATGGGTATATAGACATAGTCATCCACACACAGACTGTTTTACTGTATCACAGCTCTTTGTTGCAGCTAGACCAGCATCTATACCGAAGCAGTGATCGAACTTACACCCATCTAGTTGATAGTCAACAGTTCTACCCTCTGGATCAGTGCCCGCAAACAATATGATCAGATGTCTGTTTCAATAAACAGTTTAACAGTGCTTAATTTGTTTATTTACATATATTTGTTTATATTTATATATGTATATGATGATTGTTTCTTCTTGACAGAAGTGTTCCATCTCTTCATTTAACTGTTGTGTGTGTTAAATCCAACTTTAGTGTTTTTTATATTTGACAAAAAATCTTTCTATCTGATAAAGGTGTTTTCATATTAACATTTTTTTTTTTTTCCAATTTTCTTATTTTGTTCAAGCTGGGGATGGGGAATTCTAGTGGATTCCAAACTCTAACCTGCTATCTCATATATTACAACTGAGATCTTTTTAAGATTCTAATCATCCCTTTAAGTGCAATTTTTTTTTGTTTTCATTTTCTTCCTTTTAAGATAAACCAGCTGCGAACATTCCTCTGCTTTTTTTTGATACCAGCCGAGAGATCTTTTTGGTATCCTCAGTGTTCCCTTAGATGCAATTGTCTGGATTTCTTGCACTTGGTTCACCTTCAGGTTCTTCTTCATAAGCCCTGTGGTACCTATAATAACTGGTATGATTGAAAGCTCCAAGGTTCCAATTTCTTTTCATATCGTATATGAGACCTTAATATTTGGTCTGTTTCTTCCTTTCAGCTATGTTCAGACCTCGTTCATTAGCGACACTCACTTCAACCAAGGTTGCTACTCTCTCTAACTTATTCCATATAACTATGTCAGGTTTGACAGCAGCATTTTCAAGGTAGCTCCACAAATGTTTTGTCAGGCCACTTTTAGATTTACAAATTAGACCTCAAATATGAAAACTTAGCACTAGAAGTTGTGCCTTTTCTTCATAAACTTGTTGATCCTGTCTTTGGCATGATTTAAGATTTACAAATCTAGCTTTTGACAGAATAAAACTATCACATGCAATGCACTTCAGATCCTGTTATAAATTCTCTGGTATTATACTTTCATCCTGCTTTCTTAAAACACACTTCAAGACAGCATGATCTACACAACGTTCTTCAAAGTTCTTATATCTTTCTCTGATATTTTTCATTGATAATGATTATATAGTAATAACCAAGTGCAAGAGAGATTTGTACTTAAAGGGATGGTTAGAATCTTAAAAAGATCTCTCGAATATACAAGATAGCGAGTGAATTTCTGGCATCTGGCTCCATCCCTAGCTTGAAAAAACCTGATAAGAAAATTGAAAAAAAAAAAAAAAAAGAGAGAACACATATACATGTCAGTGAAGAGCTGAGGATTTAGACAACAAACAATCATTAAGAAATACTTGGTTGAATCCTTGAGTCCACATGTGGTCAGTCTTTGATGGTGGATTTGCGATGGACTAGTCATCTTTTGTGATAGTGTTCAGGACCACTGTGCGTAAGTTGCCATGATTCGAGATTTAATGTAGGGCATCGAAGATGTTGTTTCAATCCGACTCGGGTGATTCTCATTGCAACACCAAAACACGTTTTGATTTCGACTCAAATAAGGGAAATGAATTATATTATACCCAATATATATATATATATTGGGTACAATATATATATATATATAGTAATGATTTGGCCTACTAGATTGGCAAAAGACAATTTTTTTTAATATAATTTATAATTTCTTCTTTTTTTTTTGTACAAACTAATATTAACATTAAAGCTTATAAAAGAAAACAAAACTTTGAAATCAAATGTTATAATTTTATTAGTTCCAATTGCATTTCAACATGATTGTGTGTATGTTGGTAGTGATTCAGACAAAATTAAAGTTTTGGATTTTTGAAAGAATAAATAATAAAAAAAAAAAAACAGCATATATGGAGCAAACAGGTTTTTGAGGTTATGTGTAGGCTCATAATTTTGAATTTAAAGAAACTTTTTGATGAAAAAGTTTTTTTTTTCTCTCTCTATGCTGTGTAACCATAACAGCAAACATTGCCTTCGATATTACTTGTTTTTTAAGTGCACTATGGCACTGAAAATGGCCACTATAATATTAGGGTTTTTGCTATAAGCTAAATCCATCATCATATACAGCATCTTCTCATTCAAATCAGCAACTTTTGCTTATTTTATTTCTTTTATTTAATTTGTCTGTTCTTCTTGCATGTCCTGGTGCTACCAAATCAGGCTGTCTGAAGATATTGGCTTCCTTACTTAAAATATACCAAACATTGATGTAATTGTTTTTTTTTCTTTGCAAAATCCAATCATATTCTGCAAAGTTAAAAACAACAATTTTCCTGTACAAAATAACCAAATTAAACACTATGGAGAAATATTTGAAGATATAAAGAACTTGAAGTATAAAAACTTTTCGCCAAATTATTGGATTTTTTGGCATTAATAAATGTGAAAAAGTTTAATATGTCATGAAACAAAACAAGCAAATCTTCTCACAAGTCTTTTAATATCAAATAATCAAAAAACTGAGTACATTAGATAAAAATCATCGTCAGAATATAAAATGACAGGAAAAAGTGAAAGAAAGCAATTCAAATTCTGGGCTGTTTCATGGTTGCTTATTAGTTATACTAGAAGAAAATAAACACTTCAATAAATACTATTGAATGCGTTTATGAATCCCTGTTCTCCAAAAAGGTTAAATACCATTGTTCTATAAGGTCATGAAAAGGATTTTTATTTGAAACTTACCACGTAGACAAATGTCGATCATAAATGTAAAATTTTCCAAGTAGATTTTTGTTCACTTTTTTCTTAAAAAAAAAAAAATGAAAATCGGTTTAGGATTTGCTTTAAAATTGTCCACAAATTCTTTGGTTTTCAGTTAAATGACTCCACAGATCTTAAATGTTTTAGACTGTTGTCCTCATATTTATTGTGATGCTTGCAACATTTCTTGTCCTTTCCGGCTTTCAAATACCTTTTAGTGTAGCTAGTAACATTCTGACCATGTCGAACTGGAGCCATTATTTGATCAGCTAGTGTCGATTGCTCTAATTTTTCACTCCAGGTCTTTGTGATACCTCGTATTCGTTACAAAGTGATATTGTCTTATTTTTTTCTTCAAATTGTTTTTATCTTCTTTTGACTGAAGTGTAATAAAAAAGTTTTTTTTGTTTCATTTTTCAACAGCTGCAAATCCAATTGATTATCTCATGCTGATTCGATGGAAGGCAATATTAATGAAAGTGTCAACCGACATGAACTAAAAACATGGATACTGCAGACGAAAACAAGTAAGACCTCCGCAAAAATAACTTAAATTCAAACAACGGAAAATTTAAATCGAAACGAAAGTTAAACCAAAAAGATTGATTTTTTTTGTATGTATATATATAATTATATATATGCACACATGTATATAAATATAAAACTAAGATTTTGCTAAATTCTTAATGCAATTAATGATATTTAATTGTCGTCTTGAGTTTGATACAGGGTCAGTGACCATCTTGCTCAATGAAGACGTGAAAGTACAGCATTTTGATGGCATTGCCCGACTTCCAGGAATTCTGAAAGATGGTTGTACAAGATGTAGTGTCATATAGCAGAAGCGATGTATTAAATCGCATGATGAACGGCGAAATTCCAAGTGTCCCGATCATTACTCTGGCAGGAGTGACTAGCCTTACGGACCTATTGCCCGAGTTGCCCCTGCCAACACCCCTCTCTCCACCTGTGCACAATAAAAGCCTTTTGTTTAATCCAAAAATTGCAGATGAAGCACAAAGAATCCTTGGCAGCTCTGATGAATCGTTGGCCCAACAACTTACGTGTGCCCTCAAGCAGACGTCAACTGATCATATTGAGCTGAAAGATAGCTTGGCAAGTAATGTGATAGAAGGTGATATACCGGACCTGTTGAAATTAGTTCTTCAACAGGATCCCATGGTTTTCCAGTCTCAGATGACAGGCAATAGCACTGCTACTGGTAATACAACTATTACTACTACTACTACCAATACTGGTACCACTAATAGTAGTAGTAGTAGCGATAGTAGTAGTAGTAATACGAGTAGCAGGGGCTTTAATAGCCGGCAAACGCGGCAGAGTCTTTCTCAGCAGCAAGCTACAAATTTTGATCCCACAAATCTGCAGACCCAACCTCCACAGGAATTACTTCAACAAGATCCTATCTCTAAACTTCATTCCTCTCATTTATCATCACATTATACCAAACAGATGAGTCCTTTAACAGTCCAAAAGCTGCAGGAAACCTTAGAACACCCTGCTAACAATCAGTATTCTACTCATTCAGATGTTCATCAAGCAACCCAACAACATTTTCCAACCCATGCAAACACAGCATCCTTAGCCTTAACCTCTCTTGCTGAGCCCATATTAAATCTGAACCTTTCATTTCCTCCGGAGGCGATGTATCCAAGCAGAAGACGATCCAGTAGTGCCAAACCCTTATCTCAAACTCCAAATCATGGTGGTGGTGGTGATGTGCCTGCTGCTGTCTCCTCCTCTGAGGTTAAATCCTCATCCACTGACCGGGGAAAGGGCTCTCAGGAAGTTTCTATACGTAGAAACAGTTCATCAGATAGAAATTCCCAACAGTCCAGTCAGTGGAAAGATTCTCACTCAGGTCGAAGAGATTACAATAAAGAAGGTGGGCAACCATCTTCAGTCACCACTGCTGGTTTTCCCTCCATGGAATATGAGGCAGAACCCCGGGCACGTCGTAGCAGAAACCAATCGTCTGAGAAACCAGAAAAGGTCAGTAAACCACAGGCAGCATCATCATCATCATCCTCCTCACTGTCATCATTGCAACAACAGCAACAACAACAGACTCCTGAAGAAGATGATGAATTATCTTTTAGCAAGGAACTTGACTTATTAGTGGTTAAGAATTCCAAACCAATTGTTGTATTAGAACTTCTAGATCCTCGAACTCTTAAGTCTGTTGCATCAGGTGGGAGAATTAAAGCAGTCGTCGATCCAATAAAGCGGGCAATGAAGAGACCATTGTCCAGTGATGAGGAATCTAACGAAGAAGACGATGATGGGTCATTGTCGAAAAAGAAGCGAAGGAAACGTAACAAGCGCATGAACCAAAGATCCATGACTGCTGAGGATCTGTTGGAGAGTGCAACGTTTCGGAAGTTTGCCCAGGCGATTGAGGTAGTGTTTGACACGGCTGAAGAAGTCGACTTTGGCTCGTTGGATCCGAACGATGAGGAAACTGAATGTCCGCCAGAATCCTTGATCTCAAAACAAGTTTTATCTGAGATTTGTGGTGAAGCTGCAAAGTTAAAAGCACAGAAAGTTACTAACCAAATTCCGGCTGACAAACTAGTGAAGCTGCTTACCATCCTCCAGTGGAATGTGCGTGATGGTGTAAATCTATCACCATATATGAAAACAGATGATGATGACGATGATGATGATGATGGTGATGACGAAGAAACAACAATGTGGCGAGAGTTGGCTATGGAGAGGGTGATGAGAAGTATGGATGCTTCTCTGGCTGCAGTTTACATAATGACTTCTCCTGACATGCCTAAACAGGTCTACTTAGACGATGTCATTGAAAGAATTATACATTTTGGCAAATGGCAGCTCCATAATACAGTTTTTCCTGAATTTGATCCTGTCTACAAAATAGATCCAAAGGCGAAAGGGGGCTACCAGGGGAACTTGAAGTCCAAGCGCGCACGAGCCCATACTGTTAAGCATAAATCAACTATTACACTCTATAATAAACTGTGTGAGCTTATTGGCGCTCTTGGTGAACTTCTTGATATCCAGGAACTCCCTGATACTGTTATTTTACAGGTATCCACATTAGGGGTGTCACCATTTTTTGTTGAAAACATCAGTGAGATGCAGTTAAATTGTATGAGACTTGTTGGAAATATTTTCTCCAAGTATGACAAACACCGGCAACTTATTTTGGAAGATATTTTTGCTTCTCTGGCTCGCTTACCATCGACGAAACGAAACCTCCGTAATTACAGGTTGAATGCCACAGATTCCATTCAGATGGTGACAGCTCTCGCTTTGCAGTTGATACAGTGTGTTGTCAAAATGCCCACTATTAAGCAGGAGAGTTTGGAATTACCAGGTGAGGAAAAGCCAACTTCAGACAAGGCAGCCCTTGAGAAGGAGAAAAAGAAAAAAGACAAGGAAAAAAGATCAAACGATGGGGATGTTATAATTGTCACCTCGTATGAAACAGCAATGCGAACGGGTTACAATTTTTTGTCTGTGTTTCTGAAAAAGTGTACAGCTAAAAGTGAGGATGACTACCGTCCGCTGTTTGAAAATTTTGTGCAAGATTTATTGGCGACAGTAAATAAACCCGCATGGCCAGCCTCGGAGCTTTTGTTGGGTCTCCTTGGCAGGATTCTCGTACAACAGTTTAGTAACAAGTCAACTGAGATGTCTTTGAGAGTGGCGTCACTTGAATACCTTGGCATCGTTGCTGCTCGTCTCCGTAGTGATGCAGTCTCTAGTCAGATGAACCAGGAGATGATCGATGAAATAGTTGAGAAGGCAGATGCATGCAACAACCAGGATGACAATAAGAAAAAAGAGAAAAGTGAAGAAGAGGAGAGCGAAGACGACAAGAAAACAAAATGTCTGCAATTGGGTATGTTGAACTATTTGGCTGATAACACGCAAAGTGATCCCGCGTTGTCGTTTGCCCGTCTTTTCTATATTGCCCAATGGTATCGTGACATCACAGTCGAGGCTGAAAAAGCACAAAAGAAGGCTGAAAAGGCTGAAAAAGATGATGATGAGGAAAAAATGACCTTGATAAATAAATCTCTTCAGAGAGCAGAGAATGGAAAACAGTTTCTACTATCTGTGGCAGAGGTTCGAGGAAAACTGCTTGGTACAATGAGAATGAAGCACAGTCCACTTGATTATGAAGATGCTTGCCTTGTGGCTCGTTATCTTAGTTCAAAACGTCCCTTTGCTCAAAGTTTCGATGTCTACTTGACGCAAATCCTGCGAGTGCTCAGTGAAACCGCTGTGGCCGTACGAACAAAAGCAATGAAATGTTTATCCGCTGTGGTGGAGGCGGATCCAGGGATTTTGGCTAGGGACGATATGCAACGAGGAGTACATGGACGTTTCCTTGACCAGTCAACTTCTGTCCGAGAAGCAGCTGTGGAGCTGGTTGGGAAATTTATCCTCATCCGACCAGAGCTAATTCCAAAATATTATGATATGTTATGTGATCGGATCCTGGATACTGGTATTAGTGTACGAAAACGGGTCATCAAAATTTTCAAGGATATTTGTCTGGAGCAGCCAGACTTTTCTAAAATTCCTGAAATGTGCGTGAAAATGATTCGTAGGGTCAATGATGAAGAGGGCATAAAAAAATTGGTGAATGAAGTTTTTCAGTTGATGTGGTTCTCACCGCTGCGGGGCAAAGATTTGTCGAAGCTTGTACGTAAAGTTCTTAACATAACCGAGGTGGTATCTGCTTGTAAAGATAGCGGAATGGAATTCTTTGAGCAACTCTTGGAGAATCTGCTGAAGAAGGACGAAGAAGGGAACTTCAACAAAACTGCGTTACAGGCTACTAAGCAGGTCGTAGATTGTCTTGTTGAGAATGTCCTCTCATTGGAGGAGAAATCTGTAGATGGGGACAGTATGACGAGCCCTCAGCGGTTGATCGCCTGCCTTACTACATTATTCCTGTTTAGCCGGATAAAACCAGATCTCATGCTGCCCCATGCTATGACGCTTCAACCGTACCTCGATATCAAGTGCAACTCGCAAAGTGACGTGATGGTCCTCCATAACGTTGCTCGTATCTTGGAACTGGTCGTCCCTCTGATGGATCACCCAAGTGAATCATTTTTGATGCAGCTAGAAGAGGATATGATGAAGTTGATCTTGAAACATGGGATGATGGTGCTGCAGAGTTGTGTCAGTTGTCTTGGAGCCGTTGTCAACAAGGTCAGTCATAATTATCGGCTTGTTAAAGATTGCTTTCAGAAATTCTTTGGTGTCATCTCAAAACTGATGGCAGACCACAAAGAGAATCCCAATAACCCGACCCTTGTGAAACGACGTCCTACCCTGCTCCGTTCTCTCTTCACTGTCGGACTTTTGTGCCGGCATTTTGATTTTGACTCTAAAGAAATGGGTGAGACAAAAGCGTCTTCACCCATTAAAGACCGTGTCTTTGACGTCTTGTCTTACTTTATTGAACACGAAAATGAAGAAGTGAGAATTAAGGCCTTGACAGGGGTTGGATTCATGTGTGTGCGGCACTATGAGTACATGCTTGGCAGAAGCATGAAAGAACTCTATTACTATTTGCTGACTGATTGTAGGGCATCAGTTAAGCTTAAAATTCAAGCATTAAAAAATCTGCAGTGCTATCTTGTTGAGGAAGAAATTAAGATGATCAAGGCAGACGCTGAGTGGCGTAAAAAGTGTAAGTCTGAAGATCTGAGAGATATGGGTGATGTTCAGTCTGGGATGTCCAGTACAATTATTCAGGTATACCTTAAACAAGTTTTGGAATCTTTCATCAGTGCAAATAGTCAGGTGCGACAAGCTGCTCTTGAAATCATTCAAATTGTCCTCCGTCAAGGACTGATACACCCTGTCCAGTGCGTTCCGTATTTGATAACGAGCGGAACTGAGCTTGATCCGAACATAAGAGTAAAATCCGACCAACAGTTACAAGATATAGATAAAAAGTATCCGGGTTTCATACAGATGAAGGCTTTGCAAGGCATGAAAATGTCGTACAAGTTACAGAGTATCATTCAAAATGCTTCAGAGCCGGTACGTGGCCTTAGAACCCAGGACGGGATCACCCAGAGTTTAAATTCATTCCTTTACAGTGTGCTCCGGGGTAATCGGTCTCATCGAAGAGCTTTCATCACCTCATTGTTAAATTCATTTGATGATTCTGCTCGTGCGTCCCCCAAGGAACTTTTGTATATAGCTGATAACCTTGCCTTCTTTCCTTATCAATCTCAAGATGAGGCACTCTTCATAATTCATCAGATCGATATCATCGTCTCAGTCTCAGGGTCTAATTTACTGCAGTCTTTCAAGGAAAACCTGTTGCCAGGTAAAGATGTGAAGAAAAAGGGTGAAGTGTACGATGAGGATGACGAAGAAGAAATTGATAATCTCTTAGAGAGGCTACCCCCGAATATTACACCACTACTAGATATTTGCCGCATCTCACATGGTTGTGTGCTGCTGCTTGTCCTAAAGCAACACCTCAAAGAGCTCTATGGCTTCACAGACAGCAAAATCCATCGATACTCACCTGCTGAAGGGGCCAAGATGTACGATAAACCTATGAGCCGAAAGTATGCCATTGATTTCAATCCCTTGTCGAGTCTTGAACTCCTAAAGAGAGGTGCACCGGAAGAAATCGATGATAATGTCAAGCGAAAAGTGATCGAAGACTATCTTGATTTTAAACAACTCATGCTAAGTATTGATCCACCTGATGATGATGATGAGTCTGATGATAATGCAAAGGTTATATCTCCTAATGCCAAGGGCCAGAAACAACGGTCAGGGACTGATGAGGGGCATGCTGGAGAAACAGAAGGAAAAGATTCTACTGAGAATCAAGACTCTGTGAACATTCCGGAAAAGATATCTGATGGGAGCGATGGGATAAAGCCACGTAGTCAACCGCATACACCGCACCATAGTGTGCGCGGTCGTCACAGTTATGCTGCCTTGTTTGAAAAGAAAAAGAAAGTACGTCTCACCCCGAAAGCGACTCCCCCGCCAAAACCACCTAAAAAGAAAGCTCGTAAGCGGAAACGACGTTTTAGTGATAGTGAAGACGACTTTGACAGCGATGATGATCCAGATTTTGTTGTTTGATTGATTGAAGTTTTTATTGTTTTGTTATTGGAAATGCTTGTCAAATCAGATTTAATTGAGTTGAGGGAGAAAATTACAAACAATGATTTCTGGGGATAGTTGAAGAAAGGGAGGTTATTCATTTTTATATGAGGACTTATCATTTAAAGAAAACACCGTAGGGGGGGGGTGATTGAAAATAAATCAGGAATGAAAATATATTTTGTGGAAAAATGATCCAGTCAAAAAACAATTGTACATTTTTTTTTTTTTTTTTTAAATTTGAAAAGTGAAAATTTGTAAATCACTTGAATTGCAAAAAACAAAAGACAAACTAAAGAAAATAACTATCATTTTTCCTTTTTATGTTTCCATGTTTTAAGAAGATGAAACAAAAACAATTTGGTAAAAGGGAGGTAACCAATATGTGTTCGTTTTCTTTTTTGTCATTTCAAATCAACTTTTCTAGCATCCATTGAAACAATACAAAAGAAATAAAAAGTAAGAAAATAAAGAAAAAATATCAAGCTCGACAAAAAACACAAATCATAAGAATATATAAATTAAGGAGACATTTTTCTTATCTATTTTTTTCATCATGTTTTGGAAGAAAAATTTCAAATGTGTCATAACATGTGCATAACATTTTATGTTTATATTTACTTATATAATGATGCAAGTACCTGTGCACTTTTATATATAAATGTTAAAACAAAAAAAAAAAAAAACCAAAAGAGTCCTCTTTCCATCACACACAAAATTGAAAAAGAAAATTATATGAAGTAAAAAATAAGACAAAAGAATGATGCATTTTTATGGAAAAAAAAAAGAATTCATCTCACATCTGTTGTAAATTTTTATCGTACTGGAGATCCATTTTCTACAGCACTCGATCTCAGTAATAAAATTTGCATATGATGCTTTTTTTTAAAAAAAAATTTTTATTTTGCTTTCTAAAATCCAAATGGTTCAATTTTTTTGTTGTGTTATTGATTTGATTAAACTGCCACAATCTTTTTCTCTTTTTGAGTTAATTTAAAGATTTTTCAGTAATCTTGCAGTGTAACACAGTTAACAGCTGAAAAATCTAAAGAGAAATATATATATATACATATATATATTGGTGGGTTGGTTGCATTCCAATGATAAAAGGAAAGAATCTGTTCACAATCGTAATTTTTGTTTATTTATTTTGTATGAATGCCTATATTTTCTTTACGGCTTTTTATCTGTTTTGAAATTCATAACAAAAACATTCTTTCATTGGGCATGTTATTTTAAAGTATTTTGAATTATATTAGAAGAGATATATACCTAAAAAAAATATGTATTTTTTTATATAAATGTAGGAATAAATATATATTTTTTTTAGTGGCATCACAAGGCCACAGGAGAGACAACCAAGCACAAAAAAACGTAAACAAAATTTATTCCAAAGTAGCGCTGAAGCTAACCTGCCAGGACACTATATATACAAATGTAGGCAAATTTGGGCATATTTATTGGTTTGAAAATGTAGGTTCTTTTTTACAAGTTGTCATAAAAGTTTAACCATAGATTAGTATTATAATTGTCAAAAAGCTTTCGAATTTTCATGTAGTTTTCTCATAGAACCAAAGATATGAACATTTCAATATTTAATTTGGCTATGAGTATATATATATATATATATATATATATATATATATATATATATATATATATATGTTTTAGTGGCCTGGCAAGGCCACAGAGGAGACAGCCAAGCAAAAAAAATCCAAAGCAAAATTCATCCCAAAGTAGCAAAACTAAAGCTGGCTTGCTGGAGTATGCTAATTTAGGCATATTTTATTGGTTTGAAAATATAAGTTCTTAAAATTTTAACCATAGAATAGTATTATAATCTTCTAAAAGCCTGCAAATTTTCATGTAGTTTTGGGCTATAGAACTAAAGATATGAGCATTTCAATATTCAATTTGACGACGAATACAGATATATCCATATATAGATATACCACTTTTTTGCACAATTTTATAAGTTCAAAATCTTGGTAACTACTGATTAGAATTTAACAAATGAAGGTTCATTGAAAAGCTGAATTGTGTAATGGGTTTTGTGACATTTGCCCTTAAGGTCACACATTACTGGGGATCACTTTTCTATATTAATTGAACTTAAAATGAGCATTCACTTTATGACCACAAAGTGGATGCTTAGTTCATGTTAAATTAATATAGAAAAGTGATCCTCCACTTTATAATTTCTTCATATCTTGGAAACTACTTGTTTCCTGGGATTTTTACAGTTATTTTTATTTTCAGCACCCTCAAAAACCTTTAATAGTGATAATTTTAAAGGATTTATCGTGGGTGGAAGGATACTGCACCTTTACCAATACTTCAATCATAGTCATTTATTTTTCTAGTTTTGCATATGAATTAAAAAATATCTGCTATATCCCCAAAACCTCTGGCGTTGATGGAGGGGAGACAAAAAACTTGCTGCTATAGTTTCAAATGATCTGAAATAACAGTAATGGGAGACTTGATTCCAAATATTTCTCGTATGTTATATCTCCTCTCTTTGGTTTTCATACATTAAGTAAATTTCACAGTGTATAAGGCTTATTTAATATTGGAGATATTCATAATCGTATCCTCTTTCCAACAGAGGGGATATATAACATATAAGAAATATTTGGAATCAAGTCTCCCCTTGCTATTATTTCAGATCATTTGAAACCACAGCAGCAAGTTTTTGTCTTCTCTCCATCAAGGCCAGAAGTTTTGAGAAAATATGTAAATTAGAGGGTAATGTGGTATCAATGAAAGAAAAGTGTATATTTAAAAAAGTGGAAGTACGAACAGTTATTATTTAAAAAATTCTTTATTACTATATAAATTGCTTTATATATTTAAAAAAAGATATTTGTTAATTTTTTTTTACATTTATTACATGTTTTGAGTTTATTTCTTTTCAAATATTAACTTTGGAAAGAATGTTGTGGCTTTGAAAATAGAGGATTTGGTTTTCTTATCAAATATAAAGATAACTTTTACCAAACGCATTAAAGTTAAATTTTCTACCAATCTGTATACTTTTGATGTTTTAAAACTGTTTTTTATTTTTTATTAAAAAATTAGAATTTGTTCAACTCTTTCTCTCTTGTGTGACACTGGAGAAACAAACATGACTGCATAAATATTTTGTTATACTTCAAGATCTTATTGTTAATGGTCAATAAATTGAAAATTACAAAAAACTTTTAACTTTTACCAAAAGCATTCCAATTTAATTTTCTACCGACCTGTATACTTCTTAAGTTCTGAAATTTTAAAAAGTCTTTTTTGTTATTTCAAAATAAATTGCATATGCAAAAATGCTGAACAAAAAATGTACCAGCAAGAACAAAATCTAATTTTGAAATGAATAAATAAAACTGAAAAGTTTCAAAACATTAAAAGTCAGTAGAAAATGAAATTTTAATGAATTTGGTAAAAGTTATTTGTTGTACATATATATGTTTTCTTTTAGATTTCCTGGATGTTAACTATACTGCAATATTACTGATTTTTTTTATTGTTGCTTTTTGAAATGCATTCAACTGATTTGTTTAACAAATTCAGTTTTAGTTATTAACCTAGTGTTTGAGTCATCGCTAAGATGCTACATATGTATGGGTAATAATAGGAATTTTTGCAGTTCAACTTTTGGTAATACTCCCCGCCCCCTCCATCTAACCCTACATAGTACTAACATGGTTTTACACTAGATATTTTCTCTGACTCCCCTTCCCCAGTTCCCCCAACTAGTATCAGGTACCATCATGATGTCCCCAGCATGCTTTTTTTGAGATAGGAGAGGATGGTCTTCATTGTCCCAATTAGAAAACAACACCAAGCACTGGATGTCTTTGGCGAGTCCCAGCGATGGTACCTTTGCTTCTAATGGATAACAAAAGAGTGTAAAACGCCTACATTTTATGCAATTTTACATTTATAAACCAGATAATTTGTTTGAGTCTCAGTTCTGGGAAGATTGTCAATCAGGACTAAAGTGGTCTCCCTCCTATAGTGGTTTGGTGTTACAGCATATGAGGTCAGCATTACAGGTTTTGTGTCGGTTTTCCTTTTGGATAAATAACATGACAAGATCTACAGGTCCATCATAGAGAGAGAGGCAATCCTGCGGCTAGATTAAGTTTTTTTTTTCAGAGACATTTCTCATTTTTCCAGTGCATTGATTTCAAAATCAGCATCAATCTTGGTTATAGCTCTCTGAAATTCCAATTTTTCAGTCCTTCATCAAATTCACATTGCTGACAACAAGATGACCAGTTTAATCTTTAAATAGTCAAGTGCAAGACATCTGCATGTTCATCTTTTTTAACTCATTCAGAATGCCATATTACAATATTGTCACATTTGCCAATGACATTAGAACAATAGACCAGATTAAGTGCATCCAAGATATACTGCTTATACATTAATCAACACTCCCCCAGCTCCGAAATCGCTTAGCTTTATCTATTGCATTGAGGACAAGATATTCCAAAATCAGAGTACTTTATTTAAAGATTAACTATGTAAAACATGAATTGATAGAAGTAGATTGTAAATATTGAGATTGAAGAATATTTGTGCTTGGAAGTTGAAATAAGAATAGCAACGAATATACAACTTTTGGAATCATTTGGATTAGTTTGGAACAACCAATTCTACATATGAAACAAAAAAAGTTCTTCATATATTATCTGCTGTAATCACGCCTGCAAAGGTCAATAAGCAGTGGCAATGAATTTTGTTTGTCCTTTGGATAAATGATATTTTCCACATTATATGAACTAGCAATACACATGAAAAAATTGAAATAGCTTGAAATATTTCAATATTGGTATGCATAGAAAGAGCTTGATGAGCTAAGAAAGAATCTTTTTAAATTTTTAAAATCTGATTAAAATTAAGGAAGTTATGGCTATTTTTGTGCCTCACACGTTTGGATATTTTTCTCTCTTTAAGACCATATGCGTTTCGTCACATTTTTTACACTACTTTTTCAGTAAAAATGTCATATCTTTGTTAAAACACAAGACTAAGAAATGAAATTTACCATATAAGTGTATTTTTGTACAAGGAATCAGAATATGCAACTGAAAATCTCTCAAAGTTTATGGTTTCCAAATAATCTCCAGTAAATGTGCATAAATACGCAGCAATTCCTTAAAAATGCCATGTATCCATAAACAGAAAAGAAGTTGGAGAACTCAAAATTGAATTGTAATGTGCTTTATGTACAAAAAACTTAAATCTAAACATAAGACCATTTAAAAATGAATATATTGCAATATTTCTTTTGGTATTATTGTAGATTAACACCTTCTGTTTAACCCCACTCAACTCCTCTGACCACTCCTCCAAAATGTGATTCTATCTTTTTAGGAAATTATGTATAAAATGCCATGAAAAACTTTAATGAAAGATAAACAAATTATTTTAGAATTGAATGTAAAATAATTTCCTAATATAGGTCATTCTAGCATTTTAGGGCAGTTAACTGTTTTTTTTTTTCTATGGGAAAATATGCATGCTTTTTTTTTTTTTTTTTAGATGATTATGTGTAGTTTTAAGAGGGTTTCTATGCAATGAAAATATGGGGAGGGTTGCCATTCGGACTTTGAATTAATTGTAGGGCTAAGGAAAATTATGTGTGAACATACTGAAAACTTGACAGAGACAAAGCTAACAAAAACAATATTAGAGGGGGGAGCGGTTAGTTTCACAAAAATTTAATGTAAAATAATTCACCATTTCCTGGCCATTCTAGCATTTTAGGACAGTTAACCAATTTATTTTTATGTGTATTTTTCTTTAAGGAAGGATCTATTTTTTGTTTGTTTGTTTTAGATGCTTGTATGTGGCTTACAGAGGTATTTTGTTGGGGGGGGGCTTGCCAATCGAACTTAGTGTTATTGTTAGGGGTAAAGAGTGTTTTAGGAATACGAACCGTTACTTCATTTTTGTTTTGTTGTCCCAACTGCAAAATGCCGTTTCCATTTCAAATAAATATTTTACAGAAAGTTATATATATATATATATATATATATATGTGTGTGTGTGTGTATTCGACAGGTAAATAAGTCAGCAAATGTTATATTTAGTTTTAATTTAATAAGAAACTGCGTTGCGAAATTTCAAAGAAAGTTCCATAAATTTGTTGATTTCTATTTTCGAGGTTGAAGGTGTTAATTCCATAGGCCGTTTATACTACGCTGGAGCAGGTTGTAAAAATATCTTTCGCTTAATAAGTAGAAAAAAAAATAACGAAATAAAAACCTTCCTAATTGTAGTTTGATGTGTTTTCTTTTAAAATTTCAAGAATATTGATATAGATTTTGAGGGTTTGTATTACTATACACATAGATTCGAAAAAGTTGTCAAAAAAACAAATATATAACAAATAAATGTTATCAAAGGCAAGATAAGTTACTTTTCTACCTAACTGGATAATTTTTTAGTGTTTTTATTTAATGTAATATGTTTATTCAGCTTGAAAACAGTGTTTACCGATGTTTTGGAAAATTTAAAATGGCGCCCGACTCTTGAAACGGTAAGTTTGGGGAAAAGAGTTAAAAATAAAAAAGTAGACAAAATACTGCTAGAAACTCGCTCAATATATGTTACCGTGACATAGGCTGACATATATTCGGTGAGTTTTTAACAGTATTTTGTATAGTTTTTTTTATTTTTAACTCCTTTTCTCAAACTTACCGTATCAAAGAGAGTCGGGCCGGGCGCCATTTTTAATTTTCCAATACATCGGTAAACACTGTACGTTTTTTGAGCTGAATAAACATGTTACATTAAATAAAAACACTAGAAAATTATCCAGTTAGGTAGAAAAGTAACTTATCTTGCCTTTGATAACATTTATTTGTTATATATTTGTTTTTTGACAACTTTTTCCATTCTATTTATAAACGAGATTTTGATACTCATTTTGATTTTGAAAAAAAAAACATTTGTGGCTGTTCGCAGTAAAACATTGTTTTAATTCGTTGTTCAAAACTAATTTAAAGAATAAAAGTGCATGCAAGCTATATATCTACAAAAGTTTATTTTGTTTTTTTAGCCATGTTTTTAAATTTGACGAGAAATGTGAGAAATTGCAACAGATTCATAATGCCGAATTGGTTGGGATTGTTGTTATTATACATTCTAAAAACCGAATAGTTCTAAACTAATGTTATTCTGATAACAAAATAGCTCTAATTAAGCATAAGAACATTTATATTCATATTTTCATGTTTTTCTTAATTCGTTCTGGAATAAAAATTAAAGAACGCGTGTTTACACTGTGCTATCACTGATTCTACAGGCTGGAGCTGTTGCTGCTGCTTCTAGTAATACTAACTTCATTTGACCAAATTCGAGAAATAGAAACAATTTTTTTTTCGGGTAGGTCCTTTTAAATTATCAATTACCGCGGTCCTACTCAACATAAAATAATACTTTTAATTGATAAAGATAGTAAAAAGATTGATTTACTTACTACTGGGTGTCCGAAGAATTTTTTTTTCAAAATGTTCAATACTCGTCATATTAAAGTCTTATTTTTAACACGACAAAAAAAGAAATGGTCAAAAATATTTCGGACACTTGACAGTATTAAGATTAACACCTCTACTGATTGGTTCCCAAATTTCATGACGAAATTCTTCATACAATCACGGTACGGACCTTTAGAAAACAGAGGGGGGTCATTACAAAACCTTACCGAAAACGCCATTTTATGACGTTCACATTTTTATCACTTTATTTGCTTAAAACTCTTAAAATATATAATGTACATTCATATTTATTAATTCATTTGAAAGTATATTCATTTCCGAACAAAACAGTAGTAATTTGAAGACTTGAAGTGCTTTGGTTTAAAAAATATGGCTATTTTAGTAGAACTACCTTGAAATCTGTGATTATCCAAAGCGTTTTTTCGTCCGTGTGTATTACTATATGAACCAATAGTTGAAATGTAGTTTCCTTACCTCTGCTTTTAGCGATATAACCCTCTGAAGTTTCATCGCACTTTTAATAATGTTATTCAAACATCTTTTAACTAAATGTTTAACATTGAAATTTGATCTTTCATAAAATTTACTCATAGATAAATCTACTAATGATAATATTTCAATTAATTCTCATATTCAATTAAAAATAAGAGTTGATTGCTTAACTTGTCCCATCACCATTATTGCAAGTTGAGGGATGGAGCTTAATTTTTATCCATCAAAATTTGGGAAATATCACTATATAATGAAATCATTTTGAAATCTTCCCAATTTCAGTGGTTGTGTAGACTTAACTGATGTAACACTAAAGATAAATACTAAATCTGAATTGTGTTGTTAACTTCTTGTATCTCATCTATAAAAAGAAAGTCTCAAAATTAGCCTACAAAAAAGTAAAAATTTTAAATAAAAAAATTACTTGTTTGTCTTCCCTAAAATGTGAAATATTTTATTTTTTACATTATCTATCTATAAAAGTGAACATGTCTGTGTGTGTGTGTGTCTGTACATTTTCCTACGCAATGACTATGTCAATTTTAAATCTACAGACTCAAAATTTGATATACAGGGTACTGAAATTTGGGAAAATCTTTGTAATCCGTTTTCGGCCAGAAATTTGGCTGTTAAGGGATCAAAGTTCAACGATTTTATCTTTGAGAACTCTACCAGACTCCTCCGCCAATTTTGGGTCTAAACACTTTAAATTTTAGATATAGGTGCCTTGGACATGGATCTAATTTAATTTTATTTAATAAATGTTAAGGGGGTCATAATAGGGGTCAAAGTTAAAAAAAATGACTGCTTTTTTTTTTTTTGCTCAACATACACCTCCAAACACTCGGGCAACTCCGGGCTGAAATGCTAGTAAGTCTATATAACAACAAATTTGAACTGCATTTATAGTTTTTGTTGTAAATTTATTGGATGACTGAATTGGGATTCTACTCTGATTTTCATTTTACCATTTGTATGAAAATGAGTTAAGCTTCATCCATCCTTGCTACTCATGAAGACCAACCAAACCTGAAAATTTGAAGTCAACAGTTGTGATCTCTATATATTTGCTGTTCCAACAGTGAACTCTGTAGGTTAGGGGCTTAGGTTGGGTTCCAGATCAACTTTAATTATCATCTTTGTCTAACACATCACTTTTTCCAACCTTTTAAGAAAGCTGAGGTAATAGTTTCATAGATAAATTCTGGTTAATGGCAAAGACCATGACCAAGCCAGCGTCGACGTTTCATAAGGATGACTTAGCAAAGGAAGTTAATTTTGCAGGAAAAAACATGGTGCTTGAGAGGAAATATTTCAGGCACTGGTAATTGGAAATTTCCAATCACCTAATATTTTCACCTCTAATTGGTCAGGATTCACTGCCATAAAGGGAAGATCGTTTGCACTGATGCTTAGTAGATTCTTACTTTAGTGCTGCACCTTCTCTCATATCTTGACTAAAGCCGGGAATTCAGTCTGTATAAGGAATGATGTGCTGGTTCAATTCATGCTTTGATTTCACCTTGGCCCTTGGCTGTGATGATGGCACCAAGATATTTAAAACACTCAATCTCTTCAAAAACATCACCATTGAATACAATGCATGCTTTGTCGATTGAGGCAAAACTGTCTGTGAATATTTTTGTCTTTAAACATGCTAAAAATCATCAATAGCAGATTAGACGTCAGCAAATGTTTCTACAGAGGAAAACAATATTATTAGTGTAAACTTTGTCAGCAAAGTTGCATCCAACAGTGACACCGGAAAACTCTTTAGGCATTTGTAGTGACCAATCAATGACATAATTGAAAGGTATTGGTGAAAGAAAACATTCTTGTTGAATGCCAAATCGTATTTCAAAAGGTTCCAAAGCTTCACTTCATGTTGACTGTGAGTATGCTTTAAGAAGACAGAACTTTTAATATTATCTGCTTGCATAACCTTCCAGTAGGTGTTACATTTGACAGTGAAGTGGAGCAGTGAAATAAATGAAATATGACATTTTCAAACAAAGCTTTGTAGTTAGTGGTAAAACCCCAGACAACAATGTAGTTGTGGGTTTGATCTTTACTAAAGTAAAACAATACTGATAACTGCTAGTTAGCATGCAATGTTGGAAACTCCAACAATGTGTGAGGATTCATTTTAAGGTGAAGATTTGGTCTGTCCATTTATGATGCATACGGAAATCATTGATTTGGCTTCATTATTGAATTGTTCTGATTAAAATTGTCTAAGAATCAAAGTGAACATTTTAGCAGACATGTCAATCAGGTTGATATCACAGTAATTGCTGCAGCAGCACTTATCACCTTTCTTAAAGAATGAAGTGATGCAAGGCCGGTACCAATCTTGAGGGAGTATTTAAGTCTTTCAGATCTGGTTGATAATATAATGAATAGCAGTATATTTGCCGTTTAAAGATCTCAATTGAGATGTTATGTTCACTTGCAGCTTTTTTTCGTTTTTATCTTTTGATACCAGCAACAATCTCTACAATGTGTGTGTGTGTGTGTGTGTGCAGAGGAGTTATTTGGCAGTCATAAGCAGTATTTAACAAGAAAGTGGTCCATTTGACTAACTCTGACACCAACAAGTGTTGCCGGGGATGTTGAATACAGGTGTTGTTGCAGCAAAGTTAACAAGTCTTTCACCATTAACATATTGTTCTCCAATCACAAATAGTTTGAGAATATGACTATTTCTCATGTTTGTTAAGCATATTTCCTGATGATTTTGTTGGCATTCATTTCTTTTGATATCTTTCTATTTAGAATTCTTAGTAGAAAGATATTAAGGGGAAATGAATGAACATTGGGTACTTATGGGAGGGACCATGTGAGGGTTGCTAATATCCCTGTGAAATCGTTTCTGTTGAACGAACTGGACTCGAACTTGGAACACTCAGGTTGGCAGTTTGTGTAATTAACCACTGAGTCACTGTCACTTCGCTGCTGCTGATGTCATCTGTGTTTGTGTGTATGTTCCAATCATCTGTGATATTTAGAAGAACACTATAAGCTATGTGCTTGCAAGTTTATTGCAGAAATAGTCTTTATCTTGATTGTCAGTGTTTAGGATGGGAGCATAAATAGGGCTGAAATTGCAAACTGAACCTTTCAAGCAGATATGAGGGTGTGGCATAGTGGGCCCAGATTTCCAATTTATGAAAATAGAGGCATTAGATTTGTTAAGGTAAAAAATTGGGGAAAAATTAACTAATTCTCTGGAATACTATTTCATGAATTTAAAAACATGCTTAAAAGTGCATGACCTTCCTAGGAGGATCTTAGTTAATTTTAGAAGTCTTAGGGTTAGACTTTAACGGCCGATTTTTAGTGAAAATTCTGAAAAATGTTCCCCTTTAGATGCTTCTGTGTTATAGAATAATCTATAACACAGAATGTAGTTTAAGGATTAAGTTTTGTTGGGATTTTCAAATTTAATAAAAATCATCCTTTGAAGTATATAATTTGGTAAAATAACAATCAACAACATGACTGAAAATTTTCTCTGCGAATAAAATTATGGAAGTGATTCCGTAATTGAAAAGTTCAAGTACTATACTTAAAAAAACTTATATTCATTCATATATTCATTATTAACAATGTAACTAAAATCAATAGAAAAATAACTGTAATCAGTTATAAACATTAAAACACTGGGAGAGTGAAACAATATGAATTACAACTATTTATTGATCAAGTAAAAATTTCTGTGGTAGATTGATTATTCCTGTATATGAGACATAATTAACTCATAACTCTTTTTTTCCTTATTTGTTTTTAGTCCTCATATTCCATTAGTGATGTTTCTGACAAAGAGGGAAAAATTGCTATTTTCTGAGCCAGAATCTATTCCATCTAATACTTTTCCTTGGCAAATTTTTGACCATGAATTAGTATTTTTTATTTATTTTTTATTTTTATTTATTTTTTTTTTTTTAGCTACTTACATCAAGTGGCTTCATGCATTGTCTGGAGCGATTTCCATAAAAACAAAAAAAAATTGTGCTTATTCAATACAGTACTTTTCTAGGATGCCATTGGTTAGTCTGTTTCACAACATCAGAATGAAAACTTTCAAGTAATTTACGCATAAGTGAGTTGTTTAATAGATAAATCAAAAAAAAAAAAAGAAGATTTTTTAAAGTAATTATAGATGCCTTTAAACTTTAAACATTCCTTGGATAACCTCCCTAATCCACAGCCATCATTCATACCCATCAACTCAACTGAATGATTTATTGTTTTATGAAAAGTATAATTTAAAAGTACTCACACAAGTTCTTCATTGTACTTTGACAAAGTTCTTTCATCTTAGGTCTTCTTTTCCTGATGAAGATACAACATTAACTATTGTTGATAACTGACTATGCAAAATCAACAAATTCTCCGTTTTCACAAGAGTCAAATCATGTATACACTCAATGACTTTCTCAAAGAAACATCTTCCCCTGAGGTTCCACCTTTTCCATCAGCACTGTTGCATTTGTCTAAATAAAGATCAGTCCTCTCACAAATCATGCCGAGGACATTTTTTCCGGATGACTTAATTGGATCAGCCAATGGTATTGACTTCTAAATCCATTGCTAGTAATCCGCATGTTCTCTTTGACATTATCTTGAACTTCCACTTGTAAACCTGCTCCATCCATCACTATTATTTTTGAAAATCATTTCAAGAACTCCTGTCTCCACATCATTTGAGCTATTCCCCTTCTATATCAGAATCTCCTTCACAAATTCAACAGTTATCTTAATAAGTTCTTTATATTGAGCTTTAGTACCTTTATCATTTTTAACACAGGTGCAGTGGCATCAGTTTCTTCCATTCTTCCAGAATCTCGTAGGTGATAAGAAAATGCATCATTTCAAAATCATGATATGTCTTAACGTTCTAATCGGCTTCTTATTCAACACCAGTTCATGCATCAAGGCAATGCTTACATCAATGAGTGAGAAACATGCACTGTCTTGATATACAGCTTATATCAATTCTGAGCAATCATTTTCCACATGATGAAGTGAGTCAGTAATTGTTATGGTCATTTCTTAGAAATACATTCTTGAATATGGTTTCAAGGATGATTAGTACACACTTTTTTTTATCCTAGAACAAAGATCAGTGCAGGTTTTTCGTTGTTTCTTAGACTCACTCGACTCCTCAGACTTCTTCAAGACCCTTTTTAGTTTTTGTTAAAGTTTAAGGGATATAGAGTCTCCAAAAACAATAGAAGTAGTACATTTTATCATGTATTTTGCCAAATTGAATTTTCATTGAGTAAATTTGTGACCAATGATTAAATAAGTTTTGGAGATTTCTGAAAATTGAAATGTTCATAATTTCACTTCTAGATATGGTAGAGACTTAATTTTAAGGTAGATTTCAGAAATATTAACTTTTAATGTTTTTGGTGGGAAGAGGAGCACTTGATATTTTTGTCTATTTCCACCTTTAGGCCAACTTGGAGAAATTGGTTCCCAGACATGAAGTGATGCATTAGCACAATCACTAAGAGCAAAAGCAGCTCCATGAAAACTAGAGTTATCAGTCAGATCACCGTAACAGATGATATGAGGTGTCATGTCGAAGGATTTTGATTTTTTGAGAGTCTGTATCAGTACATCTGCAGACTATGTCAATGTTGTACTCAAAGTGGAAATGCATTGTTAGCACTTGAGATTTTTTCTGCATCAAGGTTTTGATGTTCCAATAGACAAAAAAACAAATTCTTTTTATGCTTCATAATCAATTTGCTGATTTAACATTCGCATCACTGGGGTAGCAAGCATGTTCCTTTTTTTTTTTGCGAATGCCATGCTAGGATTTGTCATATGTTATGTGAAAAGCAGGGAAGAATGTGTGGAGTGTCTTAGGTGTAGCAAATTTACTAGCGGTCTCAGTTGCAAGTATATCTCTGTTGGGAGAACAATTTCCTTGGTGCAAATTATCCACAAACACACAGACAAGACGCTTTGAAGGCACATATTGCTGGATTAGATGCTTCTTGGTTTATACCACAGCCCTGATTAGCTGGATTGTGGTTCTAATATCGCTTGGTGTCAGACCAATATGTCGTAGAGGACCCTAAGTTCCAGACAGGATAGTTCTGACATTAATTGTATCCCCCCCCTTACCACCACCATCACACAGTGAGGAGAGGTTGGATTTTAGAGAGTTTACATATATGTTATGGCAGGCTAGTATTCTATCACTAGAAAATGGTATAGATTTAAAAGAACAAAATCTAAAAGATATATTCTTTTCTTTTCAAAATTGTCAAGAAACTAACGTCCCTCTGGTTGTGGTTATATGAACAAGAAAATAGTTGGCAAGTTTTAAATCTTGTTATCCATCATTATCATCTAACAGCTATGAATCAATTTGTTAAAACGTGCAATTGTACATTACAATAAGGTAAAACGTTGATTGCTTTTCAAATTCAGAATAAGATTGGTACACAAATACAATTTGGTAAAGTTTTAATCACTTTTTGAAAATATTAATTCAAAAGTGAAATTAAAAAAAATTAATGTTTATTTACATGTATTGTAATAATAAAAACATGAAAATATGATCATTTTAACAACCAAAAAATATCACTTTTTATACTTAAAATCTTCACAAAATTACATAGTATATCACATGTTATGACCATCAATTATCCATGCAAAATAGTAAAACTTTTCAATGTACTTTTCAAATTTCATACATTACTTTTCAATATGTTTGTATCTTAAAAAATAATTATTTAAAAGAAATATTTATACTATATTTATATATATATATATATATATATGTAATAAATATTGGAGGGGGTCTTATACCTCTGGTATTGATGTAATATTGTGCATTCATTCAATTTTTTCAATTATTTAAAAAAAATAACCTCTACACCCCTAAAATCAACTTTTAATTAACTATTTTATCAAAAATCAAAACTACTGAATTTTAATTTCCCTTAATTCCATCACCATGCCTTTTCTATTAACTTTTAATCAAGATATCAAGTCATTTCAGAATTTAATGAAGATAGATGGCCCAGGCCTTCCAATTTAACTGTAGCATGCAAATATATATAATGAAGTTTATCTAAAATTAAAAATTAAGAGTTAAATTACAAAAATAGTATTGAGCACTCTCTTAGTTTCCTCATTCTAGGAATGATCTCTTCCCCCCTGATGTATCAAGTTCTTTTTACTATATCACATTTTTCCTTTAAGGACCCTCCTTTTTTAGGAGACATATTAGTTAAGTGAATATTACTCTCCCTACCCCACCCTGGTTAACCCTATATTCAACATTAAAGACAAAAATTTTAATTCCATTGAAATTTTGCAAACTTTGACTTGGGAATATTTTTCAATTCCTTGAGATCCACAATAACATTGTTGTTCTTACCGATCTTGAAATGATTTTTTTTAATTTACAAAAATAAAAGCAAAAAAATCTTGACATTTTGTTCACAGCTTAAATAACATTTAACTGAGTTTAAAACAACTGCATTTCTGGCAACTTGAGATAAAATGTATTTTCCTGTATGTGAGGAGTGCTACAAAAGAGCAAGGAAGCCAATATTATTACACTTGTAAGTAAACACTGCATACATTTTTTGTTTTACTCTTACTCAAACAAAGTATATTGCAACTTGGACTGAAGGGGCTACTATTTGTCACCATGTATATAGGGGCACTATCTAGGGAGTTGAGCAACGGGATATCCGTACACATTACATTTAAATTTTTGAATGCTAGTACAGTCAGAGAAGCAGGAAACGGTGAGAATTCCAAAACTAACAGTTTTAGAGAAGAAACTATTAGAGTAGAAGGTTTTCCGGCATCTAGGGAGCTCTACAATGAAGAGGTGGGATTTTGCTGCATGCTAGGTTAGTCAGGAGAATTCATGTGGAGGGGGCACAAGTGCTACAAGTTCATCAGAGCACATTCCATAAAAATACTTGTAAAACAGGCACAGGGATGCAACGTTGCGGCAATTGGAGCTTGGTTGATAGTATAGAACCTATTAGATTGGAGACTCTTTAAAGACCCCAGATATAGCAACAATGCTCCAACTAATAATCTCATATTAATAACACTATTAAATAAGATGTCGCGCGTGTGTGTGTGTGTGTGTGGGGGGGTTACTGTCTTTGATGACAATATTAAGAATTATCATTTTTCATATATTTATTGAAATAAAAAATAAAATAAGAGAAAACAAACAAATTACAAAAAAATTCTATTAAAAAAAACAAAATAAAACCCTTCCAAAGCCAATGATAAGTATTAGATGAATAGATTGTACCCCAGAAGACAGCAATTCTTCCTCATTTGTCAGAAAGATTGTTCATGTAATGTAAGGACTAAAGTACAAAATAAGGGAAGTGAAAGTTAAGAATAGTGAAGGTTCACTTTCTGCTCTTCTTTTTCACCCTTTAGTTTTAAATATCGGTTACATTGTTGAATGTCCTGATTGAATAGATGTCTATTCTCAGAAATTAAACACAAATGTTTCTGTGTAGTTTACTTGTCATGTACTATGTATTTATCTCAAATAAATGGCAAAATTTATCAAAGATACATCATGACAACCCCCAAAACAAAATCCTTTATACAATCCAGCCATATTTGGTATGAATATAACTTCAGTTTATGCTGGACTTGTCCACCAACTTTTTGTGAATGTCCATGCACTTGTTTCCCTATTCTATTTGATCAGAAAGGAGAACATTATTGCATTGTGGGTTTCATTGTTGAAATTAAAGTTTTGGAAACAATTTTAAATAATAGTTTCTTTATATTATTTTATTCATAATAAAAATAGTCGTTCTTTGCACAAATCATAAAACTAAATTTTATTTTTGTAAATGCATACTGATTTAAATCTTCATGACATCATCCCGCTCACAGAAGCAAAATGTTCTTTCTCTGAACTGTCATATTAATTTGCATGCAAAAGTTTTAGCACCCCCCCGTCCCCCTCTGCAATCAAAGAATTTGGGGTTAAAAAGAAGTGTTTTATTTTTCTTTGAGATTTGAATTTGCCAGAAATATATAGTGACACATTCTCATAGCTAATGTGAAAAATTGCAATTTTTGAAGTGTTAGTCTGGAATAAGCATTTTTTTTTTTTAAAGTCTTTCTTGACTGACTTTGAGATTGGGTTTCAGAATCAGAGTAAGAAAGTTGAATATTTAATCATCACCTGAGTTTCGGATTCACTTTAGGTGGAATTATTATTATTTTTTTTTTTTCAGGTTCATTTTTAATGAAGTTGTATATTTGTAAAATCAAGTACTGAGTTAGAAATCTGATTTTTTTTTTTTCAGATTTAATGCATTGTTGCATGAATAATGTAATAATAAAAATCATATTCCATGAACTCCAGGTACAAAAAAATTAAGGACAAACAACAAAGAGGTTAAAATTTTAACAGACAATTTAATAATAAAAGTTAAAATGTGTGTGTGCTTGAAGCATAATCATGGATTGAAGGTATAACGGAAGCATTTAGCTTTATAGTATCTTATGCCTTGAAATCCACTGGGAGTGGCAGAAACAATGATGATGCAACAGTATGTATAAAGAAATGTAAAAACAAAAAGGGAATAGGAAGAGATTTGGGATACTCAAGACACCTGTAAAATGTTATGACGGCGAAACACATGGAAATAACAAGATGAAGGCAAATTGAAAATCAATAATCTTTTATTAATAAAAAAGATAAAATTAGCAAAAGGAAAGGGAAGAGAAAGAAAGTAAATTTTAAAATATATGTAGATGAAAACTTTTTACTGATCGTCTATGTATGCTGAGTGAGGAGTATATCAAAGTAAACAAAAAACAAAACATCAACCCGTATGAAAGAATAAGGAAAAGAGAAAAAGAGTAAACTCACAATTCTTTTCTTTTAACTGTTATTTTTTTTCATCAGTATTGTCCTAAAGCCTAAAATTATTTTTAATTTACTTTTTTTTTATTCTTTCTCTTTATTCCTTTTTTGTGTCCTTTGTTATCTCACTTGAAGTGGAAGTTTTTGCGTTTTTTTTTTTCCCCTCAATTATCGTCTGCTCAAATCTGTTGTAAATTTTTTTATTTTTCATGTCGACAACAAATAAAATCAAAACAAAATAATAAAATACACTCTTTCTCAGTTAAAAATTAAATGACCATTTTCCTTTATTTTATTTATGTATATTCTAATCCGATTTGGGGACTATATCACAATAAAGCTAAGTACTTTAATTATACCTCCAATCCATGACTATAATTCTGAGCAGAAATTATATCAAAGAAAAATGAGCTGGTAATGCTTTTTTTCTATTTTCTTAAAATTTGTTTTCTTTTATGTTGTTTTACTTTTTTCTATAATATTAATTCTTACATCCTTTCTTTTTTTTCCTATATTTTATATCTTTCTTTTCCTTGTCTTTTTGAACATTGGACACATAATTCTTATAGTCCTGACAATAAAGTCTTTTGTGAATATGGTTTGCTGATGTGTATTTATAATAAGCCAAATTTCGAATATTTTGAAGCAGAGATCATCTTTGTTAGTGACATATTGAAATATGAAATTTCTTGGAGGATTATTTCTTGATGGAAAGGATTAAAGATTATTTCAGTTGAAATGCTTGAATAATAAATATTCTTTTAACACAATTACAGCATCAGTTTATCACATTCATCTTCTGGTGGAAAATTTTATCTAAGGTGTTCACACCTTGTGAGATTATCTTCGATAAGCAAACTTTGTGCAATTTTCAGTTATGACGCAGAATGAAAGAATTGTGTCGCCTACATGAATTTCCTTATATTTAAAAATCTATGAATTTACTTATTCTGATCATACCTTTTAGTCATTGTGAACTATTGATTATCATTAAGCTTTAGGTGGATGGTGGAGAATATTTTAATTTTATAACTGTTTAACCCCCCCCCCTTTTGTAATAAAATATGTCATTAGATTAAATATCACATAGCAATCAGGTAAAAATATTAAATATTAAAATTTCGACTTGGAATATCTTTATTTTTTTGGGTTATTTTCATAAAATTTGCACAAAAATTCATCTTTTCTCTTTATGAATGTACTATTCTTTTGCGTCAGTAATAGTTTTTCCCAAGCTACCTCAAAATTGATGATTGTTTTCAGTGAGGTGTGGTTTAGTTTTTAATGTTTAAATTTTTTAGACGAGGATTGATTATTCAGTTTATTTGGATTCTTCAGACTGTTCTCATTTTGAATGGTATGTTCACGTTTTGGTCAATGTAATCACTGGCCTTCTTCAGAGGTATCTTATCAAACTTGCGAATCTGCACAAAATTTTGAACAGAACCCTTTGCTTAATCCAAGGGGATCGATGCTCTCGTTTCATCAGCCGTAACTGGGTAGAAGTCCTTAGTAATTCACAATTATATTTTGAGTGTTGCCCGCACTGAGTATTTAACCTTCAACCTCCAGAAGAGTGTAACTTAATTGAATTTTACCAAGTATTTTATCTACTATTCCAGAGGTTCAAGGTTCAATGCAAAACTCAAACTCTACTTATAAATTACTTAGGTCATCTACTCAATCGTGGCTGACGGAATGAAAGCATGCTAATCCCCCACCTTCCACCCCATGGATTAAATAAAGGGTTTCATGCAGATTCCCAAATTTAGCAGAAAGATTCCTGAGTTGGACAAGATACATCTGAAGATGGTTGGAGGTTACATCAACCAAAATGTTGTTAAAATAACACTCAAGATGAGAACAGTAGTCTGAAGAATTCAAATAATATGTATTAGTTTTTAATGTTGAGTGTATTTCAAATTTGCTGTGAGCAATAATGTTTATCTGCATATACTTAAAGATAGTTCGATCTCAAAAAAAAAAAAAAAAGAACCACTTATTAGCTTTAAGTTATCTTTTACAAAAAAATACTCAACTTGAAAATTTTAGTGAATTTAATTTTTGTTCTATTATCAAATTGCGCTTCCGTCTGTTTTTCTATGCTTTACATTTGAGGTATTTTTTAAATTTAATATTAATAGAAAATTGTAGCTTGATCTCTACTGTATTATGAATTAAGATTCAATGTGTTAGCTATTGAAATGAAACTTGTATGAACAAATTTGTGCTTTTGTATAATTTTTTGCACGTTTTTATCAATAAGAATTTTTGCTTCATGATTAAATTTCATTTGCCACAAATTGACAGGATACATTTGAAGAATTTTGCACTTGTTTGATGTCTGAATTTTTAGTAATACACTGTGAGAATTGTCTTCAGCTATAAGATGGTAAATTTTCTAATTTCTAAATGATCTTATAAATCTTATTTGATTCAAGCAAAAGTTTGTCAACTGCACACTAAGTCGAACCCTTAACTCCGGTATCATTTTATAATACTGTGGAAATAATGATGAAAAATAAAAGGATGTGGTGGTAAGCTGATCGTTTTTTGAAAGTCTGCAGTTGTAAGCTGATAAAAAAGAAAACGAATAAAGTCTCAAGTACAAAATCATACCTGGAAGTATAAGCTCAAGTGCCAAAAGTTAGCAAGAAAGATTCAAGGAACTCAAGCATATTCATATAATGAATACAAATCCTAACAATACCTCATTTATCTATGAACTGAGTTATCACTGAACTAGGTGTATCAGAATTTTTGTAGGAATTTTTGACACCCCTAACACGAAACTGCAAATAAAATATAAAAAATTCGTAATTTCTCTTTTAAAGGTGGGTTGTTTATTTTCTTTATGGATTATACTTCCAAAATAAACTATTAAAGTTGTATAAAAAGTAATAGAAATATATTTTTTTTAAAATAGTAATGAAATTAATTGAATGTTGCGAGTTCAGTGTTTTTCAATTTTTAAACTTTAAAAATATATCGAATTTTTTCTATTGATTCTATTTTTACGCTATTTTCAGGGTCAATGTGAAATTTTATGCTCTTTCCAATAAACCGAATATAATATTTTAGACAAACGTTTTTTTTTTTTAAATTCACCCCCCCCCCCATTTTCAAATGTCTATTAAAAAGTAAATAAATAATTTATGTACCAAAGTTTTATATATCACAAATTGAAGATAAAAGATCGATAAATAATATATTCAAATTTAAAACAAAAAAAAGTAGTGTTTTTTTAAAATTTACCTGAAAAGTCCGAAGTTTAAAACCTTTAAAAAAAAAAAACACGTTGTTTGTTTGTTTTTTGTTTTGTTTTTTTATGAAACCTTGTTCCTTGCTCCTTTAATTAAAAAAAAAAAATAGGGTTTGAATAACATTTTTCGAGGAGTTATAAGCTTCGAAAGATAGCAGGTGGAATTATTCAATAGTTTGCACGAAATTTCTGACACTGCTATCACTGAACTCCTTTGTCAAAAGATAAGTCATTTGTAAAAGAAAGCTTCAATGGATGAGGGTTTCAGTGTCTTTGTTTTTAATGTTTTTGTTCTTTCCGGCACCTTACTGAGTGTGAAATCATTTTAAATGCAAGATGTTATACCCCCCCCTCTGTTT
This sequence comes from Euprymna scolopes, assembly GCF_053919585.1. NCBI lineage: Eukaryota > Metazoa > Mollusca > Cephalopoda > Sepiida > Sepiolidae > Euprymna > Euprymna scolopes. The sequence continues at coordinate 80,480,398 of NC_136482.1, read as the reverse complement.
ACATTTAAATTAAGGTTGGAATCTAAATTCTAGCTTTAATCATAAAAATTATCAATCCTCATCTCAAAATTCTGAAATTTACAGCATGTTCATTTTCAAGTCCAATGTTAACCAATTCTTATTGGACCATTCTCTTAAATAGCCAAATTCTGCCCAGTTTCAACCATCGCTATCATCCTTTAAAATCTTGTCTCATCATCAACCTGTGAGTCATAATCCTTCACTTTCGAGTAATCTTTTGAGTTTGATAAGCGGTGGGTGAGTGGCAGTACATAAGAGAATATATTTATTCATCACACTAATTGAAATAAGTAAAATGTATTAACAGTTTCTATGCTCCAATCTCTACCCCCCCCCCTCAAATTCATAATGTTAACAAATTGATCTTATTTTACTCGAAACTATATTTTTGAAAATATTGAATATTTGTATAAGAATTCATTTATTTGCTAGTCCGTTTGTTTCCCGAGATTTTTGGGTAAATATTTTTCATCATTATTCATTTCTTTAGGATTGTTAAAATTTCACCTGAAATGTATTTTTTCATATTTTTAAAAACCAGAAAAAAAAATTTGTTTATATCTTTTGACATAATAACCACATAATTTAGCACTAGTTGCATATCTATTCATAGTTGCATGCGAATCTTTTTACTTTAATTTTTATTTAGATTTTTTTTTTTTAACTTTGTTGTTAGTTTTCTTTTATTATCATTTTTAAATGGGATTTTGAAAGCTCAATTTGATAATTACAGTATCAGTTGATCATAAAATTTATAAAAGTATTTTTATTATCTATTTCTCAAATTATTGGTGATAAATAACTTCAAAAACTTCCAATCTTTTTATATATGATAATTTAAAAACCAGAAATGATTTTTTTTATTTCATAGCTTAAATATTTCTAAATTATTTTTAACTTTTGAAGTGTCACAAAATAATTCACTCAATTTTTGAACTATTAAAATGGCGAACGTTTATGAAGAAATCAAAATTTATTATATTTGGTCATTTTGTAATTAAATTATTTTTACGAGAAACATACGAGAAGTGGTTCTAATTTATTAATAAAAAGATAAAACATATTGCTAGAATGCTAATTCACTTTAATCATTACCTCCCTTGATTTGTATGCCAATTCACTTTAATCATTACCTCCCTTGATTTGTATGCCAATTCACTTTAATCATTACCTCCCTTGATTTGTATGCCAATTCACTTTAATCATTACCTCCCTTGATTTGTATGCCAATTCACTTTAATCATTACCTCCCTTGATTTGTATGCCAATTCACTTTAGTCATTACCTCCCTTGATTTGTATGCCAATTCACTTTAATCATTACCTCCCTTGATTTGTATGCCAATTCACTTTAATCATTACCTCCCTTGATTTGTATGCCAATTCACTTTAATCATTACCTCCCTTGATTTGTATGCCTAAACTAAGAGTTACTTCCCTTACCCAGTAACCAAAATTCTTCATTAAAAATTCTAATTTCACTCTGAATTCAATTTAAAAATTAATTTAAAATAACAAACACAAATTGAAAGTTTTAAAACCTTAAATAGGAATGAAATAATCCGTCCACATAAAAATAAATTATAACTAAAAAGTTGTCTGTGGTTGTGTTCCTTGTTTAAATAACCTATTGCATTAAACGATATCATTTCTCTAAGTAAATTATGTCTTTCACCTTTTAGATAAGGTTGTATATAAAAGAACAAAGATAAATGAATAATTTAAATAAAAAAATACAATGAAAGTATTTAGGGTTGTTTCAGGTTTAGATCTTTCGTAATTATTATGATTTTATAAAATATAATGAAAGCATTCTCTTAGTATTGCTATTCTTGCCAGAACTTGCTTTTACATCAATCTATCTAGCCATGTGCTGATTTTTTGCCAATACATTGCACTTTATCAGCTCAAATAGAGTAGTAGAGTAGTTGCAGCTCTTAGTGGAAAGTCATCTAATTGGAGTCCATAACAATGTCTCAAGATAATCCATGCTTATCTGGCTTTCTTCTCGCAAATCTCTTTTGCAATATCTAAGCTTCTATTTATTTACATTGGAGTACAGCATATTACTTGCCTTAAAAACTCACAAAATTCTATAATGCTCCGATCTGTAATGTAGATTTTGGCAATACTGGATTGCATCAAGCTATTCTCACTTTTTGTTTTGGTGGTGTTAGTTTATGCTTTGCAACTGATACTGTGCTATCAGTAATCACTTCCTCAATCCATACTTTGACAGGTCTTGTTGACAGGATTCTTTTACCTAAAACCTCTGTCTTAAGACTTATCAGCAGCCATTCCATCAATGTTGATAATAACTGCCAATTTTCGAAAGCCAACCTATTTCAAGCAGCAATCATTCTGGGATTAATTACAGAGCCAATCTCAAACTGATCTATAGTTGTTACCAGCATCGTTCCTTGTCTGAGAGTGGCTGTCACATCAAAAAATGGCATTGTGGCTCAGTACTGTTCCCTTGATATTAAGAAACCAGGGAGGTGATGATGGTTAAGTGGATAACCACACAGACTGACGACCTGATGTACCAAGTTGGAATCCAGTTGGTGCCATAATACCACTTATACTTTGGGATGTGGATTAATGAAATGAAATGATTATCAGATGAGGATGAGGAATATATGGAAGTTGACGTTAAAAAAATTACGTTTTAACCGGACAATGTAGGGGTTCCTTGCTAGTTGTGATAAGTGTTTGTGTTTTATTTTTAATTTAAGTAACTATTTTTTATGAGAATTTTATTTTTATGAGAATATTTTTGTGAGAAAATAAAAATTAGATTTTTAAACATGCGTCAGAATTACTCACCGAAAATGGCATTTCAAGGGAAGTAACTACGTTTTATTTATGATCTAAGGGGAAATAATTCGTTATTATTTTCCATCTTTATTTTTAATAGATGCGTTAAAGAGTCTGTTTGAGAAAGCCATATGCTTACATTACGTTTAAAATAGAATTTTTGGTATTCTTGCATGATTTGGCCCGAATTCTCGTGAATTCCCGTCAAGCATGGATCGGGCGAGACGGCAATCATCGGTGTCAGCCGAGCGTCGTAACGGACGCAGACTAATGGAAAAAAAAAAAAAAAAAAAAACAACCGGGGGGGGGGGATACAAATGCAAATAATCCAAACTAAAAATAATTAAAAAAAAAATCCATAAATTTTACATTTAGGCCCGTCTCACGTACGTATATAACAAAATACTTTTTTTTTGTAGATTTCGGTGTGCTAAAAACGAATCTGCAAACCGTTTCCGTCGTCAAAAAATAGTTTTCATGATATGAAGAAATTACTTTTTCGAAAAGTGGGTGATCACTTTTCCATGTAAATTTAACTTAAAATGAGCACCCACTTTTTTGGCCACCTAAGAGAGGGGGCATTTTTTTTCGAGTGTTTATTTATTTTTTTTATTCTTTTTCTGCTTTCTGTTAATAAAGACACGAGGAAATTAAAAAATAAAGAAAAATCGGTATTATTTTACTTTAAGACTCGTCTCACATTTGTATAGAAAAAAAAAGAAGTTTTTTGTAGTTTTCAATGTGTCCGTCGCAAATTTACCGCTTGTATGGTATTAAACCTTTAACTCTGGGACTATTTTCCATTTCACAGCCCAGCCTTCGTTTATGCTACACACGAGCATAAAAAAGGCTGTTAAATGTGCACTCGTGTACCAAACTGCCTTGTCACAGTGTAGTGTTGCATGGCCAGTCGTCCGGAGACAATCGACCCAACAACTAACACGGTAGACACGGGCAAAAAGTAAACAGCAAAAAGGCAAAGAAGAATGACAGACACAGATTGTTTAGTTACAGACAATGGTTTGCCTTTTGTTTGCAAAGGAAACGAAAAATTGTATGATCTGGATTCTGGTTGTCCGGAAGGTCGCACATCACTGGAGGCTAAGGTTTGGAGGTCTGGAACAGGTACTCTAGACGTAGTGTGGTTCAGGATTGCTCTCCGGGTCCGGAATGATCGTCTGGACTTCAGGGCGATCCGGAATGGACGATGGACACTGAGAATGCGGGAGTCAGTGTTAAGGGACAGATGACACTGAGAACGGAGGATCAGTGTTAAGAAACGGATGGTCGGTAGGGAACCAGGTGCAAGCGAGGTTGCAGACCGGAGGAACAAGGTGCGAGCTAGGTAGCAGGTCGGAGGAGCGAGGTTGCAGGCCAGAGGAGCGAGGTGCAGGGGAAGTTGCCTGCTGCAGAAGTGAGCCGGAGGCATCAAAGGCTGCAGAAATGAGCAAGAAGTCGCTGGAGACTAGAAGTGAGGTTTGTTGCTGGTAGGTCTGAGGAGGCAAGCAGTAGTGAATCGCATTAGTGAAAAAAATTATTAGCCCTACTGGTTGTTTAGCCCTGATAAGGGCTGTTTGAACTGCTGCTGAGACGGCTGCTTATGCTGCTGCTGCTGGAATCCTTCGGCGCTGGTGAATTCGGTCAATGTGACTAGTAGCGTCAGTCATCACTTCGGGAGCCTTCTCCTACTCCCCGGCCGAAATGACTGACTGGGTCGAAACAAGCTGTATTCATTTGGCCAGTGTGATGTTAGTGGTGTCACTCCCAATAAGACAAACAAATGACTCTAATTAATTCCAGAAATTTATGCAATCCAAAGTAGATTGTGAGTTTGTTGATTCCATTTAAATTAATTTCGTTTAAAAGTAAAAAGTCAGTTGCCTGTTTTATTTGATATATTTGAATTTCAACGTGCAAAGCGAAGTGGATGATACAAAGAAAGGGAAGGTGAATGTATTCACTGGACCTAGATAATGTTCATTTGTTTAGCTCGTGTTAGCTAATGGCATCCTTGGTTTAAGGCGAACAGAAACAATGGGGGTGGAGAAAGAAAGAAAAATAGAGGCAGTGATTTTGAAACCTCGACAAGGCTCTCTTCCTGGATAATTGATCGTTATCAATTAATACTAGATATACATCTTGTATTTGCATGTGAAGGTAACCTTTCTTCCTTGACGGTCGCATATGGTCGACACTTGCATGCGCAAAATGGCCACCTGTGATAACATGGTTTAATATTTGGAAAACTACTTGTTTTTCGGCTAATTTTAATTTTTCGCCAGTACTACACTGTGACAAGGCAGTTTGGGACACGAGTGCACATTTAACAAGCTTCATTTATGCTCGCGCGTAGGGTAAATGAAGGCTAGGCTGTGAAATGAAAAATAGTCCCAGAGTTCAGGGGTTAATACCATGCAAAAAATAATCAAACAAAAAACTTTTTAGCCAATAAACACTCGAAAAATGCCCCCTTTCCCAGGTGGCCAGAAAGTGGGTGCTCATTTAAAGTTAAATTTACATGGAAAAGTGATCACCCACTTTCCGAAAAAGTAATTTCTTCATATCATGAAAACTATTTTTTTGTGACAGAAATGGTTTGCAGATTCGTTTTTAGCACACCAAAATCCACAAAAAAAATATTTTGTTATATATGAACGTGAGACGGGCCTTAAAGTAAAATAATACCAAAAAAAACCTACCTTGAAAAATGAAAATATGTTTACTTATTTTATTTTAGTATTTATTTATTTTTTTTTTTTGTAAAATATTTATCTGCGGAAATTTTTTTTTTTTTTTCCTTCAAAAAAAGACTTTTTAACCATATGATTATTAGGTGTAAGTACAAGTTTTCTTTTGTTTTTTTTTTGTAACCGTATTTTTTTTTTCTTGTTTTTTTTTTTATTTGCAAGACTTTGTTCAATCAAGTTTTTTTGATGAGGGGGGGGGGCGGGGGTCCACAAAAATAACATTTTCTTTTTCTTTTTTTTTTTTTTTTTTCGGTTGTTAATTGCCAGCACAAGAACTTCCTTGAGATGAGGACATTTCTTTAGGAACTTTTACTTCGGTCGACTGTTGAATGGCCATCGACGGCAAAGATGGAGGTGCACAAGGATATCCATTGTCTGCACTGTCCATTTGTACATTTTCAGGAGAAACCATCCTTCACACAATCTTTTTAAGCAAACATTTGTGCTTACAGTTGTTGCACCTCATTTTTGGGGACAGCAATTTCTTCTCCTGACAATATGAGATTGTTTATATCAGTGTTTTCATTTCTTTTTCTAACATGAATAGATTTATTTCCTTGCCTGTCATTTTTCTGTTTGGCGAGTTTGAAAATATATTTGTTTGTCAGTTTTTGTTTAGTCGCTTTCTTCCAATTCGAATGTCATCTGCTTCCATTTAGATAGCGCTTTTTCATTGGCTAATCAAACTCCCAGAAATTGAATTACAAAAAAAAAAAAATAATAAATAAGTAACTAATCAGAAAATAAAAAGTCACCCCGCGCCCTTAATATCACCTTAAAAATTTCTAAAAACATAACAGAAAAAAAAAAATTAAATAAATAAAATAAAATGTCGAGTTAGCATTTCAACATTTGAACAACGCTCGGCTGACACCGATGTTTGCCGGTGTCGCCCGATCCATGCTTGACAGAAATTTACGAGAATTCGGGTCAAATTATGCAAGAGTACCGAATTTTTTGTTGCATATTGCTGCCAAAATATACTCTCTTTCACACACACTATTATTTTATGTATCTATTTTCAGTATTTTCGTTGACAGTGCTATATATAAAGTGACCTTGTCTATCTGAGAAACGGTTTATACTGAACTCCTCTGTCAATTTTTGGTGTAAAGACTTGAAACTTAATATATAAGGGAATTTAGACCTGTGAAATAAATTCAATTTGGTCTTTAGCTGGTAAGAATAGCTTATAAGGGGTCAAAATTGAAAAAAAAAGTCGACTTAAGTGCTATTGTATGCATGTGCAAATATACATTTATATATTTTACGTTATTTTTAAAAAGTTTTTATATGCATTAGGACATAGTACAGATGATAATGAATAAAACTGAATAGGTATGTTTTGGTTTTGATTCTAACTGATGGCAACCAAGTAATATTTTTTTTCTACTTTTAAAATCATTACTATATATTAGGTATACTATGATAATCAATAGTTCTATAATAATAAATACGAAATCTGCATGAATTAAAATATCATATTTAAGTGTATCTTACGACTGAGCAATGCCAGGCGGTCTACTAGTATGTGTGTGTGTGTGTATATATATATATATATATATATATATATATATATATGTATATATGAGAAACAAAATTACAGCTGTAAGTTGAAATTTACAATCAAAATTTATTGTTCGACTGAATAGTCCAAAAAACAATTTAAAAAGTCCACAGAATAAGGACTTTGTAAATTGTTTTTTGGAGTATTCAGTCGAACAATAAATTTTGATTGTAAATTTCAACTTACAGTTTTAATTTTCTTTCTCTTAAAATAAGCTCTACTCTCTATTGCGTATTGAGCTTTTTTATTTGGTTGGTATTAAATTGTCTATATATAAATACTGGTATTTATATTAGATTGAAGTTTATCATTGCGTATATCAGGTAAGCACTATATCCTTTTAATTTCATTACTATATATATATATATATATATATATATATACAGTTATATAAATGCAACTTAGTATGAGTTCGTTTCTTATAGACTCCAAAACGGCTGCACAGATTTTCTTTAAAATTTACAGAACTTTAGTGTATAAGTCTGGGAGTGATCTTAGTTAAGTCTTGTCTCAGAATACTCCTGATAATTACCGATAATCGAAACCGTTATTTTAATGTATCTATCCTTTGTAAAGCCATTTTTTCCATGTCGGCGCTTAGTAACAATGATAGAACAATGGGCTGTGAAAATTCTACTGTTTTTTTTTAGTTTTTTGTGCATGACGTGGTCTGTAGGTCAAACTCTTCATGTAAATTTCTTAATTTTTTTCATTAACTGCAAAGAATTTTATAAGACTTAAAAATTTATGTGTTTTTTTTTTTGTGTGTTCTTTTTTTTTCTTTCCATGATGTGGTCTGTAAGTTCATACTCCACACCTAAATTTCTTAATGTTCTTTTTTCTGGAAAGAAGTTTGCATAAAATAATTTTATAAAAGAAACAATAGGTCGTCTAGAGTGCAGTGTAGAATAATATATATTTTGGAATAAGTTACTGCATGGAGGTCTGTGAAGCTGTGTCCTGGGTGGTTTTACAGATTCTGCTGACAATAAAAATATCGGAGTATGAAATATTTGTTGATCATCATTCAATCCTGGGTAACGTCGGGTCTCCCTGCTAGTGTATATATATATATATATATATATATATATAGGTTGTGTATGTGTGTATATTTTACTGCAATCTTGACTTAGTAACAGGTTGTAGTTGATGTAATATGAAACCAAGATTTGTTTGTGGTTCATCTCTCAATCTCTTTTGATCTTCTCAGTCGATATCAGGACATAATGTTTTTTTTTGTGATTATTTAGATTATTTATTCTTTTGGCAAAAAAATCATGTAGAATATCTGCATGAATATAATTACATGTAATAGTTGACTAAAGATGATCATTCCATAAGAAAACCGAAAAAAACTAATAGGGAATTAAAATGAATGTTTAAAAGAATATGCAAATTACTAGATCTTTGCTAGTGAATGCAATTCTATGACCCATATATAAGAACATTGTATTTTCTTTTAAAATAAATAGAAAAGAGGGGGTTTAATATGAATATCAATACACACAAAAGAGAAACGAATTTATAGGAGTGTATATATATATAAAATCATCTACACTGTATCATAAAAGTAGTGATGTCAATGTATGTAAAGAAAACATGTAAAAATACTGTTACCACAAAATAAATTAAAAAAAAAAAGACATGTTTGAAATTTAAGGAATTAAATTGAAGTGACATACATATAATTCACATTGGTAAGAGATTATTGTCATACTAGTAGGAGCTGTGGAAATTTCACAAAATGTGAAATATATTTAATCAACAAAAATATTTTAATAAAACTGATATTTTTCTGGGTAGACAATCTTCAATTTTCTTTTTCAGTCCAGCGTCTCTTGGCAAACAATGTTCTTCTTTGTCTTACCTGTTTCTTTTGAATGTTCTCTTTGTTTTTAGTGTTTTGCTGACTTCTTTCTGTAAAGAACTGCTGCACATCGAAATTATGAGTTCCTTGCTCACACCATTACATCAATGATTGTATATTATTATAATCATATTCAAAAACGAGGCTACATCAAAGAGAAATTACTTTCATATTCTTGTCCAAGGTTGCCTGATTCGCCTATTTAAAGTCAAATTTCGTGAATCTTTGCCTTCTTTGAAGTACTTTGGCCTTCTTTGAAGTATTTTGGCCTTCCAAAGTTGTATTTAATTTTTTTAAAGTGTGACATACAGACAAACGAAGGAAGGAACTAATAAATTGCTTTTTAGCTAAGAAAACGTGACAATATGAGGTGACGGCACATATATCAGAGTACAGGAGAACGTTATAATCTGTTTAACAGCTCAGTTTTATGTTCTGCTAGGGGTGAAGTGTGGTAAAAATGTCTAATGATTGGATAGTTCATAAAACAATAGTAAAGTGTTAAGATAAGCCACTTTTTAAATATTATTATCGTTATACGTACAGTAGAACCCCGGGATACGGTTACCCTAGGATACGTTTTTTAAAGGTTATGATGTGGAATACAATGTTTTTCCAGTCCCTGGTTACGGTATTTGCCCGGCTTTACAGTGTTATTTATAATGTTGTTTGATTATGTACATGTGTGTTATATACTGTACTGTATTTTGTTACTAATTTTTAATACCATATCCCGGGATTCTACTATATATATATATATATATATATGTATATATATATGTTTTTATTATATTTTCACCCCAATATATATATATATATATATATTACTAGTACGAACACACAACATTGTCCAGAATGTAATGAGTAACTCCATATCTTTCTATCTCTAGCATGTATAAGTTCAGTAGCTTTTTATCCTTTTGAAACATACGCGATATTTTCCTAGTCTCTTTACATAGTTTTAAACTTCATAGCAGCATTTCAATTCTTATATTTCAATTTTTATAGGTTATAAATAAAATTATCTTATACGAGCACATAAATTATTTTACTGCCTATAATGTTTTCAGAATATATATTGTTATAGGAATCTATCTCTATCTTAATGTTATACAGGGTGACCCCCCCAAAAAAAAAACAAAACAAAAGCTAAATGGAGGCCATCTAGAACATATGTTGTAGAACGGAGAAAAAAAGGCCAAAGACTCTAGTGTTTTGATGTGATGTTTCGAATATAATAAACTAGTTATGACCAAAGTTTCATTACATTCGGACAAAACACTAAGAAACAGGGCCTAATTAGATTTGGGGCCCGTTTTTTTGAGTCACCCTATAAAATAAAATAAGATTGTCTGGCTCGAACACATGTTATTAGCAGTATAATAACGTGTGTTTATTTATCCATATTTCTTTCAAGTCAAATTTTCTTACTTCCTTCCACGTTTTCCTTGTTCTTACCCTGTGGTCAAGACTTGCTACCTTAACTGTTTTACATTTAGTGACCAAAGAAATCTCATCCATTTTTTTCAATGGTTATGCCATCAAAGTCTTCTGTTCTGTAGACATCTCCATATTAATAATGTAATTACCATTCTCAGAGCATATATCTTCCTTTGATTAAAATGATATGAATTATATAGCGAATATTGTATAGAAATAAAAAGGAACAAACCGAGTTATGTGTCCATCAATGTTTCGTCTTTATTTCAAGACTTCCTCTGACGAAACGTCGATGAACATATAACTTGGTTTGTTCCTTTTTATTTCTATATTTTGTCGCAATACTATTTCCATTATTCTCATCAGAGCATATTATAAGGCCGAAATTTATGTAAGAAACTTGATAAAAATGTTTGTCCATTAGTTTTTAAATCCATAAGTATCTTTATTTTCAAAAAGATTCTGTTCTATTTGTTCTGCTAAAACGTAGATTAAAGATCAATCATTGCATTTCCTTTTATTTTTACTGTGTTTGAAATCCCATGAAGATCGATGAACTAGTTTTTCATCCTAACGACAGATACACAGTCGTCCATCTTTATTACACATATATTTAAAAAGAAAGCAAGAAGGTTTTCAGTGATCTCGTGTTGTGGCATCACTTATGATAGTGCACTTGATGGTTCTACATGCAACATTATCTTTTTGACTTTAATAATGAGAACTAATAACTGCTAATAATGAGAACCTACACAGTCTAACATATAAAGTTATCTTGTTGGATTTTCAAATAATCATCATCATCATCTTTGTCTTCTTCTTAACGCTTGTTTTACAAGCTAAAATATATTGAATGGCTTTAAGAAATTGACTTCCAAACTAACCTATTTCTGACCAGGTCTTTATTTATCCACCTTTCTCTCAAGTCTATTTTTATCAGTTCCTGTTATTATTTCCGTGTTCTTCCCTTATGGACAGAATCTGCTACCTCAACTGTTCTACAGTTACTTACCCAAGAACTCTCAACCATTCTTTTAATATGGCCATACCATCAAAGTCTCCTGGTCTGCACACACTTCCTATTTATTCAGATCTGATCTTCCTCTAAGGTTATCAGAACTAAGCTTTTCTTTAAGACTGACATTACACATCCATTATATCATTCTCATAGCATTTCTCTCCATGCAACGCATGTCCTCAACTTTTACTGAAAAAAAGTTCCAAGTCAGACTCAAATAGCATTTAAACTGACAAATCAAACTTTACTTTTGACTAGCCGATGTTCCTTTGTTATTGTTGTACTATGTTATGGGCATTACTCCGCTACAGTTTATTAAAAAAACAAAAACAAGATTACTTAGTCTAAAAATAAAGATCACGCAAGGTGGATAACTCATTTTAAATTGAAGAATATAATAGGAATTGCTTACAAATTTGCATACTAATTAAAATCTAAAATGATTTTACTGCAGCTCAAACAACACTAGATAGGTGCAGCTAGTACACAAGATATTAAAAGATATGTGTGCATCTGATATACCCAATGTTTTAATGAGAAAGAAAAGAATACAACGCAGTTGGATAAAAATAATTATTTCTTGCATTTCTACAGGTTGCGTTACTTCGTAATTGATGGTTTTTTTAAAACAAAACTCTTTTTTGTTTCTATATTAGAATAAAGTTTGTTTTGTAATTATTAATGACTTCATTGATAGACGTTTTTAAGTTGAGATAGAGTAAAGAGGGTTGCAAAGGTCTGAAATCAGCTTCAGTCACTGGCGTCTTGTTGTAAAACATTCACAGTAAGATCTCATCTTTCTACCGCAGTTAAAAAGAGCTTTTTCTTCTTCTTTATGTGTAAAGTTACTTTTCAAAAACTTCCCTCTTGTGGAAAAAAATATATCACAGGACTGCTTCCCTGTAGACTACAACATGGTCATCTTCAAAACAGTGCTAACAAATACATGTCATAAACTGTTTCTGCAAGTAAACAAGCTTTGTTTATTCCACTAATCATTTTCAATCGTCTCATAATATTCTTCAGCATTAACCCTTATCCATAAGTAGTTTTTGTCCTTGATAAGTGGTGATACATTAGTCAAAAAAAAAAAGAAAAAAAAAAAGCAAAAAAAAACTTGTGAACTGATTTTTGAATTCCCTCAAATGTTTGCTTTTGATTATCTTCTAATATGTTGCTCAGAATCTGTCATTGGTTCTTTAATTCACACAAGTCAACATTTCTGACTCTCTTTAAAATATCGGAAATTCAGCCAATGCCATTGGACATCTCACAAATCAATTATTTCCTAACCTGTACTTGTATTGATCTGTATACTAAATGGATCATATAACATCAGCAGAAATATCTGAAAAAATTAAAACGCATATTCAGAATGATGTTATTTTATTTTCTATCAATGCATATCAACTGCAAAAGAAAGAAAAAAAAAGGGGGTAAAAAAAACAAGGAAGAAAAATAAACTTTTAAACAATAATTTAACTTTCATATTTATATATTTTTCATAAATATTGATGTGTACAATATTTAAATATACGTATACACCTGCCATAAAAAACGGCAGAAAAAAGAATTATGCTTGTTCAGTGTTTATAATCATATAAAATATCATTGAAAACAGTAAAAAAAAAAAAAAAATTAGAAAACGTCTCAAACTGGAAAGTTTAGAAAAAGAAAAACGTACCAATTAGTATAGAAAGAAGAAAGTAAAAAATAAACAAGTCTCATTATGGAAATAGAGGAAAGAAGTTTTTTTCTTCTGAATTTATTGAAGACAGCAATGGGTTTTCTGACTTGTAATTTGTTTTATGTTATCCCTTAAACACTTGAAATATTTTCATCAGGTAATTTTATTTACTAACTTTTATGTGACGGGATGGATATCAATTGAATTGTACGCAAATAAATATACACATTAGTCCTTATTATGGAGTGGAGGACTGTTAATGAACTCGGGCATAGTTTAGTAAATGTGTATTTCAATAAAATCTGCTTTCAACAAACATTAAGAATATCGTTAATATTGAAATTTAACTCAACTTTATTCATTTATCATTTTTTTTTGTGAAACATTGATAAGACAAATATTTCTGTCCCCATAATAAAGGTTGTCGACAGGAAATGTAAATCGTTACTGAATTTTATGTAGACAGTAATAGTAGTCTTATTCGCTAAATTTAGATTTTTCTTATGAATAAACATTCATGTAAATTCCATTTTTCAACCCGTATAAGAGTTTTCATCAGTAAAATACAGACAATGTATATATATATATATATATATATATATATATATATATATATATATATATATTTATATTTAAAGGAGATTAGAACAATAGTCTAAAGAGCAGAGTGTATTTTAATGTAATAGTAAAATTACTAGTTTAATTAAAATACAAGGAAAGAAAAAGTGCTCGTTGTAATTTAGATATATAATAAGCTCGATAGGTAAATATCCTAGAGCTAATTTAATATTTAGTAATGTGATTGATAATTTAAAAATCAAATTATAATTAAATTAAAAATCCGTTTCATAAGAAGGAACAACAACAACAAAATCAAAATGATTTTGTTGTTGTTCCTTCTTATGAAACGGATTTTTAATTTAATTATAATTTGATTTTTAAATTATCAATCACATTACTAAATATATATATATATATATATATATATATATATATTATACAGAGCATGTTGTCGCTTAGTTATTGTATTCTCTTCTCAGATTGAATTTTTTATGTTCGATTCCAGTGGTTTATTGCTTTTGTATGTGCATGGGAGTTATGAATAAAAATATTTTGTGTTTGAATGCATTGAAAATTAAATATTATAACGTTTTAATGACAAGTCAAAATGCAGATTTTTTTCCAAAAGTTTTTATAAATAAAAATATTTATATATCCCAATTCTAATTTTCGACCCATATGAGTCTTCAAGAAAAAAAAAAACCGAACAATATTTTTTTTATATGGCATGTTGTCATTTAACCATATATGAACATCATAAGAATTTTATTGGATATATAATTTTTGCTGACCTGTTCAGTCGCACTTACATACTTATAATTATATAATTACATAATTATATTCCCTGATTAATTTTAGTTGAAAATAGATCTTCTTAAAGACCATTCACTAAATGTAATCCACTTTTAATAGATATATAAATATATATGATATATGTTTTATCATTTTATTTCAGTTGTTTGTTGTTTTATTTTGTGTGTGATTTTTCGTTTTTATTACTCGTTACAGTTAAAAAAAAATGAAGCCATATTTTTCGTATGGACTAGTACATAGTTTTGGTTTAACTGATGACAAAGACACCTCTTATGCTTTTTTAGTACTACATTATGAACTCAAAGTCAGAGGTACGTTTCAATTTTGGTTATATTAATAAAAACATAGCACTTGGTTTAAATTCAGTCACCTCTTACAATATTTTTTTTTAGTAATAATTCATTAAAAAAACAAAGACAGAGCCAAAATACAAAACAAACAAAAACCCTTTTTGCCATCCTGGATTGATCTGTTTGTTTCTCTACTGAATGAAGATCAGAAGGCATTGGATTTAGGGTTTCTGAATTCAGACACATTCTTCTTGCAAGAATGAATCAATATTTCGTTGCATTGGAACTTTTTGATTCTTAATTCCTGGATTTGGCTTGTTCATTCTCACGGCACTTTTGTATATTATTCTCGATGAAGTCCAGAACACGAATGATGTCACCACGTTTCTCTTCAACCAGAACGGTCAGCCAGCCACCCTCATTGGTGAAACCCATACTCATCAGATTATCCAACGCATCAGCATAACGACGAACTGAAAAACAAGAAAGAAAACCATTTTCACTTTTCTCGCTGCCAAATATATAGTGCAACCAACGCATTCATCAGCAAAAGCTTTCAGTCTTCAGATAAACATAAAAATTCATGGTTCCAATCATTTGGATGACTATTCTCATCTTGGTTGTTAAATTTACGTTTTCGCCGATGTAACCTATAACCTTTTTAAGATGTATTTTTTTTTTTAACTTGGGAATCTTTATGTCACTCTTGGGAACCTATACAGAAATTCAAATAGATCCTTTTATTTAATGTATAGGAGTGGATTTTTCTCGTTCTGTCAGTCAGGATAGAAGTGTTAATTTTGATATTATTCTTGTCACAAGGATTATAATTTCAACTGATTGTTAATCAATGCCTTTAACAGTTACCCCATGGGTCCATGTTTATAACTCTAGTATGAATTCTGTGAACTTTAAATCTAATCTTGTTTAAATATGTCGTATTACTACTTATAAGGAGTCTTAAAAAAATAAATTTGAATTCAGGAAAGTTTCCTGAATAGATTTCACATTCAGAAGATCGTAACTTTCAGATGTTTATCTATAAGTTTATCTCAAAGATGATCCCCAATATATCAACACAATCCCCAGATTATCTCTGAACTGAAGAAGGCCATCAGAGCCCAAATTAGGATAGTGTGTCAATTATTGACAATTTTGCTGAGAGTGTCCAGTTGTAATGATCATTAAATGATGAAACAAAGACTGTTGGAGATTTGTGACTGAACTACTGTTGCTACTGAGATCCTCCAGTTACTGCGATTGAACGACTTGACTTGGTGCATCAGTTGCAATTTAGAAGACTTTCTGCCTCCCTAGCTAATTTGGAAAAATTTGCCGAGAAAGCACTCTAGTGCTGAAATTACAGGAATGGTGCTGATAAATAAATAAGTAAAATTAATTCCCAACCGAACTTGTCACAATCAAGAGTTTTAGGTATTTATTGACTGTCTTTCTTGATTTCTTGAGTTTGAAATTAAACATCTTTTGTTTTTGTTTAGTTGTGAAAAGTTCAGATTTATGTTTCTGTTCTCTCGATTGTGATTAAAATAAAAGGAAATCATTAGCACGTATGCTCATGATGTATCGGTCACGTGACTCTTCCATCGAGCATAGCCATTATTTACTAAAATTAAGGCAGGTATTTTACACACCACTACAAACTCTTAAAACTTCAAATATTTGGATGAAATTTATATCTTATTTATAAAATTTTCTTGGGAAAAGAATGGACATAATCTCAAATTAGTAAGTACCATGCTAAGAGTGTTACAAGGGCTAAACCTTCCTTAAAACTTCAAATATAGTAGATATTAGTGAAATTTATACTCTACAAGATGATTATATAGCTAGTTATGAATCTCCACATTCCATTCTATATGCTGCATCCCTATGCCATGCTTCCTAAGCAAGCTATGGGGGCAAACCCACTTTAAAATTCCAAGACATATATCCGATTTTAATATAATGTAAACCACATGTATAACACTAAGTTTCCGAAAATTTCAACTTTTTTTTAAGCACGAAATGGAGGGAGAGCAGTAAAAAAAAAAAAAAGAAAAAAAAAGAAAGAAAAAAAGTAATATGGTGTTATAAGTGTAGTGAAAAGGACATAGTAGTATTTTTCATTCATTCCTGAGCAACGTTTGGTCTTTCTGATAGTTATTTTATGAATGAAAACATAAAGAGACATAAACCTACTTTTTGGATAATATAAGTTATTATCCACAATTGGTTTTGCCACATTGGTGTCTTCTGTAGTTGCTTGTTCCTCTTTTGGATCTTCTGTCGTAGACGAGACACTGTCAGTGGTGATGATTGCTCCAGTATCTTCAGAAGGTGCCGCTGCTGCTGCCGTTGTTGTATCTGCCTCTGCATCAGTAGCCTGAGCATCATCTGTCGGTGTTGAAACTCCCTTTGCTGCCCCACCATCGCTTGCTATCACAGTGCTATCCGCATCAACAGAATTGCAACTATTAACTGACTCATCCTTCTTGTCCTTCTTGGTCATTTCAGTCATATTGGAATCCTTTACTGAAGATACTTCACTCTTGGAAGAGACCCCAGTCATCTGAAAAAATATTAATATTTCATGTTAAAATAAAATAGTGATGTTTCCAAGGATTCAACATATATGGTTTGGAATAGGGTAAACAAAACTTTACCTTTGATGCTATAAGTAGCTATTAATTTACATAATACTAAAACTCTAGTAATCTTGATTGCTTGTTTTTACATTAAGTATTAGCTTGTGGGATAAAAGGTGAATTAGATGGGAAGAGCTAAGAGGAAAATAAAAAGATAGCCTAAATAGATGATGTAAATAATAATTCAACCCGAAAACCGTTGTCTGTCTAGTGAGTCATCAGAACAAGTATTTTGATCAAGTGATACAAATCTAGCTTTATTCAGCAGCAGTAGTGTTGGAAACGAACAGATATCAGTAAAATAAATAAATAATACAGGGTTTAATAGACGAAATAAAAAATATGATATTTAATAAAAAGAAGAATTTAATTCAAAAACTTAACGCTCACAAAAAAGATGATATTTAGAGACCCCCCTCCAAAAAAAAAAAAAAGACATCCAATCAAACATAAGTTCTCAAGCTAATATAGTTACAAATTTGATTGAATACATAACCTCTTTGGCAGAGGTAACAAATAAACTCCATTGATACCCACCGTTGTAGATTCTACTTGTGTCTTGGAACTGCTAGATTCAATGCTGGTCGACGTTGTGCTGGTTGTCATTTTATTAGTGTCATTTGATTTGGAAGATGCGCCCAGAATGGTCCAATCACCTGATGTCTTATCTGGTGGAGACTGTGTGAAATAAAAGGAAAATTATTGCAATTACTGTTTTGTAAAAAAAAAATTTTAACTTTTGTTTCCTAATAATAATTCTCGTCCTTCACTTCCATCCAAACTCTTGTTCACAGATGTGTCATAATATTTTAATTTGAAATAACTAAAACTTTTAAATAAAAAATGGAAAAGAAAAGAAAATTTCAAATATCCTGACTTCTTTATTTTGATACATAGATAATTTTAGTTAGGTGGCTACTCCCTCCAATTAAAATGAACAAACAACTTTTTTTAGTTAAATTATTAATGAAAAAATTGAAAAAATATATTCATGTTTGATTTTGTAGATTCATTTGAATTTAATGAATGTTTGTTAAATATAGAATTTAGTCTTCCCAAATGGTTATTCATTTAGTTTAGACACTAATGTTATTCTTGTTCTTGTCACACGTGTGTTCTTTTTAAGCCTTCTAATGTTTTTCATTTTTTAATCCCATTGCTGCCACGATGTAATGTGCTTATGCGCAATACATAGTAACATAGGTATTGTGTAAGTTTACTGGTTTATTAACGTATATATACAAAGACACATAAAAAACAGGCCTAAGTGTAAAGAGTTCTGCTGTATCCTATGTGTTCCTATGATCAGGGGTTACAGTCCTTGTGTGTAACTCAAGTTACTTAGCTTCAGTCATCATCATACCCTATGGATCCCAAAATTCTATTGTTGGCATTGGTTTCTCCGATATTTTTCTAGTCAGGATTCTTTCTAGAAAGACATCAGGTATCTATGGGAGGGATCACGAGACGGTTGCCGACATCTTAAGTGAAATTGATTTTTGTGGAATGAACTGGATCCAGACTTTGAACACCAAGGTTGTCAGTCCATGTCGTTAACCACTAGACTACCGTCATTTCCCACTTAGTCTCGCTGATCTAACAGGAACCCTTATATGAATAGTACTATATTCATATCTATAAAATACTGTAATGTTATAAATAAATCAGCCATTTAAAACGTTCCCCCCTCCTCCAAAAAGAAAACAAAACGAAAAAGTGATGTTAGAAGTGAGTTGAGTTTGGTATTATACGTAAAATGGATATTGATATAAAAATTCATGTAACATTTAAATAATAATTATTGAAAGCTTTACGATAGTCACAATCTGTTCATCTTACGATCAACACAAACTGAACCCCTCTCCAAAAATGCAAACAAAACACGAAAAAATGCTACGAATTTCAATAGGATTGTTTTACTAATTGCACATACAGAATTGTAAATCTTACCCCGTTATAACTGAACAAGCTTTCTCGGTATCGTGATTTGCCAACCATTTCATGAGAGTCTAGATCAGATGCTCGGCTTCGACGTGATTCTTTTTCCTCAGAATGATATGACTGCTCCATTGTGCTAGCTTGGCTCATACCCGACAGGTTGGACATTGGGTTATCGTTGAAGAGAGACCATTCATTCCTTGAATACGGATGACCAATA
Source organism: Euprymna scolopes (assembly GCF_053919585.1). Classification (NCBI taxonomy): domain Eukaryota; kingdom Metazoa; phylum Mollusca; class Cephalopoda; order Sepiida; family Sepiolidae; genus Euprymna; species Euprymna scolopes. The sequence goes on along the minus strand of NC_136482.1, from coordinate 80,460,768 downwards.
CTTGACGCAAAGGCTGCAAGAGAAAATATAAAGACACAAATGAAAATTTACAACTTTTCATAAAAGCTTCCTGCTGATTTATTATTTTTCACAAAAGAAAACTAAAATTACATAAACACCTAATTCTTTTATGCCCCACCCCCCAAATGAATCCGTTTTAGCCACCGAAAAATATTAGAATTAGAACAAAACTATACATAAACTAATCACACACACGTGTGTGTGTGTGTGTGTGTGTGTGTGTGTGTGAGGATATGTTGAAAAGAAATCAATAAAGTGCTCGATCGAAAGCTTTGTTGAATTACAAACTATTTATTCAAAAATTATACAATACTGATTCTGGAGATGATTGCACTCACACAGAAGGCCCTTACTGTCTAGAAAAGAAACTTGGAGGAGTTAATATGGACTCTAAGGAACTTTTCTAACCAATAAAAGTATTCTGTCAATTAAACCATGATCCATTTACAGAATCAGTAATGCACAGTTTTTAAATGAATAATTTGTATAATATATATATATATATATATATATATATATATATATATATATTTAGAACAATGTTGTCAAATGTACAAATTTGCTCAAATTTGGATAATTTTTCAGATCCCATTTGGTGCATAACTTCATAAAATTTTTCCTATGCATATAACTTTATTTGTGCAAATTATTTCCTGTATAAACGGACTTAATGTAAGAAAGAGTGCTTATGAAAGACCGGTGTTGAGATGATGGTAGTGACTCCATCAATCTTGGCTCGACAGCATTAGTGAAAAGGTCTGATATCACAAAGCTTTAAATCCGCAATCAAGTAATGGAGACATCATTTCGTTGCAACAATCATGAAATAAAAAACATTATCCAATAAACCAGAAACATTGAAATATATTATTTTGTTTATTTAAGAATTGGCGCTACTTATTTATCTTTTGGAGTGCTGTTAATGTAAACGGGTGGATTCATTTTAGGCAGTTGTTAGCCCAAAGGATAGTAATGATGTAACTCGAATGGACTGAACACACCGAAAACTTGTTTTCTTCAGTCACAACAAATTGCAACATTTAGGTGGTAAAAAATAATAAAAAAAACAACTTTGAATTCAACATCAAACTCCGGTTAAGGTTGATGGCATGTATAAAACATGAACAATGATTGAAAAACAAAATTTACTAACACTAGTCAAAATATTATTACATCTGTGACCACAAGAGCTCGTTATACCTAATTTTGTGCAATAATATTGGAGCTTTAAGCTTTTAAAATTACTACTTTTATTATTAGTATTTTAATTTAGACCTTCAACAAGGCATCTGACATTCTAAGAGTTATTCATGCTACATTGTGTCCAATAGTTTTGGAGGCTCTAAATGCTTTATTACTATTATTATTATTATCGCACTAAGAATTCTCAAACAAGTCAACATCAGAGATTGCTCAATGACAACAACCGGCGGTATTCCCTGGAGTCTGAGTGACAATAAGTCTCCTCAGATTATCCGTACTCTTCACCTCAATCAATAACGTTTGTAAATGAATTTGCATCATCGCAATACATTTGTCATTGACCTTTTGTTGACAATGATCATTGGTTTTCATTGGAATTTGAATGCCAATAAGCCTCCACAAGGTCCCAGCGTCCTTTGCACCTCCATGTGGAAGTCTAGTTAGTGCTTTCTCTCCTTGGTCTTTCCATCTCCCTTGACTCTTCGACTATTTGGTGTGCCAGTTGATGCCGACACTGCTATTATTTTTGGGTTGGGGGTAGTCAACTTACAATTTTACAATTTCATCATTATTATTATTATTATTATTATTATTATTATTATTATTATTATCATTATTAGTTGTAGTAGTAGTTATATTAGATGTAATTGTTATTACTTTATTAGTGTAGGTAATAGTCGTAGTAGTAATGTAATTGTGAAACCATATGACACATTCGGCATTCCATTGGTTATTCATGTTTTGAATCCATGCTTATCATTGATAGTATTAATTATTAGAGTGGTAACAATAGCAAATAGTTGTAATGTCGACTCTCCCACCTGTTATGTCAAGGGTTCTTCATGCTACATCTGATAGAATGTCGTCAAATAGTCTTTAAATCACCATCAGTTGAGGTAATGGCTTTAGCTGTAATAGTAGTATTAGAAGTATGGCCCCCTTTGACACACCAACTATGTCAAGAAGCCATCATGCAACGTTGGTACCATTCTGCCATATAGGTTCTAGAGCTTGTAAATATCTATCGATTTTATTATTACTGTCATAACAGTAACATGCTTAGTCCCATCTCTATGAAACACCAGTCATCACAAGAATGTCGCAGCATATGCATGACAGACAGACAGACAGACAAAAATACTGTACTATAAAATAACCTCAACGAGCAGGTGAGAATGTTACAAGATTGTGCACCCCCTGATGACATGACAGTTACCTGCATATTTCTTAGTCTGTCCCCCGAAACTGTTCCAATTCCTGCCTACTCTGATGGGTTCAATCGAAGTATTCTTTTGTTTATAGGTGTTCTTGATAACACACAGACGACTTCTAAATATATGCGCGATTCACGTGCGATCTGAATCAAAGAACACGTGCTCAACAAGTGATTGGTAACTACATCACAAAAAGACTAACACATCACGTATGAGCAACTATACAACACTCTGTCAAAATCCTAGCAACTCATTTTCACATTTGAGTTAATAATTAGAAACTTTATTATACATTGTCCAATCAGATTGATTGTCTTGCATTGAGAAATTAATCTTTCAGTTGTAAATCATTTACTAAATGATCCCACTTAAATGATCCGTATTTGAAGATAATTACTCGAAAAATGAATAATTTAAAGAAAAACAGGAAAAATAAGAGAATATGAAAGCTAATCAAACTTGGTTAAAACCTTAGAATTGCATTAAAAAGAAAAGTAAACATTTAGAACGTTTATATTAGTTGATGATGAGCAGTCGATTCTTATATGAATACAATACACTGCCAAAAAGCAAGAAACTCCTTTTGATATTTTAGTAGATTTCAACCTTCCAATCTCTTAATTTCGCAACCAGTTGTCACCGAAAAATATCGTCAAATATAACTGATTATTAGTGAATTGAACTCATGATTGAAATGTGTTTCCTGGTGATTGTTTTTATGAAATGATCTTTCACCAAAATATGCTTAGCATTTAATCTTAATAACGTTGTAAATTATTGCGCAATTGTTATCTATCGTTCGTAAATTGTCTTCCTACTTACAAGACCGATTCATAATTGGCGATGATTGGCCGTCCATGTTTCGAGGTAATGCACTTCTCAGCTCGCCATCTTCAGTGCGACATTTCAGCAGCATTGGACTAACCGGAGACACAGGACCGTATGTATAGGAATATTGCTGGAAAAGAAATAAAGAAACTGGGATAATTCGATAGATGTATACATTTGAACATATGTTATGATTAACAAAGCTTTTAGTCATGTATATTGCAAGGTAACTCAAAGCCCCAATTTATATAGGTAATTCATAAGAAACAGTCTTCCTTACTAACAACAAAGCAGCATTTCCCTCTTCTGCATTCTTAATGACAGCAGCAATATCCTATCAGTAATATAAGAGCTACCAAGGTTTCTAATACTATGGATACTAAAGCAGTCTGCGTATCGCAGACTTAGAACTTGAATAAGCCAACTTTATCGCTGAAACTTCACAAAATACAAAAGAAAACACTATTTGTCGTAAAGCATAAATTGGGAATGTAACCCTAAATCATAATATATTGACTAGACAACCAAATAAACTTTTACCAATATGCCAATAATTACTACTCCAATATAAAATTTACCATTGAACATTCAGGCACTTATATTTTATTCTTAGACATAATAATCTGATTAAAGAATAATAGGTTAAAACTTCGAACACAAAAACATCAAAGGTTAGTTCTTATTTAAGTCACCTATATAAGAATAAAACGGGTCATTTAAATAATGAACAACTACCGAGACCTGTGGAAATTCCACATGGGATTCATTCATATGTAATATATTGGTGTTGACATTTTGTAGAATTTCAGATATGATATTACTATAGCTTTTTTGTAAAAACTGCAAAAGTATTTATCTAAGCTACCAGGGCAAAACCCGGTCATAAAGTACGCTTAAATATGATATTTTAATTATTGCAGATTTCGTATATATTATTAGATTATATATATAGTTAATGTTCTATCGATTTTTATATATTATAAAGTTGCGATTTAAAAAAAAAAAAAAAAAAAATCCTGACTTGGGTGCATTAGCTGAAATCGAAACCTAAATACAAACTTATGAATATATATATATATATATATATATATATATATATACTAGCGGGCGGTACCCGGTGTTGCCCGGGTGTTTGGAGGTGTGTGTGATCACTCGGGTGTTTGTGTCGGAGGGGGGGTGGTAAAAAAAAAAGTTTTGGTAGGTAAGTAAGAAGGATCGAACCTGAACCCTTGAGGCAAAGTTGGAAATTAAAGTGTGAAAAAAAAAACGTGCAACGCTAATCACTAGGCCATCACAAAATACTAAAAGAAACACGTTTGAATTTATTTAAGTATTTAGAATTGGCAGGTGCCCGTTTTAATGACTTAATGAGGTCAACTTTGAATGCGGGGGTAGTATTTTATTTACTGCTGGAAGGCTTTTTTATTTTTTATTTTTTTGGTTTCCCCAAGATGTTGGGGGGGGGACTAGCTCCCTATAAAAAGAGGATTGTCCAAATTGAATGGCAATTGTCTGATATAAGGAAAAACTCCACATTGATCAAAGCTGATTGCTTTTGGACGTTCCCGGCGATTGCACAGGAGCAATGTCGGTATTTATTTGCTCCCCCACCGAGCAAATTAGGCACAAGGCCGATTTTTAATGGGAGGAGTGAAGGGGAAATGGGGACCAACTCCCCGGGGAGTAGGGGAGCTGGATAGTGACAATTGGTATGAAGGGTTTCCCCTACATTGACCAAGGTCTTATATGTGAGGTTGCCCCCACATATGGTCTTTGCTTGCAGTATCTGCCGGAACAGATACTACATTTTGATCTTGATATTTAATTTATTCCGTTTAAAGAAAAAATTACAATTAAAAAAATTTCAATATAAAATTAAAAAATTTAAAAATATAAAATCTCCAAAAAGACAAAATAAATTTAAGCACAAGGCCTTATAAGATCTGGGGAGGGGAATGTTGCAGGGTCTTTGTAACTAAAGTAAAAATTGGAGTCTTTGGCGACTTATTCTTGACTGGCAACATTTACCACAATACCTCATTCACTCTGTGGACTCTAAACTAACTAATGAATTCCCAGCGTTTTAGCAAAAAGCATATATTTACAATTACTGCGTGTGTGTGTGTGTGTGTGTGTGTGTGTGTGTGTGTGTGTGTGCATTTTTTTTTTCTTTTTTTTAAATAAAATAAGTGTGTATATGTGTGTGTGAAAAAAGTCCAATTCATTGGAAAAATAAAAGTTCTTAATTTGGTAACAAAAAGTTCGTGTTGAGGAGTGGGGAAAACAACCTAGAAAAAATGATCAAATAAAATTGCCTAGTGCATTGTTAGTAAGGTCCCTTCCTGAGCTAATCTAAGTAGTTAGATCGCCTACTGTTTTCTGGGGCACCAAAAACAAGCGGAGAAATCCCTAGTGGTGATTGGAGTGGATTCTTATCGGGTATTGGGGGAAAAAATAAATAAAGCATCAAAAAACCAAAAGGGGGTGAATGAGGGGTGTTAGAAGGCGACCTCCGAGTAAGGGTTGACCAGGGGTGACAAAACAAAAGAGGGGGAGGTAATGGTAGGGTAGCTTCGGAAGGTTCTCTAGTGCCAAAACAAACAATCGGGGGACTGAATCTCATTTGTTCCACCAGTCAAGAGTCTGTTTAATTTTCTATTGCTAATCTAGCAGGATGGGTTCCGTAGGACCCAGTACCGCGTATGCCATGCCTATGGTGGTAACACGAATTCAAACTTAGCACCTCATTGGATGCACAAGCTAGTGTCATGCACCCACCTCGTGTCAAAGACGACTTGAGGCAACCTCCTCCAATCGCATCTGATCTTTACTTTAAGCAGATGTTTAAAGTAGACGATCAGATCCCGATCCGGAACAGATATTCCTTTGCGGACTCTCTTGAGGCATGTGATCCATATGACCATTGTTGCTACTGCTAGGATTGCCAGAAAACCCATTCTTTTCTCCCTAGGCAGCGGTGGATCAATGTTCTCCACAAAGTATGACTTGTCAAGTTCAAGAAGGCGCTTGGCATCGATGCGAGCCGTTACCTCGTTGACGTACCCTAGGAGGGTCTTAAGCCTTCTGCAGCAGAAAAAAGCATGACTGACCATTTCCATCATGCCTTCGTCGCAGCGCAGGCAATAGGCCCGGGCCTCTTCTTTGTGAAAGTGGAGTTCGTCAAAGAGGGGCAGTGCGTTCCGGACAAGTCGCCAGGTAAGGGAAAATTCCGAGTTGGTAAGAAAGTCTCGTCCTAGCGCCCAACTCCATTGAGAGCAGACCTCCTCTAACGATATCCCAATCCGTCTCACTAGCGGTTCCTTTTTGCTACACCCCACTAGCTCCCGATAAAGCCTGTTCCTAGACTGTCGAGGATACCGGTACCCGGCAATACTCTAAGTGTGGACCGGCATTCAGCGTAGAATTTTTGTTCCCCCCTCGGTCAAAGTTTGGTCGAGACCGAGGGGTCAGATATAAGACTGGAAAATGAGCTTTCAACTGCAGTGACCCATGGAACGTCTACGTACAGCGAACGGTTCAGGAAGGCCAACCTCTCTGCGTGCTTGTGATGCAGGAGATCAGGCAGTCCCAAACCTCCCTCACTCGGATTTCGAATACAGACCTCTCTGCAAACAATGCTTACCCTCGTTCCACAAGAGTGAATCGAGGTGCTCCTGTAAGCTGATTCGTTGTTCTGCAGGGAGGGGAAGTACAGACAGACGGTAAAGGATGAGCGGAAAGACGTATGTAGCGCACGTCTCCGCCTGACCCTTCAAGGACAATTTCCTTCGAATTCAAGTCTTGACAGGTTTGACCTTGGCCTCTACTTCCGACCAGTTTTTCTCCAGCTGGAGACCTGGTCTGAACCACACACCGAGGATCCAGGCCGTCGGTCCAACTGAAGATGCCCGGAAGCGAATTTATTCTGTCCAGGCACCCAACTGCAGACCCACCAACTTACCGCGATTGAAGACGGCCCCCATAACTTCTTTGTATTGAGTGAGCACCTCGGTGACCACTTGAATGTCCGTGGGGCAAGACACGAACACGGTGACGTGATCAGCGAACGCGGAAACCATGGCTCGTGTGCCTCCAGGGAGAGCTATCCCGCGCAAGACTGGTGTAGTTTCCCCATCCCTTAACTTGCGAAGGAGGGGTTTCAACGCCAGGATGTACAAGAGAGGTGACAGCAGACAACCCTGTTGCACCGACCGGGAGACGGCAAATGACTCCGACAGCTTACCGTTTCTCTGCACCGCTACCATTGGCCTGTCAACAGTACAAAGGTCCACTTGCGGAAGTCCGGATTAAAACCGATCACCTCCACCACAGATCCCAGGAACCAATGGTCCAGCCTATCGAAAGCCTTGGACTGATCCAAACTGATCAGCGTGGCCTTGGCGTCGTGTTCTGTCCCGTCTATTATCGTATGGATCAAATGAAAATTGCCCTGAATTGATCTCCTCCTTCACAGCATAGCTCTGGTCTAGTTCGATCAAGTCAGTGATGACAACTTACAAACGATTCGCAAGAACCTTGGCCGAAATCTTTAACTCTGTGTTTCTTGTCACCCAGGCCACGGAGGACTGGGAACGATGTCTTAAGCTCTGTTTCGTTTTTATTATGATACGAAAAAGCTTAATGCACACGCGGCGATCAAAAATTGTTGAATATTTATCTTTTAAAAGTCGGGCAAATGAAAACCTAAGAATAAGCGAAGTAAAAAAAGAAAACAGAAAAACGAACGTTGAAACTTATCTGAAAAATAAAATGGGGGGTACCCGGGCGGTGGGTAATCAAAACATCGAAAAAAAAAACACAAAAAAAAATTTGTGTCTGTTGAAAGTTTTTAGCCGACACACGAACACACATACAAACATACATACACACATTTTCGCTTTTATATATAATATATATATATATTATATATATATATTTATATATATATATATTTTTTTTTACACAGTGATCACCACTTATCAAGGCCAGGAAGCCACTCAGGATAAGGGTTTTATATATATATTATATATATATTTATATATAGATTAGCCGGTGGTACCCGGCGTTGCCTGGGTGTTTTTGGGTGTGTGTGTAGTTGGGTGGGGGTGGTGGGTGTTAATGAAAACCTAAGAATAAGCGAAGTAAAAAAAAACTAATGTAAGGCAAATGCGAAACAAAAAAACGAACGTCATGTGAAAAATGGCTTAAATAACCCTGCTTCAATATTAAAATTGAAAAAATCGAAAAATAAAGAAGACATCTCATACCACGATTCGAACCCAAAACCTTTAGACAATGAGGCCGCACTCTAAACAACTGAACTAAGACGACGTCCACAAAATTATGTCGCTTTTTCAAATATTTAAAGTAAATCAGGTTATGACGTCATATAATGCATGCGTAGAAGCGAACTCGTCATGAGAGGACGGTTTTTGCTGACCACCCCTGTAGAAAACTACTGATTTCAGGGTGAAGGAATTAACGTTTTTGGCCAATTTTTCGATATTTGTCGGGCAAAGTTTGGAAGTTTAAAATGATACCAATATGGCGAAAATCCGTGCCCCCTGGAAAGTTTTAACGAGACATAGAAACACACATACATACATACAAACCAACACACATACATACACACATTTTCGCTTTTATATTTATACATATACTAGCGGGGGTACCCAGCATTGCCCGGGTGTTTGGCGGTGTGTGTGCTCGGGCGGGAGTGGGGGGTGTTAATCAAAACATAAGAATAAGCGAAGTAAAAAAAACTAACGTAAGGCAAACGAACAATAAAGAAAACGCAAAGCAGAAAAGCGAACGTTAAAAAAAAACCACATGAAAAATGGCTTAAATAACCTTGCTTCGGGGGTAACCGGTGTTGCCCGGGTGTATTTTGGTGGGGAGTGTTAATGAAAACCTAAGAATAAGCAAAGTAAAAAAACAGAAAAATCTGAAAAACACGTGAAAAATGGCTTAAATAACCCTGCTTCAATATTAAAATTGAAAAAATCAAAAAAAAAAAAAAAAGGAGACATCTCACACCACAATTCGAACCCAAAACCTTTGTTAATGTGGCCGCGCTCTAAACAACTGAGCTAAGACGACGTCCACAAAATTGTGTCACTTTTTCAAATATTTAAAGTAAATCAGGTTACGACGTCATATGACGCATGCGTAGAAGCGGAATCGTCATGAGAGGACGGTTTTTGCTACCCCCCTGTAGAAAACTTATCATTTTAGGGTGAATGAATTAACGTTTTTGGCCAATTTTTCGAAATTTGTCAGGCGAAGGTTGGAAATTTAAAATGATACCGATCTGGCGAAAATCCGTGACCTGTGTGGAAAGTTTTTGCGAGACATACAAACACACATACATGCACACATTTTCGCTTTTATATTTATACTAGCGAGGGGTACCCGGCGTTGCCCAGGTGTTTTTAGGTGTGTGTGGAAAAAAACAGGTGCCCGTGAAAAAAAACAAAGCCTTGACGACGCGCAGTTGGAAAATAGTAAAGTGTGAAAAAAAAAACAGGTGCTCATTTTTGATTGACGTGACGGCGATAGGTAATCAGCAGTCAGCATTTTGTGCGGGACAGTTTTTAATGAGGTCAATAAATCGGTTTGTTTGTTTTCAAAAACCTGCTCCCCCGTCTGATATCACGAAGTCGGCAAATGTTCACTGGCTCTTGGCCTGTTATTAGAGTCGAGTTTCGCTTTTTGTTTATACTGAAAACCAAGAGACAACTTTAAGCAGGTTTGAATTTATTTATTTAACTATAAAAACAGGCGTTCGCAATAAAAGTTAACTCTGCTGCTTCCATTTGACCTAATTAAGAAGGTCAAATAGAAGTCACGCTGGACGTTTTTCCCGGCGCAATGCCGAGAACGTCCGTTTGAGCTTAGTTTCAGTTTATTTATACTAAAATGCCCAATCAACACGCGAGAAGCCAACATAGCAATAATTTTGTAAAAGTCGACGTAAATAAATCTATAAGCTACATGCGTTCCCAAATCCTACATATTATCATCTAGGACCTATATACACAGTTTTAAGTGATAGTAACGACCCCGGGAGCATGTGCGAGTAAAGCCTTTTGAAGACATACACGAAATGGTCACACACATTTTGCCTTTTATATATATAGACTAGCGAGGGGTACCCAGCGTTGCCCGGGTGTTCGTAGGTGTGTGTGAAAAAAAAAAAAAAACAGGTGCCAGTGGAAAAAAAAGCCTTGACGACGCGCAGTTGGAAAATAATAAAATGTGAAAAAAACAGGTGCGCGTTTTTGATTGACATGACGGCGATAGCTATTCAGCAGTTAGTATTTTGTGCGGGACAGTTTTTAATGAGGTCAATAAATCGGTTTGTTTGTTTTTAAAAACCCGCTCCCCCATCTGATATGACGAAGTCGACATTGACCAAACGTTACTTAGCTCTCTAGAGACCACTGGCTCTGGGCCTGTGATCAGAGTCGAGTTTCGCTTTTTTTTAATACTGAAAACCGAATGTAACGCGTGCCGATGCGGGAAATGTGGAATAATTAACGTTTGAAAGTCAATAAAATTAAATAGACAGGCGAGCTCCGTGGTTAAGTGTGAGATATTACAATTTTGATAATGACGCTGCACCTTAATCAACTGAGCTAAGAGGATGCTGACAGAATTGAGTTGTTTTTTTTTTATTATTTAAACTAATTCAAATTCCGACGTCATTTGCGCATGCGTAGAAGCTTGTCATGAGAGAAGGATTTTTTGCTAGCCCTCCCTGTACAAAACTGGTCCGTTTAGGATGAAGGACTAAATGTTTTGGGTCAATTTTTCAATATTTGTTGGCCGAAGGTTCGAGCTTGATAATGATGTCTATCTGGCGAAAATCCGTGGCTTGTGTCAAAAGGTTTCGCGAGACATACAAACACACACACACACACACACACACACACACACACACACACATTTTACCTTATATATATATAGACTAGCGAGGGGTATCCGGCGTTGCCCGAGTGTTTGGAGGTGTGTGTAGAAACTCCGGGGGGGGGGGGGTTAAAAAAAGTAAGTATGAGGATCGAACCCGAACCATTGAGGCAAAGTTGTAAATTAAAGTGTGGAAAAAAAGTGCGACGTAAACCATTGCCCCACCGCGAGATGTTAACGGAAACACGTTTGAATTTATTTAATTACTTGGATTTAGCAGGTACCCGTTTTAATGAGTTAATGAAGTCAAGTTTGACTGCGGGATTTCATTTACTGCTGAACGCTTTTTCTCCCAAGATGTTATAGGAAAAAGACTAACCCACATGCGGCGAGCGACAAATGTTGAATATTTATCTTCCCGAAATCGTGCAAATTAAAAAGACAGGCGAGCTTCGTTGTTAACTGTGAGACATTACGATTTATATGTGATATAAAAAGTTTTAAAAAGTTGTGAACCGAGCGACCGCTTCTCTGAAAAAAGCCTTTTATTGACATACAGAAAAAGCGAACACACATACATACATACATACATTTTCGCTTTTATATTTATAGATAGAAGAAGATATATATATAAATAAAACTTGAGTTCCTTCAGCCATAACCAAAACTTTTGAAGAATTCTTGCTAAAATTATTTATGACAAGAAATGGAAGTACATAACAATTAAACGACCCGGATGTAAGCATGACACAGAAAATAACACGCACTCTATCATATTACTATATAGATTCTTTTTAGTTCGTGGATATGAATCTGGGGCTGATCCTAAAACGACCAGTCATCATTACAAAACGGAAATTGACGTGTTTACAGAATGAAACGCGGATGAAGAATTTAAAGTTTACTAAAGATTTAAATCACCTGTTCATTAGCATTTTTTCCGTATAAGATTTTTAGAGTTCACTTTAAAACATTAAATCGTCAAGTTAATAAATAAAAATAATGACAAACAATTTATATATTCAGGACGATATTTCAGGTGGCGCAAAACTTTAGGTCCACAGGCAACAAACTAACATAAACATTTTTTGTTTTTATTATTATAATCGTGTAAATATCATGTAATATCATGTAATATCATATATAATGCTTTATTATGTTTAAGATTGTATTATGGTAAAAAAGTTAAACATCCCAGAAAAAGAGCAGAAGTTTTGCTGCTTCATGCGGTGCAAATATCTGGATAAACAGGGAAATTCCACGCTAAAATTCATTGTTAACTATAAGTGTTTGAATTAATATCCGCCTTCTTACAAACACTTTCTTACTCGGCAGACATGCAATCTTTATACATTTTTCTATATGAAAATGTTATATAGTAAATTGCCGATGGGTCCAGACTTATACACCAATCTGCTTATCTCTTTCAATGTAACCGTATGTCACGGACGTTTTAAAATGTACAACTGAAAAGACTTAATTGAATTGCAGAAATTCGCGAAAATTTCAAAAACTTATTTTTTATCTCGTAAAGGATAAAGCGTCCTAATATTTCTGTCTCTATCTAAATTCGAATGGCATAGTTTTTTTTTCTATAAACTTTGCAAATATCTACGGCGTGCGTTTTACGTATTACTGCCCAAACAATCTGGAATTGCAGATTTAAAAGAAGTTCAAGCTTAAATCAAAGTACAAACAAAGAACAAGGAACAAAAAATATCAAATGACATGGCGTTTTATGTTTTTCTGTGGTGGGTAAGAAGAAAGGCGATACAAGGAACATCAGATGGATAATGTTATACAAGTTCGTCTTATCACTTCCGGTGAGCGTTTAGCAAGAAGAATTGAGGATTTCCTGTTCGTTTTGATATCTTCCACGTATCCCTGTGCGTAAAATAGAATTGTAACTTACCGATTCATTCATCCTTTTATAGTTTCCTTTTTTCTTTTTACATTTTTTTTTATTTCTTCCTCACTTTCTTCTTTTCTTTTGATTTATTTCTCATTACCCATTTTTTGTCAACCTACGTCTATTTAGTTTCTTTCTAGTTACTAATCTTCCTCGTTTTTTTTAAACATATTTTATTGGCTTCTTCTTCATCTTTCTTTCTTTCATTTTTCTTTTTTCAATGCTTCTTCTTCTTCTTCTTCTTCTTCTTTTTCTTCTTCTTCTTGATACCTTCACGTATTCTCGTGCATAAAATAAAATTGTACCTTATCGATTCATATGAATACCCTTTTATCGTTTCTCTTTTCTTCTTTTACGTTTTCTTCTCTTTTCATCCTTATTTTTTTCTCCTTACCATTCTTTTTCGTCAATATTTATTTATTTTATTTTCTCTTTTTTCTATTTGTTTTCGCGCTTTTCTATTCTGCCACATAAAGTGATATCTATAAAGTGAACATGTCTGTGTGTGTGTGTGTGCCTGTCTGTCTGTCTGTGTGTCTGTGGATATTTCCCTACACAATAACTCTGTCAATTTTTAGTCCACAGACTCGAAATTTGATATACAAGATACTGAGATTTGGGAAAATCGATGTGATCGGTTTTCGGCCAGAAAATTTGCCGTTAAGGGGTCAAAGTTCAACGATTTGACCTTTGAGAATTCTACCAAACTCCTCCGACAATTTTCGGTCTAAACACTTGAAATTTGAGATATAGGTTCCTTGGACATGGATCTAATTTAATAACTTGATGTGAGCCAAAAACAATACATTTTAAGGGGCCGAAATGCTAGTAAACGATAAAGAACAAATAAAAAAGAAACAGAAGAAAAAAAGAAAAGAGTATAGAAAGGATAAACAGAAAATAAGAAACACTGGAGGAAGAAAGGATATAAAATAATAATAAAAAAACAGGAGAAGAGAAGATGGGGTGGGGAGAAAGGGAATATTAAAAGATGTAAAGAAAACAAAAAGGCGAAAAGAAAGAAGGGGAAAAATAAATTAAACGGTGCAGATTAAAATAATTCTCAAACAAAAATATAAGAGAAAAAGCAAGTAAAATCTGGTTGTTCATTGCAGTAAATTGTATCCAATACATTTGAATTAATAAGCATAAAAGGATTATCAACGAAAAATAAAAGTATACAATCGACGAAACCATGAAGCGTTCGTAAAAAAAAAAAAAAAAAAAAATGAAGCATTTTATATCTGCACTAGCTGTACCCAACCAGTGTTACCCGGGATAAAAGGAGAAAATATTTTATGAAGAAGTGGAAATTAATTTTGATGTCTTTTATTTGATAATAAAATTATTTTGTGAAATAGGAATAAAACAATCCATTTTAACACTAACCAATTAATCGTGATAGAACAAATGATCATGTGTAATTAATGTTATGGCAGGAATTACACACGCACGCTTCAAGTCGCACAATTTAGTTTATCTATCTATCTATCTATCTATCTATCTATCTATATATATATATATATATATATATATATATAATATATATATATATAATATAATATAATATAAAGCTGAACGTCTGTGTGTGTGTCTGGTCACGAATAGACTCCTATATGGTTGACTATTTTAAAAAAACTGATTACATATAATGATAGAAGATGTATCGAGACACAGGAATGGGTATGTTTGATCTGGCAGAACGGTGATTCATTAAAATTGTGGGGTCTGCGTTCGCGCCTGGTCCACAAAGTATGGAAAATAAAAATAAAAAAAATAAAACGTTTACAAGTGTTTTTGATATAGATGTACATAAGAATACTTTGATAAGTATGTTTTAACTTAAATAGAGATGGTATAATAAAATTGTGGGGTCTGCGTTCACGCCTGTACTCCATGGAAATATAGCACACACTTTAACAAAGAATTTTCATATCTATCTGCGTAAGTATACTTTGATAATTATGTTTCAGTTTGAAGAAATATGGTATGATAAAATTATTAGGTGTTGGTTCGCGTCTGACCTCCATAGAATGTAAATATATCACAAAGTTTAACAAGGTTTTTTAAAAGGGGCGAGAGTCCACAATAACACCTTTACTTTAATCTTAATTCACGTTACCTTTTATTTATTTTTTTGAGTTGAATCATATTGTGTCGAATAAATTCACCTCATAAATTCACGTTTTTATTAAAGTTAAAGCAAAAAAAAAAAAAAAAAAAAATCGGAACTTTAGACAATTCTCGACACAAATTTTGTGTAATTCTGTTTGTTTCCTTCTCCACTCCAGATAAATAGATAAATAATAAAAAAATAAGAACGTTTCTTGTTATCGTGTCAAAAGAAGGAAAAAATCCTGCTCATGTGATTACGTGTCTTTTTAAAAACATTTACTTAACCTTTTTATTTTTATTTATATATCTGTTTAAGTTTTTCTTGTCAGTGTACTAGAAGGAATTCAGTATATTATAACCCTTTCTGCGTGTTCTTTACATTACAATAGTACAACACTGAATCCGACGGCACAATACTACACCGTTCAATACTGTAAAACTGAAACGAAGCTGTTCTGATTGAAAAGGGTGCCATTTTCTTCTTATTCATATTTATATTGATTCTATGCTTTAAAAAACTAAAGTAATTACGTGTTTACTTTTTTAATATTGGATTTTGCTGTTTCGGATTA
Organism: Euprymna scolopes; assembly: GCF_053919585.1. NCBI lineage: Eukaryota > Metazoa > Mollusca > Cephalopoda > Sepiida > Sepiolidae > Euprymna > Euprymna scolopes. The sequence continues at coordinate 80,444,998 of NC_136482.1, read as the reverse complement.
TTTTACTAAAGTAATTAAAGCTTCATTATTTTTCAAAACTGTTTTTGTTTATTTGTTTTTCGATATTTCGTCGATATTATTTAGTAAGAGTGTTTAGCAGAAAAGCCAACAAACGACTACCCGAAAAAATAAATATACAAGAAATAAATGTTACCATAGTCAATAAAAATTCAGTTCGTGTTTTTTTTGTTTTGAAATAGTTTTTAATGCTCTTTACTTGAAATAATTTCAGCGAACCGAAATTAAAACGAAATTTGAGGCGATAACTACTTAAATGAATTTTTATATAAACTACACATGCCATAATCGAATATTCTTCAAGCAGAAAATAACGGAAAACATTAAAATATGTTTATAAATATTCTTTACGTTGACGGAACTCTCTTAAATTGTTAACACAGAATGCTTATGTGCCCCTCCTTCAAATTGAAAACGAGGCTCTCCATTTCAAAGTCGCTGCCATTTTGATTTTTTTTAAACTGGTTCGGTTCTACGCATGCGCAAATGACGTCGGAACCTGATTTAGTTTAAAGATTTTAAAAATTTACTTAATTTCGTAGACGTCTTAGCTCAGTTGCTTAGAGCGCGGCCTCATTATCTAAAGGTTTTGGGTTCGAATCGTGGTGTGAGATGTCTTTTTTTTTCGATTTTTTAAATTTTAATATTGAAACAGGGTTATTTAAGCCATTTTTCACGTGTTTATTTTTGGGGAGGGTTATTTTTCAGATTTTTTAACGTTCGTTTTTCTGTTTGGCGTTTTCTTTTTTTGTTTTTTCGATTTTTACATTTAACATCGTTCGTTTGCCTTGCGTTAGTTTTTTTTACTTTACCTATTCTTGTGTTTTGATTAACACCCCCCACCCCCGCCCGAGCACACACACCTTCAAACACTCGGGCAACGCCGGGTACCCCCTCCACCCGCTAGTGTAATATAAAGCCGAACGTCTGTGTGTGTGTGTCTGGTCACGAATAGACTCCTATATGGTTGACTATTATAGAAAACTGATCACATATGATGATAGAAGATGTATCGAGACACAGGAATGGGTATGTTTGATCTGGCATAATGACGATTCATTAAAATTCCGGGGTCTGCGTACGCGCCTGGTCCACAAAGTATGGAATTAAAAAATTAAAAAATTAAAAAAAAAAACGTTTACAAGTGTTTTTGATATAGGTGTACATAATAATACTTTGATAAGTATGTTTGAACTTAAATAGGGATGGTATAATAAAATTGTGGGGTCTGCGTTCGCGCCTGGCCTCCATAGAATGGAAATAGGCACAAACTTTAATAAATACTTTTCATATCTATCTGCGTAACTATACTTTGATAATTATGTTTTGAAGAAATATGGTATAATAAAATTATGGGGTGTTCGTTCGCGCCTGACCTCCATAGAATGGAAATATGTCACAAAGTTTAACAAGGTTTTTTAATATAGATCCACAGAATATTGTGATAAGTGTTTCAGTGTGAACAGGTATGGTATAATAAATTATGGGGTTTATCTATTTTATTTTTACTTTCATCATATTTTTCTTTGGTTTTGATTCCCCCAAATTCGAAGCTATCTCTTTAAAACCCTTCCTTTTCATAACCTATCATACTTTCATAAATCAGAGTCCATTTTCTGTAGGCTGTTTTTTAACCCAGTCAACGACGGGTACTTTTGCTAGTGTATATATATATATATATATATATATATATATATATATATATATATATATATATATATATATATATATATTCAAGCACGTCTGGTTGAACACGACTGAGTTTTTCCTCTGATTTTGTTGGATAACTTTTCAGTCCGCCGAGCGTTTTTTTTTATTTTGATTGGCTGGCATATTATGGTATTTGGTATATTATTATTAGCAGTTATTGTTCGGCCAACTTCTTCTCAAGCGCTTTCAATCGTATCATATATATATATATATATATATATATATATATATATATATATATATTATTAATATTTTTAACCAAAGATTTTAATATTTTAAGATAAATTAAAATTCAGTAATGTTAATGTACCAGTAAAAATTAAAGTAAAAATAAATTGACTCAATTATTACGCTTCATGATTATCAGTTTTCATAATCGAGCATTCATGCAATATTTTAGCAAAATCAATTAAAAATAAAAAAATGAAAATATCATTATTGTGTATTTTCTAATTCGTTCCAACTGTTTCGTGACCATTCGGATAATTTCAAACATTATGTCATTTAAAATTGTTCCAAAACAGCCTCTCTTCAGACGGTGAAATGTACTATTTATGCATATATGAACATATTTCTAATCCCTATTTAAGAGAACAAGCCGTTGAACCTACCCCATCACACTCTTCTATGTTTTTTTGTTTGTTTAATTATTTTCCGTTAGCCATGGAATTTACAAATCGACCCAATTTCGTATTTCTACTTTTAAATTATATTTCTACCAATAACCTATCTTAATATTACATTAATCCACCATGTGCTTTTTTATTTAAGTAATTATTTTTCTTCTCCAGATTATTTATTTAATTGATTTATTTTCTAAACACTAAACTACATCCTCAAATTCTAGTTTATATTTATAGGTCCCAACTATATTCTCCTCAATCTATGAGAGTTTCGTATCAGTTTTTTGCATCTACGATCTCATAATTAATTTTGCTTAATATTTTATTTATTATAGAAGGAATTGTAATTAAAAGGTTAATTTAAAAAATTATTAATTAAAGTTTATCTTCATTCCATACTTATTGTGTCATTAATTGAAATTTTAAATTTATCTTTTTAAGAAATTAAAATAGAATACTTATATAATGATAAAAATCAAAAATAAATAGTAATAAAAAACAATTACTTAAATAAAAACTTTCTAAGAACACTCCTAGACACATAAAGTACAGTTACGTGAAATAAAAAAAATCGACCCAGGAGTTTCGGAGCCATTAGGGAACGAATTATTCACACGCACATACACAAAGTACCTTATATATATATATATATATATATATATATATATATATATATATATATATATATATATATATATAAGGTACAGAATTTAATATTTTAATAGACAATTAAATAATATTGCCATTATTATCGATAGTTAATTTTTTTTTATTAATTTATATAATAAAAGAATAACAGAGAACCAGAAAAATAAAATAAAAATCGAAATTATGTTTTTCCCTTTCTCGTAATTCTCGATATTTTTTATTATATAATTTAATAAAAACAATTAACTTAAACTATCAATAATGATGGCAGTGTTCAATATTATATATAAATTCTAATCTTTTGAACAAAAAACAAAAAAAAAAAACAAACAAAACAAACAAAACAAGTATTTTTCAGAAGTGCTCAATACAGCGCTATTATAAGTGAAATTATATAGACATCAGAAAAAACTCAATCTACGTTTCGACGATATTAATCTCGTCCTGGGTTCAACACTGACTTAAAATGATTAACTAGAAGACTAATATACTGAAACAATATAAAATAAAATCTAAAATGAGGCAAGAAATAAAAAGTAAAATAAAAAACAAAAGGTTATTAGCAAACGTGACTTTCGATAGTGTTACCGTTCCCTTATTCCAATATACCTGTCAAACGTACACATACATCCCCTCCTCCTACCATAACCAGTAAATCAAACAGCCAAACAAAACGCGCGCAAGTTTGTTTTGGCACGAGAAACAGAAAAAGGAAAGAAAGAGGTCAGGACGCTTCAGATCAGTCTTTTCATTTTTTAAAAATCCTCCCCCCCACACAGACCTTAAGAAAAATCACCGAGTATATTTACACACATTAACTTCCCTTTAATATATGTGGATGAATAAGAGTAAATGTCTCACTCTAACTGTTTTTTAGCCGAAATAACTCATACTAGAAATAAAAATACTGAAACAAAATAAAATATATTCTTGACAATCACGTAATGAAAAAATTAATAAAGAAAAACTAACAAAATAGGCTTGTTAAAATCAAGTATCGATATTTCAGACGATTTGCTATTTGATTCTGTCTTAGAAAAGAAAGGTTGCCTTCATGAAATTTAAAATAGTTGCCCAAATTTTCTTTTCCACTGAAAAGCAATTGAGGTTACTCAAGATTTTATCCACATAGTGATAAACGATCAACAGGAACACCGAGTAAGTACTGACCAACATTTGAAACTGAAACCTGCTGATAAGAATTCAAATGACAACATCAACGCACACGTGATGGAATGCGTTGTTTATTCGTTCCGCTCAATTAATGATGTAACTCTTATATAACCAAATACACATTGACACGTGAGACAATAAAGCAATTGACCTTTTTTTTCAAGAACTTGGCGTTATCTTAGCGAAAAGTTAGTGGAGCCTTACAGTTCCACAGTAGGAACACATCCTGTCACTAGCTTGCTTAATTTGATTAGAAAACCAGAAGGCGACCATGCTGATCCAGAATAGTTTAAGATAGCATTTGATGATTTATTTGGATAATTCAGAAACGTAGTTTCATATTGGTCGTTATATTCACAACGTTTCAGCTGATGCAATATTCGACCTACTTTATGTGCATTTTTTCAATCTTAGGAACCTAATACTCGAAATTAACAATCTTTATTTCGAACACATGCCTGCACATGCTTCAAACTGGACTCGTTATTTAATTCTCGACGTTTGATTATTCTCTTTAGACATGATCGCGTAGTCATTCTCTTTAGACATGATCGCGTATATCATTTTTCTTGATAATTATCGCATGTAGTAAAGATTCCAATCTCCTATTTATATTATTAACCGTTTCCATATTGTATTCAATTCTATACTATTTAAGAAGCCATTATAGCCTAACATATATGTTGCTTTTTTGGGATATCATACTCCCCAGCATTCTTCTTTGTTAAGGATCAGATCGAAGGTACAATCTGCTAAGACTTGAAAACAACAACGAAAATGGGCATAAAAGTCTGAATGATCTAAGTATTTCAAATTTTCAATCCTGAACTCTTGCAGATTTTCATTTACATTCATTAACTTCATTTACTGATCTTATTTTTATGGACGATGTAAGAAGTTTTGTATTTCATATATTTTATGCCGAATTCAAATCATATTTGAAGTCTTATAATATTTCTCTGATTAATCTTCTCAAATTAGCGATAACCCCCTTTCCTGAATGAATGAACTAGTCCGAAATGACTATGAATAGCGCGTAGAAGTTTTTCAGAAAAATAATATTGTTGATTTCCAATAATGAGTTATGAGTTTATTAATTTATTTATCTTCCATGAAGTAAGAGTTACACACAAAGTCGCTATTTTATTTAGGAAAAATCCAGCTTCCCACAAGGGAATACACTGGAGTGGGACAAAAGTAAAATTTATCTCAGGATAGAAGGGTCTGACCATGGACAGAAAAGATGAAGTGTTTACCTGCTGTACTACGATGTTAAAACACCTGATATAAATGAAAAGTTCGCATGGAACAAAATAACAACAAAAAAACGTGATGGACGACACTTACATAATTCTTAAATTCTCACATCCGAAATTCTTCCATTTCATCACTCGACTACATTTTAAATTGAGTTTATTCTATTAATGTGATATATGCCGAATTGTTTGGCTTTCAATGAAAATAATATTTTTATAGTTGAATTCTAAATTTGAAATGTCCATCTTTAAGGCACGGCTAAAACGGAAGAAAGGAGGAATTATTTTTTGATGGAGTCACTCTTTAAAAATCTAACAAAAATCAAGTAGTCAATACGAAATTTTCATCGATTATTAAGTGAATAATAAACTTTATGCCGATGCACGTTTTCATAATCAATATATATATATATATATATATATATATATATATATATTTTTTTTTTTTTCCATCCAAACTCTTCTTTATTTGTGGTTACAAATATGCTTAAAATAATCAGCCGAAACTGAAAAAAAATATATTGTATTGTGGGGAGGATGAGGATTGTAAAAAAAAAACAAAACAACAACAACAACAACAACAACAACAACTGCATACGTATAAGATTTTAAGGTTGAAAATTCGAATTTTGTGTTTTGAAATGTGAAATAGGTTAATAATAATATGTTGCATATGTTAATAATAAATTCTTTCAGATTAGCAAAGATATATATATATATATTCATTATTTTTACGAAAAACACTACTTCTAAATCTTTGAAAAATAAATTAATAATTTTCCTTTAGTGAGCCCAATATTGCTAATATATCATTAAATAGGAAATGTTTTGAAGAATGATACCAAAAAAAGAAAAAAGTCGATAAACAACTGCACATTTTGATAAAAATACGACAATTTCTTTCAGCAATCTGTCATTACGTGATATTTTCTCACTTATGGAAGACAATAAAGGCCTACACACAGTTATTCGTATTTAAAGACAGTTGTTATCTCCTCCTTTTCCTTTTCGCTGTGACTTGCGCTTGACTTTGTTTAAAGTATGCAAGTTCAAAATGTATGAGGCATTTCATTTCTCGATGACTCCATCCCCAGTGCCGTAAAAAGAAAGTAAGTATTCATACAGGGAAAAGCTGTGTTACATTCTGTATTCATTTGATTTTTTTTTTATTATAGAGCGTAGAACGACAAAATTGTCCCTATAAAGAAAACAACACTACAGCTTTATTTTAAAACTTTTATTATAAAAATCAATTCAGGTAACTTGATTATGTAGTAGAACTGACCTATTTAATGTAACTGCCTTCCGCCTCAACCATCGCCTTGATACGGACCCGGAATTGGGAAATGCCTTTTTTACAAGTGCCGGCTTGAGCTCGGCGAATACATGGCGGATGGCGGCGATCAGGCTGGCTTTGGTGTTGTGGGAGCTCATGTTTGTGATGTTCTTGACGTATGGCCAAACGAAGTAGTCCAGCGGGTTTAGGTCAGGGGAGGAGGAGGGGAGTGAGAAAAGGGTACAAAGTCGTTGCAGTACTTTTGAAGACAAGCCTGGATCTCTTTGAACTTGTGGGGCAGTTTTGAGTCCTGCTGTCACACCCAGAGTCTGACAACGACCTCTGATTGCACCAGGGGATCACCATACTCTTCAGCACATCCAAGTACACATTGGCGTTGATCCTCACTTGAAACCACACAAAACTTATAACTATGGCCGGTAACTTTGTTTTCATCACACTTGGCATGTTCCTGCTATCCGGATTTTAATTTTGAGGGTGTTGGCAATGATCCTGTTGTCATTATTTGGATCAGTAGAGAACATGAGTTTTACAGCGGCGCATCTCCGATCTCACTCGTTGAATATTATGCCATTTTCAGACATGATAAAAGGCTCCTATCGCACTTAGGATTTGTACACAGGTCAACTAGTAGATGGTTTGTATATATATATATATATATATATATATATATATATATATATATATATATATATATATATATTAGTGTGGCATCCGTCAGTCGAAACGACTATGGATCAGCGCCGTATTAAGATGTTGCCTGTTTGCATCCTTTTGTGTGACTGTAGAGACCAATTCTTGATTTGCATAGTCTGACACAGCCTTGACATACGAAGGTTGTTATGCAATTTGCCGCTTCGTCCGGCTGTTCCGCCTGTACACTCGCTCTTCTCCTAGCTCTCTTTGCAGCATTTTCAACATGGAGGGTCCTCTCGCTGATGATAATCCCCTGGCGTATCATTTTCCTCCAGTCAGTTGGAGGATATATATATATATATATATATATATATATATATATATATATATATATATATATATATATATATATATATATTCGTGTGTGTGTGTGTGTGTGTGTGTGAGATGTGCTATTTTCCATATTTATAAGGAATGAGTGCTCATTATCGGTGATAGGGTATATGTTGATTTAACTTTAAAGAGCATAAACGAAGAAACACAACACGATGAGTGACATTTACATATCTTGTGAAAAGAAGTAGATAAATTAGGAAAGGAGAAGACGCAAAAAAAAAAAAAAAAGGCAAAAGACAACGAACAAAAAAGAAAGTAGTGATGTTAAGAACTTGCCATAATTTGTGCCAGCCACGGGGTGTTCGGTGATGGTATTTTGATCATTGTGTGTTCGAGATGCGTTCCAATGAGTTCACAGCTATGACACAGATCATAGTCATGGCACGCCAGACATTTGTAACGCGATCCTTGCACCGGTCTTTTGCAATTACTGCACACAACATCCAAATGTAATTCGCTGCTGTCCTTGAATAGCGGCCTCTCTAAACAAACAAACAAACAAACAAACAAACAAAAAAGATAAATAATAATAATAATAATAATAATAATAATATTATAACACCGACATGCGAAACAAAAGTACAGAACTACTACATGAACATACACTTATAAATAAATATTATTATAACAAGTCACATATCTACTGACGCATCTCCAGACACCGCGCTATAACCTAGCATTAAGAAAAGACTTTGTTAGTTTTACGCTATTTCAAACCTTTTCAGATTATTTAATGTTGAATCAGAATACTTATATATTATATACAATTAAGTGGACACTACTTTCTACTTTACTAATTGTTTGGCAGGTTTGCAGATCTATATCTTTCGCAACGGTACAAACGTATCACTGACCCTAATAGACCAACAAATATTTTGACCAAGTTACGAACAAAGATATTATTCAAAAGATTATTTTAGTTGAAATAATATGTAATAGTTTTACTACTACTACTACTACTACTACTACTACTACTACTACTACTACTAGTTAGTTATATCGTATGAATCCGATGATTATATTGTTGGCATTGGTTTCATCGATGTTTTCTTGTTAGAATTCGTTCTAGAAACACATCGGGTACTTACAGGAGAGACTACGAGAAGATTACCAACATCCTAAGTGAAAGTGAACTAGATGAAAACTTGAAACACTCAGGTAGTTAGTCCGTGTCATTAATCATTTGACCATCGTGATCTCACGCTACTACTAAAAATAATAAAAATAAAACAGGGATCAGATACTTCCAGAGGAATATATGGGAGAAACGATAAGAACACAAGAACGAGAAATTACTAAAAACAAAGACTTTCAGGAAATCGAAGATGGAATAGAGTGAAATTAACATATAGACCTTTAAAATGCACCCTAAAAGCTGTGGATATATTCATTTTACAGCATAATGGCGATATTTACAATTAGTTATTGACGGAATCCTCCTCGACGAACTAAAAGGATACCGGGAAGGGACGTTGGACAAATGACCTGTTAAGTATCAACCAAAAGATTCCAAGGGAAGCATAGACAAGAACACAGAATGTGGATCGACTATGAGCAAGCGTATGATGCAATTCTAAACATGGATTAAATGTTAAAAGGGGTTAAATATATCAAAAATATCAACTTCACAAAGAAACCAATGGAACGAACAGTGGAATGACAAAACTAAGAAACTAAGAGTTAAAGATATAAAGCAATTTTCCAAGTAGACTTTCTATCTTCATCAACATTCGTCATAGCAATAACTCCATTCACTAAATACTAAACAAATACAGTAGAGAGTACAAATTTCAATAAAAATGAAACAAATCATTTTCTTATGTGGATAATCAACGTCATCATAATCTGTTGTAACCTTCTTCATTTGGAAGATTTTTCTCAATTTCCTGTTACAATATATTTAAGTAGTGTGAAGCAACAAGATCCACTATTTATTTGTTGCTTGACATTTTTACTCATTAAATCCAAAGAAAGCGCATTACCATTGAGGCGTAATTAGGGAACATGTTTACAGGGGGTTGAGCATCGAGATGTCTGTTTATAATATATTTAAATTTCTGCATGTTAGTACCACCATGAAAGCAGGAAACAGAGATGGAATTTCAAAGTTTAGCAGCTCGAGAGAAGAAACTACTAGAGTAAAAGACTTTCTGGTATCGTGAGGGGTGTATGCAATGAATGAGTTGGGATTTTGTTAGTCGGGTTAATCGGTGGTATTTACATCGAGGGGGGTAGTAGTGCTATTTTATGGGAGCACATTCCATTAAAGTACTTGTAAAACGAGCAGAGCGATGCAGCATTGCAGCGAGGGGATGGAGGTTGGAGCTTGATAGACAATGTAGATCTATTAGATTGTAGATTCTTTTATGGACCCTGATCAGTAGAGACTAATGGTTGATGCATCAATCCATATATGGAAACACTATTCCATACACAGCCGAATGGTAGCTTTTGTAAAAACATGGGATAGTATTAGCTGTGAGTATTTGTAGCACGATAGAGGTATCCCACTTTTCTTTGCAGCAACTTTGGCAATATCTTTTATGTATTTGTTCCAATTCATTTTACCTGTGAATATTAGGCCGATGAGTTTGAACGATGAACTCTAAGCTAGAGTTTTATTGTCGATAGCGATCGATGGCTAGGAAGATTTTTTTGTCTTAGCAGCATTATATGCTGTCATTCATATACGTCCCCATTCCATTACAGTATAAACGTAATTTTCTAAGATTTATTTTATGTGAGATTGAAGTTTCTGAATTATTTTAAGTTAAGACTAAGAATACTATTATGTCGTCACGGAATATAACTGCTTGTTAAATGTGGGGATTACAAGAAGATATCGTTTTGGCACCAAATTATTTATATATTAAAACAGAAAAATAGTAAAACGTTAGAGCAACAGATTATGTGAAATGCTGTGTCAGCCATCTTGAAAAGTATTCCCCTTTTGATTCAGGGGAGATAATTCTTTGCTTTTCGGTTATTTCCCTTTGTAACCCTCCTCCTTTGAAATGTGATCCTTGTAAGAGGTTTTATGTGGATCTATTTTTAAGGTTGTTGTTGGCTTACAAATTCACTGGGTTCTTCTTGTTGGGACTTTGAGATGAGACTTGCTTTGTTTATTATTTATGACTGGAACACTTTGGGGTAATTCAAATGTGTCCAGTAACACATGTAAAGAGATGGCTGCATCATTTGGACGTCGCTCTGGAAGAGATGACCGACGAAGCTGATTCGCATGTCTAACCCAAATAGATGATTGTACATCTACGTCATAGACAACATTGCCAGAACAGCGTATTATGCGACCTTATATTTATTTTCCCCTATCATTACGGTAGTCTTTAGCCAATACAGGTTGCCCTGGAAGGAATTTACGGGATTTTGCTCCATGATGGCAATTAAACTGGTTTTCCATCATTTTGTTTCTTCTGTAAAATTTAGTTGTTGATTGGCGAATAGCATCAATTGGCAAACATAGTTTCCTATCCATAAGTGCTTCAGCAAGAGACTTTGCATTTGGATTTGGGGTATCTTTGTAACTGCTTAAAATATTTGCATTATCTTTTGAGTAGTTCCTTCCCCTTTTAATATCAAGAGGGCTCTCTTGAAAGTGTCCACAAACCGTTCTACTTGTCCATTTGATTGAGGATGGAAAGGTGGAGATCTCAGGTGCTGAATGTTGTTCTAGTTACAGAAGTCTGCGAATTCTGCTGAAGTAAAAGCAGTACCGTTATCTGAAACTAATACTTCGGGCACTCCCAACCTGCTGAAGATTTCATGTAGTTTTCTTACAGTTTCTTTTGATGAGATGTGGCTCATCTGAAAGACTTCTGGCTATTTGCTGTAAGAATCAACTAGCACGAGATAATTTTTTCCATTTATTGGTCCTGCAAATCAATGTGCAGTCGTGACTAAGGAATTTCTGGAGTTGGCCATGAATGTAATGTAATTTTTCGAGGGTACTTTGCAACTAGTTGACATTTGGAGCAACTCCTGACAAGTTCTTCTAATTGTTTGTCCATACTTGGCCAATATACATAACCACGAATCAAGACTTTCATTTGATTAATTCCTTGATGTCCCCGGTGAAATTATCTGAAGATGAGATGGAACAACAACACGTTCAGCAAAAAGAAGAATTCCATTAATCTCAGACAAAGAAGATCTTCGCTGAAAAAATGGTTGAAGTTGTTGATCAGTGCACTTATTAGGCAGCTGGTAGAGTGGAAGTGCAGAACTTTTTGTAGTAGTGGGTCTGCGGCTGTAGCTTCTTGGATTATTTCCGATGTGACCGGTAGTGCCCGCACTGTGGAAACAAGTCCAGAGACAACTTCAGGTTCTACAGATAAAGCAGCGATGACACTACCTTCTACAGCTTTTTGATGAGAAGAGATGAGTCTGGATAATACATCTGGCTGGCTAATTTTGCTGCCTGGTTGGTATTTTTATGGAGAAAGCATAACCTAACAGCATAGTTGCCCATCTTTGCAAGCGGTTTGCTGTATAAACAGGAATTCCTTTCTTTGAACCAAAAAAGGCTTGTGGTCTGTGGGCAGATTAAAATGACAGCCGTATAGCATTTTGTGATATCTTTTTACAGCATAGATAATCGCTAGAGCCTCTTTCTCAATTTGGCTATATTTTCGTTCAGTGGGTGTCAATGATTTTGATGCATGTGCAATGGCTTTTTCACTTCCATCAGGGAAAATATGTGATATTACTGCTCCAACTCCATAGTGTGAAGCATCCGTCTAATGATAGATTATGGTGTGTAAGCAATAGGTCTGAGTGAAGAAGTGATTTTATCTTTTCAAATGATTCTTTGCATCTACTTGACCAGTTCCATTTAGTATCTTTTTTAAAAGATGATTAAGAGGTCCATGTAATTTGTGCAATTCAGGTAAAAAGGAACCATAATGGCTTACAAGGCCCAGAAAGGATCGTAGTATTGAAACATCCCTTGGGGGTGGCATGTGTTTTTATGGCTTGAATATTATCTGGATCTGGTTTTCGATCATTTTTGTGGAATAAAAATTCAAGGTATTTCACAGAAGTTTGAAAAAATTTGCATTTGTCTTAAGTGGAATCCATATTGTAGAATTCGATCCAGCACAGAATTCGAGTGATACAGAAGTTCTTCTTGAGATGTGCCTGTAACGATGATGTCATCAACGTAGGCAGAAACTCCTGGCAATCCTGTGAGCATTGCATCTATGGTTTGTTGGAATATAGCCAGGGCTGACTTGACCCCAAACGAAAGACGATTGAAACGAAATAATCCTTTGTTGGTGTATATAGCGAGAAGATTTTTGGAATCTTCAACTTCATTTGTAAATATGCATCTGCAAGGTCTAGTTTTGCAAAACAAGTTCCACCGTTGAGTTTTGAGAACAAATCATCTGGTACAGGTAGTGGATACTGGTGTGCCTCCAGTGCATCCTTTAATCATATGGAAAATATCCGCACACAGACGTACTTTGCTATTAGCCTTCTTCACAATAACAATAGGTGCTGCCCAGGATGAGTAATTTGTAGGTTGGATGATTCCAGCTTGTTGAAGGCGGTCCAATTCTTTTTCCACTGTAGGCACAGCTGCGTATGGTACAGGGCGCCTGGGTCTAAAAACGGGCTTTGCATCAAACTTTAGTTTTAAAGTTGCTTTGACTTTCGTACAGCATCCAAGACCTTCTTGAAAAACGTTGCTGAACTTTGTTTTAAGAATGTTCTTAAAATATGTTTCGACATCTGCTGAAACATTAACATCGAAAGAATTGAAAATTGTATTAAGTAGGACATTGAAAAGATCAAGTTCCTCGATGAAATCCAAACCAAGAAAATTCAGGATTGATGAATCAAAAACATAGCATACACCTGAAAAATGTTTTCCTTTGAAAGAGATATTGCATGTTAACTCACTATTTAGTTGTATTTTGTTTCCAAATGCACTGCAAGCAACATGCTTCGTATTTTTAAACGTTGGTTTTCCTAATAACTCCCATGTTGGCTGTGAAATCAGAGTTATGTCGGAATTAGTATCGAATTGAAATTTTATTGGCTTATTGTTTATCTCAGCAATTATATATTTCCTACGAACTTCAAAATTTACATTAAACGAAGTCATCGTTTTTTTTCTTTAAAATCATTTTTAAACATATTTTTCCATCGGTCAAACCAAACGGAAAATGTCTGTTTTAATTCCGGATTGAATTGAAAATCGGTGATAGAATTTATAATATTATCAAAGGAGTTACTTACAGTTGACGAAGCCAATTGTGTTTGAAATTGAAACGTTAATGTTTCTATTAATTTCTTTTGTGCGTCAACAAATTGTTCTGACTTCTAAGTATCCTTTCCAGTAAATTTGAATCCATGACGAAGAAATAATGCAGTTTTTTTTTGTGCTGTGCACAAACGGGAAAATCTTTTTTCGAAGAGACAAGTCTGTTGGATTTTTTTTCTAAGGAACCATGTGGTTCGTCCGACCGGGTCTTGTTTATTTTTTTGAAAATCCAAGTTCATCTCACCCTCGTCGTCAAATCTGTTATGTCGTTACGGAATATAACTGCTTGTGGGAATTACAAGAAGATATCGTTTTGGCACCAAAATATTTATTTTTTTTTAAACAGAAAAATAGTAAAACGTTAGAGCAACAGATTATGTGAAATGCTGTGTCAGCCATCTTGAAAAGTCTTCCCCTTTTGATCCAGGGGAGATAATCTTTGCTTTTCGGTTATTTCCCTTTATAACAGATACAGAATAATTTTAAATTGAGACTAAGGTTACAGAATTATCTTAAGTTAAGACCGACGTTACAGAATTATTTCATGTTAAAATAAAGGTTACAGAATTATTTTATGTCAATACGAAGGTTACAAAGTTATTTTATGTTAAAATTATTTTATGTTAGAATTATTTTATTTTAAGACTAAGGTTACCAAATAATTTTATATTAAGACTAATGTTATATAATTATTTTAAATTAAGAATGAGGTTACAGAATTATTTTATGTTAAGTTAAGGTTATAGAATTATTTTATGCTAAAACTAAAGTTAGATAATTATTTATGTTAAGACTCATGTTACAGAATTATTTAAAATTAAGACTAAGGTTACAGAATTATTTTAGCTTAAGACTAAGGCTACAGAATTATTTAAAATTAAGACTAATTTTACAGTTATTTTATGTTAAGACTAAGGTTACATAATTATTTTAGCTTAAGACTAAGGTTACAGAATTATTGTAGGTTAAGACTAAAATTACAGAATTATTTTAGGTTAAGACAAAGGTTACAGAATTATTTTATGTTAAGACTAAGGTTACAGAATTATTATAGCTTAAGACTAAGGTTATAGAATTATTGTAGGTTAAAACTAAAATTACCAAATTATTTTAGGTTAAGACAAAGGTTACAGAATTATTTTAGGCTAAGATTAAAGATTCAGAATTATTTTATTTTAAGACTAAAATCGCAGAATTATTTTATGTTAAGACTAAGGTTATAGAATTATTTTGTGTTAAGACTAAGGTTACAAAATTATATTATGTTAAGTCTAAAGTTACAGAATTATTTTATCTTAAGACTAAGGCTACAGAATTATTTTAAGTTAAGATTAAAGTTTCCGAATTATTTTTTTACGACAGGTTACACAGTTATTTTATGCTAAGACTAAGGTTACAGAATTATTTTAGATTAAAACAAAGATTACATAATTATTTTAAGATTAAAGTTTCAGAATTATTTATCTTATCCCTGAGTGGCTTCCGGGCCTTGATAAGTGGTGATCACTGTGTAAAAAAAATATTTATGTTAAGACTAAAGTTACAGAATTATTTTATGTTACGACCAAAGTTTCAGAATTATTTTAAATTCAGGTTTAAGATTCAGAATTATTTTATGTTAAGACTAAAACCATAAAATTATTTTATGTTAAACCCAAAGTTTCAGAATAATTATATATTAAAACCAAAGTTTCAGAATAATTTTTAGTTAAGACAAAGATTTCATAATTATTTTAAATTAAGACAAAGGTTTCAGAAGTGTTTTAAGTTAGCCGGACTTCCTACTTACCATCCACCATTATTTATCTGATATATTCAACCCCGACATCTCGTTATAATCAATAGAAGAAAAGTTAAAAAAAAAAAAAAAAAGATAAAATTGGAATTGTTTTCTTACGGTCTTAAAATTCATATGCGTTTTTTTCAAAACTAACATTAGTTCGATCTTATTGAAATAATATTGAAATAATATTAGGAAAGAAGTTAGACAACTCCCACCAACTGAAATTAATGCGGAAATATCTTCACTACAAAGAAGAACAACAAGGGTAGTTGTTTTATTTCTGTAGGTCATCAGAAATGTACGAAAAATTAAATTACTGGTGTAATTCTATGATTTTATATTAATATTAGTGCGTATACTGGCGAAGCATTTTTTTTCGTCATCTTAGATGGAGGGGGTATACCAGTCTAAAAATAGTTTTCTTACTAATCTTTTCGGCATGTTATGATAAGACACGTAAACTGGTTTGACCAGATACGCCACCGCAGTTAGCGTTATTTCTCTAATCTCAAGTCCTTTAACAATTTCGCCTTTCATCTAAGCGATGGAAAAAGTAAAGTATGTTTTCTTTATGTATTTTTGTTTGTACATATTTTTTAGGTAGTTTCACGAGTCAATGTTTGAGGTCAACGTTGATCTGGGTAAGGGGACTTTCTCTAACTACAGATAATGACCGAGTTTTGCACATTTTTTGTCGCTTCTCGTGAATTGTAATACGATTATAAATTTGAAACAGACAAACACACATATTTAATAAATAGAATTTATTCACAAGTCATTTTCAGCTTTTATAGATCAAATTTTAATAGATTTTATTTTAATGTTTTAATTTTAAATTTATTTTCGAAATAAAAGTGAGAATTGATTCAAATCATAAAAATTCATTTTTATCCACTTTTTTTCAATGTTTCTTTTCTTTACTAACATTTTACTTAGCATCGTTTTGCGAGCGTCATCCTAAAATATAACCTCCTATTTGTTTTAACTCAAAAAGTTGAAGAGCTACGGAGACAGGAGTGGTACTATTAAAACAAACGACCTTTCATATTCCAGAATTTGTTTTTCTACATAGTCACCACAATTTTCAATGAACTTTTGCCAGCGATGAACGGTGGCTATGCATGAGCGTTCGGAGCGTGCTTTATCATACGAGGGTTGTTTTAAAAGTAAAATATTTTATTTTTTAATCAAGAAAGAGCTACGCAGATGAGAGTGGTGCCATTAAAACGAGTGACCTTTTATGTTCTAGAATTTGTTTTTCAACCTAGTCACCACCATTCTTAATGCACTTTTACCAGGAATTCAATGACGCACGTTCATAATAAAGATTGCTTTCTTAGAATCTCACACCGTCAGTATCTGCAACAGAAAGATGAAACTTTCAGATCATGAATGCATGTTCAGTCATCATAACAAGGCAATTTTCAATACTCTCTGCTCCATTAGGGTGGAATAAAAATAGGAGGCATTACGTTTGGAACGCCTCCTCGTATCTTTCTTTTTGTTCTTCTTTAACTTCTTACTTTCTTTCATTTTATCTTTCTGTTTTTGGCATTTATTTCTTTCATTTTTTCTTGCTTACTTTTGTTTCTATTTCTTTTTACATTTCCCCGTTTTCTTCTTCTATCTTTATTATTATACCTTATTTGTTTTCTCTTTTTCATTCTTTCAATTACTCTTTCACGTTCTTCTTTTCCTTTTATTTTCCCTTTATTTTCATTTATGTTTTCTAATTCTTTTGTTCTTAATGTTTTGGCGTTTTCTTAAGATTACACCCAATGTTTCCTATAACCTCCATTCTGCACATATTCTGCAAACAATCGCGTCTCAATCTTTAGTTTCACATGCGGATCTACAAAGAACAATGCTTCTTTCTTAGAATTGCACACCTGTGGAACTCTCTTCTATTTGCCTGCTTTCCAGCTTACCACAATACGGTCATCCTCAAATCTAACGTAAACAAGTTCTTGGTGAGCCGTTCCCTTAAAGTAATCCAATTTACTAAATTTACACTTCTAACGATTACTATGCTGTTGTCCCTGTAACTACTGTACACTCTTTAACCCTTATCCTCGAATGACCGCTGGGCCTTGATAAATGGTGATTCCTTTGTAAAAAAATAAATAAACGATTAACACTTTCGCGATAAATAAAACCTGTATTAATGCAACAGAATATATGAATAAAAGAGATTCTTGCGGATCCTTCAACAACATGTTATCTTTGGAAATCAGCATCACTAAATTCGGATGTTTTTTACCTTGAACTCAAGACACAAGCATAATATTGTTCTTGGTATTACAATACTTTAAAAAGTCAATACAACTATGCTATTACACCCCTGTTTGAAACAACAGTAACGTATGGTGTTTTGAATGATAATAACGAAGCCATGTTTGCAATAGTGAAAATCAAGTTATTTATCTTCCTCCTACGGCGGAATGATATGACACAAAGGTCGGAAAGTGGGATTTGAAAAGCCAGCGACATACAGAAAGAACACTCCCACCTGCCAAAAATGCTCGAGCCGACCCGTCGATATTACCCGGTAACGGTGCCTCAGACGGTTAGCAATAAACTACCCCTTTCTCAAATGGAGAAGGCAAGGCCTATGAAGAAGAATTTCTTAAAACTGCACAGAACCAAAGCCAGCAATACCTCACTCAGCAGAGAAAAAGCCATTTTAACAATGGCATAGACTCTGGTAGTTTTGGTGCCAAAGAAACACCAGAACTGCGCTTTTTTTTTCTTTCCAAAAACACGGCTTTAGTATATCTCTGAAAAGAAAACGGATTATTATTAATCCGTATTTCCTCTGTTCGACTTAATACCAAGTGAGACTCGAATTCTCTACGAAAGTAATGAGGTACTATAATCACAATCTATGAAATAGGTTTTCGTACAAATTTATTTGGGAGAGCAAAACCTTTTCCAACAAATTCTATTCAAGTCTTTGTCGATTCTGAAATCGATTCTATATGGATGTTGTATTATTAAGTTATTTCGATCGGCAGCTTTTGTCAAACATGTTCGTAGTCACGAGTCGTCAGGGTTTGCTTTTTAATTTATTTTAGTTGTTCGACCTGATTTCGACATTCTAGATATTCTCTTTGGTTTCTCCTCCCAAATTTCCCTATGCGAACAGAAACCACACTTGACGATCAGGTAATCACTCCTTCTCATGTCCGCGATACGATAAAAAAAAACTAAGACACCGCCAAGGCTTGTGGGCTTGATATTATCTCTGCTATACTAATTAAGAAATTCTCAGCTGAGCTAGCCTGTATATGCCACAAATTCTACAAAAAATGCCTTACGGAATCTTACTTCCCTGATAGCTGAAGAATTGCTTCTGTGATACAAGAATTCTTGTGAAAGAACTTATCTGCTTAATTATGGTCTTATCAGTCTCCTCAATCTTTTAACTATTGACCAATCAAGCACTAGTTCACCACTTTTAAAAGCTAAACTTCTCTCTGACTGACAGTATGAATTTAAGCAAGCATGTTCTCCTGCAGATATTTTAACAATCAGCTCTAACTTCATATACCACGCACTGGATAAGGCAGGGGAATGTAGGGCGGTGGCCCTTTATATACTTCAAGCTTTTGACAAGGTCTACAGTAAAGAGCTTATAATAAAAGGTAAATTGTACGGCATTACTGAACGAATGCTTAATATAATTAGATCCTTCTTAGTCAGGAGGAAAATCCATGTTGGCCTCGATTGACGTACTTCCACGCATGCGTATTAATGCGGGAGTGCTTTAGGGGTCATCCTCGGACCTTTATTTTTCCTGATATTCATAAACGAACTCTATGATAAAATTGTGTCTGAGATGAGTATGTTTGCTAATGACATAACAATCTGTAATAGGTATGAATGAAACCGGATGCACACATATTTAAGGCAATGGCGAAATCCTAAGAAAACGACTTCCAGTCGATAGAGGTCTGAAACTGTAAATATATTGTTAATATTTAATGCTACTAAGACTAAGAATATTTCCTTTAATAATTACAAGAAGCTTTCTCAATCACCGTTAGATATGATTACTAATACACTACCTGAGAGCTCATTCTTCAACCCCCCCTCGATTTAACATTCACAATCAACATGAATTGGAACAAATACATTTTAAAGGACATTGCAAAGGCTGTTGCAAAGAAGGTGGGTTCCTTATACCGCGCTAGAAAATTAATCCTACCTGAGAGTATCCTGTATCTTCGCAAAGCACACATTCGACCACGCATGGAGTATTATTGCCACATCTGGGCTGGTTTATCCACCATTAGTTTCTTCCCATTAGACAGGGTCCAAAAAAAGAGTTTCCAATCTAATTAATACCGCATTACCAACCAAGATCCAACCCTTGTCGAATCACTGCAATGTTGCATTCCTGTGCCTGTTTTACAAGTATTTTAATGAAGTGTGCTCTGATGAACACTTGCACTCACAGAATACACACGCACCCAACAAACCAGTTTAGCAACAAAATCCCACCCCTTTACTGTAAAGGTCTCTAAATACCAGAAAACCTTCTATTGTAATAGATTATTCCCTCAGATTAATAAACTTTGGAATTCTCTCCCTGATTCCTGCTCTCCTGGGTTTACTGACATACAGAAATTTAAATGTAATGTAAACCGACATCTCGCTTATCTCCTTAGATAATCACCTGTAAAAATGGCCCCAAATAGTAGCAGCTTTTGTTCAGATGGCAATAAAACCTGTTTTTGGGTTAACAAAAGTGTTGGAACGCCTATCAACT
Source organism: Euprymna scolopes (assembly GCF_053919585.1). Lineage (NCBI taxonomy): Eukaryota > Metazoa > Mollusca > Cephalopoda > Sepiida > Sepiolidae > Euprymna > Euprymna scolopes. Next base: position 80,424,401 of record NC_136482.1, on the reverse strand, counting down.
TCAAAGAAGTAGAGTTAAGTATAAGAGAATTTTACGTTCAACTTGTATATACGAGTTACTAAAAATTGAACAAGTCTGTTAAAAAAATGATGATCTAAAAATGTACTTACTCGATTGGAAAGCAAATATTTTCCCCATGAAATGAAATAACAAATTCAAATTGGAAGGTTCGTGTTCTGCATCAGTCAAGAAAGTATTAGGATAGATAACGTCTTACCTTGTGCGTATAGCTTAAAAACTCCATCTGTCACCGCTTTTAGTGCTTCTGCTAATTCGATATTCGTTGTAAAGTGAATGAGATCTCCATCGTTATCTGAAAAATATGAACAAAGCAAAGAAATGAGAAATCAAGAGATCATATTATAATAGAGATTTGGTATTGATGATCACAAATTTGATCACTTTTTCATTATCACTTTTAGATCACTTTTTCATTATCCCAAGAAATGAATGAACAAAAAATTTTGTAAAAAACACCTAATTATCTCTCTCTCTCTCTCCCTCTCTCTCTCTCTCTCTCTCTCTCTCTCTCTCTCTCTCTATATATATATATATATATATATATATATATATTAGTTGTACCCGGCCACGCGTTGCTGTGGCTCAGTTTGTTAAAATAGAACACATTCCTCAAGAAAAATTGCATTTTGTTCGTTTATTTACTTTTATTATTTTTTGCAATTTTTTTAATCAATAAAAGTTGTTATTCCCCCTCCCCCCGAAAAAAAGATTAATTTTTTACCATAAATTGTTAGGTGAAAGTGAAAGTGAAAGTTTTTTTTCAGGAAAACTTGCACTTTTTTTAAAAAAGAAATTTGGCAGTAAGCATTTCTCTTTGAAAACGGAATTTTTTATATAAAAAGAACAGATGAATGCTTTACATGAACACTGTAAATAGTTATGTGAATGTAGAGAAAAGTTTGATTTTTTTTCAAGAGACTGTACAAATTATTTTTTTTTTAACAAATGTTCAGAAAATAAACAGAAAAATACTTCCATCATTAATTATGCAGAAAAATAAATAAAATTTGGATTTAGTGTTTCAACATTATGCTTATAAATTACGATAAAACTTGCTGAGTATGCGCTGTTTTACGGTTGTTGTAAAAATGGAACGGAAACTTAAATTTCGCTCCGTTGTAATCTTTCTTTATTTTTTAATTGTGCCCCCCCAAACGAATATAATCAAAACAGTAACATTCAACAATTGTACTTTATGTATATAAAACACAAAATATTTTTTTAAAAAAGTTAATAACGAAAGGGAAATAATTCCATTTTTAAACGAAAAAGTCAGTTTGGTATATCTTTTTGTTATTTTTTACATAAGTCAAGCTTACCATTCACATTGGAAATGTCGACATTTATAGGTTTTCGGGTACGTTTACAACGAATAAACACTCCAATCTAGTATATGTATCAGAATTTGTATAGGAATTTTTGACACCCCTATCACGGAACTGCGAATTAAATATAAAAAAACTCGTAATTTAAGTGGGTTGTTTATTTTCTTTATGGATTATACTTCCAAAATAAACTATTAAAGTTGTTTTAAAAGTAATAGAAATATATTTTTTTATTAAAAAAAAACAGTAATGAATTTTACGAACTCAATATTTTTCAATTTTTAAACTTTAAAAATCTATCAAAATTTTTCTATTGATTCTATTTTTACGATATTTTCAGGATCAATGTGAAATTGTATGCTCTTTCCAATAAACCGAATATAATATTTTAGACAAACGTTTTTTTTAATTCACGCTCCCCATTTTCAAGTGTCTATTAAAAAGTAAATAATTAATTTACACACCAAAGTTTTATATATCACAAATTGAAGAGAAAAGGTCAATAAATAATATATTCAAATTTAAAACAAAAAAGTAGTGTTTTTTTAGAAATTTACCTGTAAAGTTCGAAGTTTTTTTTTAAACCACGTTGTTTGTTTTTCTTTTTTTTTAATAGAACCTTGGTCCTTGCTCCTTTAATTGAAAAAAAATTAGGACTTGAATTACATTTTTCGAGTAGTTATAAGCTTGGAAAGACAGGGGGTCGAGTAATTCACGCCTCCCATTTTGAAATGTCTATTAAAAAGTAAATAATTAATTTAATCACCAAAGTGTTATATATCACAAATTGAAGATAAAAGATCAATAAATAATATATTCAAATTTAAAACAAAAAAGTAATGTTTTTAGAAGTTTACCTGTAAAGTCCGATGTTTAAAACTTTTTTTATTTTAAAAAAGCGTTGTTTGTTTGTTTTTTTAATGAAATCTTGGTCCTTGCTCCTTTAATTGAAAAAAAAAATAGGGCTTGAGTTACATTTTTCGAGGAGTTATAAGCTTGGAAACACGGGGTGGAATTATTCACTATTTTTCACGAAATTTCTGATACACCTACCGATCTACCCATGTTAAAACGGCGTTCGGAATAGACACCCCTAACCTTGCCAGCATACCCGAAAAGCTATAAAATTTGACGTGTCGAATGTAAACGATGAGTTATACGTAATGTAAAAATGTACAGAATTTAAAAGGGAACGAAATTCAAATTTCCGTTCCATTTTTACAGCAACCGTAAAGCAGAGCATTCTATGCAAATTTTACATAACTTACTGTATTAATACTATTTTTTTAAGCAAAAAAATATTTAGGTTTTGCTATAAATTTCTAAACTCATTTCACCCTAAATAATTTAGGTGACTTAAATAGGAATCTAATTGAATCTTTAATTTCCTGAATGCGAGAAATTCATTTTTCTTCGAGTTATATTGAATTCATTAATACGGATGTTAGGGTCTTTTTTCGGAATGTTCCTGTAAAAATCATTTTTTATTGTTACAAATCACGATGCTTTATTTATATAAAAAAAGCAAAAATAAATTCTTGCGTTTTTTATTTACTACTGAAAACCATAACTTTAGTAAAGGTATTTTTTGTTTAAACAAAATAAAACATTTTCACTAAGAGTTAAGTAAAAATAATTAGTTCATTATATTCTGCGATCATTATTTGATCAATACTGAAATTTTCATTAAAATTGGTTAATTTCCTGATTTTTGGTGAATTTTTAAATTTTAAGTAAAGGGAGGGGTCAAAACGTTTTTACACTTTGAGCGTCGGCATTGATTTTGTCTGTACCTACCATTTTTCGATGAATATTTGATAGGAAAGCGAGCACGTGTGGTTAATTTAAATCAAATTTCAATCACATGGTTACATTATCAATAATCATGTGATTAAACCAATTGAAAATTTACCGATATTGTAAACACATTCTGTTTACATTAAGACTGTGTTGCTGAGACCAAAATACCCTTTTAGTGATGCAGTGTTGGTAACTGAGATTTAAAAAACCCCGCGAGATCAGGAGAAAGAAATGTCCAGAAAATCGCTAGATTTTTAACTATTGGGGCAGTTAATTCCCCAGAAGGCTTACATATTTTTTCAGTTAGTTTTACCTGTTTTTTCAGAGAGGGTATTTTTTTGCAAGAAACAAATCATAAACTCAAACGTTTTATAATAAAAGTTCTAAAAAAGTAATAAAACATCACAATAATGGTGCAACATATTTTGAAATTAGAAAAATAAAAAAACAAAAAAACTTTGTTTTAGCATGTTAAAAGTATTTAGGTTGGAAGATAATTAAATACTACTGTTTTGGTATAAGTTTTTTTTTTGCTGTTGTTTCTTGCTTTTTACAATTTTCGACTAAATACTTCTAAATTAAGCGGGGTTGCTTAGATTGTATTTTAAACTAAACTTCGGAGGTTGGAATGCTCCCCCCACCTAAAATGTACTTGAAAAAATCGATTTTATAGCGAGATTTAAGAATGGTTAGCCGAAAAAAAGGCGAAAAACAAAACAAATAATCAATAAATAATTGTTACCAAAGGCAATAAATGCTACTTTTTTTACTTACATGAATGAGTTTATTTTATGTTTTAAAGTATTTTCAAGCGCTTTTCTTTATTTTTTAATCTAAAATTGCGGGTGTGTGGGTGCGAAATATCTCCAGATTTTCTAAAATTCTCCGCTAGATTGCAACGAAATCTCCAGATCTAGCAGGAAAACCGTTAAATTGGAAACACTGGTCACGTGACAGGAAGCGGTAATAAATAATTGTCCCTGAATAAAAAAAATGGCCTATCGGTACAAAGAAAACCACCTATTTATCATAGAAAAATTAAGTATAATGTTATAATTAAAAAGAAATATATAAAAACACACATGGATATAGTGAACATATTATACCAAATCGTGGAAGCCATCCGTCCTGTGGTGTTTTAGACTATTAATTGCGAACGAACCAAGAGTTACATTTTTATATATATAGATATACAATTGAATTTCAACAAGGGTTGTGGATAGTGCTCAATCAAATAGAGCAAATTATATATATATATATATATATATTTAATTATTATTTTTATATTATTATTATTTATGACTGTATTCACGTAAATAATAATATATATATATAACTACTTCATTTACTCACATAAATTTATATATATATTTATATTATATATATATATATATATATATATATATATATATAATATAAATATATATATAAATTATATAATATATATAAATTATATAAATATATATATATATATATATATATATATATATATATATATATACATACACAGAGTGACCCCCAAAAAACGGGCCCTAACTCTAATTAGGCCCCGTTTTTTAGTGTTTTGTCCGAATTAAATGAAACTTTGGTCATATCACATCAAAACACTAGGGTCTTTGGCCTTTTTTATCCGTTCTACAGCATATGTTCTAGATGGCCTCCATTTAGCTTTTGTTTATTTACTTTTTTTTGGGGGGGTCACCCTGTATATATAATTTCTCATATTTTTTAATTTATTTATTATAGGAAATTGAGATACAAAATGAGTTCGCAATAAAACTACAACGTTTCGGTAAGAAAAGGAATGAAACTCATCTCTGGTGGGATTCAAACCCGCGACTTCGTTATTAGAAGTACAGCATGTTATCTTAAGCGCTACAGGGACTTGCCCACTATTTTATTATCTTAAAAAGGAATGAAAGCCAAATTTTGTAAAAATGATTCAATTCTGTCTGTCCATCCCTTCATCAGAAATATCTAAAAGCGAGAAATCGTAAACCCTAAAACAATATCAACAACCAATACTTTATATCAGTCAGGAAAAATACATAAACATGAATTATATTTGGAAAAATAATCACACTTTGATGAAGAAAATATTTAATTGTTGACTTTTAAGAAAATTATGACATACTTAATTCGAAGAGTTAAGGAATATAAATTCCTATATTCTTCAAATAAAGTTATAACGACTGAAAGCACGAAAATAAAATTGAGAGAGCGATTTAACAAGATTTATATTGTAAGAAAAACATTTTTTTTCAGAAGTAATAATTGTATAAAAAGAGATATTTTTTAGTAAATAAAAAAGTTTTACTGAATGACTTGTCGTCATAGAAGTGTTAAGTGCGAAAATTATCCTATGCAGAATAAGTCCTAGTTAAATTGATAGTTGTGATAATAGTTTTTGTGCGTGTGCGTATGTGTATGAGTATTTTATGAGTCAGATATGTCGGAATTAAAGTAATAACAAATATGAAATCGATTGAAGCGAACTGACATTTCCTAAAAAATGCGTCACTTATAGACACTAGCGAACTGTAATGTATGATATGTAATATACTGATGTTGGCATTCTGTCGATATTCAGCGTAAATGGAAACGCCTTGATATTATTGTAGCTATTTCCAATGCCTCCCCACGGGACAGAGTTAGACACCAGGGTCCTTTACTTAACGTGGAGAAAAGGTACAGAAATAAAAAAAATTGTCTCAGTCGTGAAGGACTTCTCCTCCACCGAAAGAGAACAAGAAATGGAAGTGCAGCCTCTGAAGAAGAGATACTACACTTTGATCTTGGCCAAAAGGCCAAGTTGCAAATGTATTTATCTAAATTATCAGGGATCGCGGTGTAGCCCGGTCGTAAAATATGCTTAAATATGATATTTTAATTCGTACGCATTTCATATATATTATTATATCGATTCTTATATATTATAAAGTTGTGATTTCAAAAATATATCTTTATCACTTGAATTCATTAGCTTGAACCGAAACCAAAACTTATGAAGAAATATATATATATATATATATATATATATATATATATATATATATATATATATATATATATATATATATATATATATACTAGCAGAAATACCCGTCGTTGACTGGGTTTAAAAACAGCCTACAGAAAATGGACTGTGATTGATGAAAGTATGATAGGTTATGAAAAGGAGGGGGTTGTAAAGAGATAGGTTTTGATACTCAAAAATTTTACCCTAAGCAAAATATGATGAAAGTAAAGATAATTTTCGCGAAAATATATTTTTTTTATATCAACTTTGTTTCCATTCGTAGCCAAGATTGACCAACAAAATGATGTTTCCTTACAAAGAGAAAATGTTATGTATATAATAGTATAAATATACAAGAAATAAATGTTACCATAGTCAATAAAAGTTTCTTTTATGGTATTAAAATTCATTGATTTGTATTTTTAAGTAGTTTGTAAAAAAAATTTTTTTTTAATTCACGAACCGGTTTAAAAAAAAAAAATCAAAATGGCAGCGACTTTGAAATGGAGAGCTCCGTTTTCAATTTGAAGGAGGGACACCTGAGCATTCTGCGTTAACAATTTAAGAGAGTTCCGTCAACGTAAGGAATATTTATAAACATATTTTAATGTTTTCCGTTATTTTGTGCTTGATGAATATTTGATTATGGCATGTGTAGTTTATATAAAAATTCATTTAAGCAGTTATCGCCTCAAATTTCGTTTTAATTCCAGTTCGCTGAAATTATTTCAAGTAAAGAGCATTAAAAACTATTTCAAAACAAAAAAAAAACATGAACTGAACTTTTATTGACTATGGTAACATTTATTTCTTGTATATTTATTTTTTCGGGTAATCGCTTGTTGGCTTTTCTGCTAAACACTCTTACTAAATAATATCGACGAAATATCGAAAAACAAATAAGCAAAAACAGTTTTGAAAAATAATGAAGCTTTAATTAATTTAGTAAAATAATCCGAAACAGCAAAATGGGATATTAAAAAAGTAAACACGTAATTACTTTAGTTTTTTAAAGCAAAGAATCGATATAATATGAATAAGAAGAAAATGGCGCCCTTTTCAATCAGAACAGCTTCGTTTCAGTTTTACAGTATTGAACAGTGTAGTATTGCGCCGTCGGACTAAGGGTTGTACTATTGTAATGTAAAGAACACTCAGAAAGGGTTGTAATCAACTGAATTTCTTCTTATTAGAAAAAACTTTTCTGACAAAAAGAAGCTTAAACAGATATATAAATAAAAATAAAAAGGTTATGTAAATGTTTTTAAAAAGACACGTAATCACGTGAGTAGGATTTTTTCCTTCTTTTGACACGATAAAAAGTAACGTTCTTATTTTTTATCATTTATCTATTTATCTATTTTCGAAAGAGTGCCACGTTCAAGTGGAGAAGGAAAAAACAGAGTTATGCAAAATTTGTGTCGAGAATTGTCTAAAGTTCCGACTTTTTTTTTTGGCTTTCACTTTAATAAGAACGTGAATTTATCAGGTGAATTTATTCGACACAATATGATTCAACTCAAAAATAAATAAATAAATAAATAAAATAAAAGCTAACATAAATTAAGATTAAAGTTAAGGTGTTATTGTGGACCCTAACCCCTTTTAAAAAACCTTGTTAAACTTTGTGACATATTTACATTCTATGGAGGTCAGGCGCGAAGGAACACTCAATAATTTTATTATACCATATTTCTTCAAACTGAAACATAATTATCAAAGTATACTTACGCAAAATAGATATGAAAATTCTTTGTTAAAGTTTGTGCCATATTTCCATGGAGTACAGGATGAACGCAGACCTCACAATTTTATTATACCATCCCTATTTAAGTTGAAACATACTTATATAAGTATTCTTATTTACATCTATATAAAAACCGTTGTAAACGTTTTTTTTTTCATTTTTTATTTCCATACGTTGGGGGCCAGGCGCGAACGCAGACCCCAACATTTTTATGAACCACCGTTCTGCCAGATAAAACATACCCATTCCTGATCCTCGATACATCTTCTATCATTATATGTAATGAGTTTTTTGAAATAGTCAACCATATAGGAGTCTATTCGTGACTACACACACACACACACACACACACACACACACACACGTTCAGCTTTATATATATATATATATATATATATATATATATATATATATATATATATATATAAAGATGCAAGCGTGACACACAAAAAATACACACGTTATCGTATTAATATATAGAAATAAAGCGTGGCTGTAATGGAATCCTATGGAAGACTTTTGTTTAAAGAACTGTTTTGTCTAGAAGTAGACGAGAAAACTCGACATTAATTTGTTGTATAAAAAAATATTTAATTTGATATCTAATAGCTATTTTCTAAAATTTTACAAATCTGAATTTTTATGAATGAATTTCACCCCCGTTTTCCCTCTTTTGTATAACACTAACTTAAAGTAAATATAATTACGTTACAACCCTTTACGCCAGCTGTGTTCTAAAATTCATTATGATCGGTCAATAAGATTAGGAATGGAGTCTGTACATACAAACAAATAAATGCATACATATACCTAATTATATATCTTTTATACATGTGAAACTGAGTTTTTTTTAGCACTGACATTGATATTTAAAGCTGATTTTTTTTTAAATTTAAAATATAACGCAACTTAATGACATGGATATGTGAGCGACTTTTTTTTACATAGGCATCACCACATTATCAAGGCCAAGAGGCCACTCAAGGATAAGGGTTAAAGAGTGTACAGTAGAAATTGGACAATATAGTAATCATTAGTAATGAAAATTTGGTAAATTTGATAACTTATATGGAACGGCTCATCAAGAACTTATTTACGTTAGACTTGAAGACAACCATATTGTAGTCAGCCGGAAAGCAGGAAAACGGAAGACAATTCCACAGGCGTGCAGTTCTAAGAAAGAAGCTTTGTTCATGGAATCTACGTTTAGGTTTAGGCACAGATAAAGAGTGGGGGGAATTATTGATAGTGTTTACAGCTAGACGAGTGTTTCTTGTGAAAGTTTGGCGAGGGGGGACCATAGATTGAAGCTCAGTCGAACACTTTCCATGAAAATAAAGATACATCAGAGACAAACTCGCAACATCTCTTCTGTGAGATAGAGGTTGCAAGGAAGAGAAAAGGACATCTCCTACGAGGCCACGAAGTCTATTTTGAACTCTATCAAGGCAGGACAAGTCCTTTCTAGCAGCTCCTGCTCAGATGTGGCAACAGTATTCCATCCTTGGACGTACCTGGCTCTTATATAGATAGAGAATAGCAACAGCAGTGAGATATTTACCGGATCGATAGAAAGATCCCACCATTTTTCCAGCGGCCTTGGCAACGACTTCACAAATGATAACTAATTCAGTTATTCTAAAAAACAAAACAAAAACAAAATTCTCTTTAATTCACTATTCTTTTTTCTGTTTTCTTATTGTATTATTGGTTGCATTTATCTATTACACACACTTCTATTTATCGCATATTTTCTTCATTGTGTATTGTATAATTGCGTAGAATTTGGAACGAAAATGTTGTAGCACACTTACACACATAACTTTATGTACGGAATACTCTTAAAATAATGAACGGATCATTATGAATTTTGGAATATATATTCTAAACAACACGGTGAGTAACAAGTGCACATCATTTCTTTTGTAATTCTTTTTACATTTAGAGGTGCATATATAAAGTTTGATCGTTGTATAGGATAAACTCTTAAACTAGCTAACCGATAATTACAAATTTTAGAATATATATTCTCGGCAACCATTTAAGACGTGCAGCCACCCAAATTGGCATCCGCCCCAAACACTTTTAAAATAAATTATATATAAACATTACTCTACATCAAATTTTAAGTTATATTAAATAATCCAATGTATAAAGGATTAGTGAGCGTTAATAATATATATGTGATTAATGAAATCCTAAACTATTGAACTTATTTATTATTACTCATTTTGAATTGTGAAATATCTATTCTAGACAAAAGAGTAAGTAACGGGGGCACATTTATGTTTCGTAAAATTTAAATTTAGGGAGATACCATCGACATCCAAAAGGAAAAAAACACACTAAAATTTAAAACGAATGCTATATTTATTTATTGCTGATACTACTCCTCCTGTGACGGATATTCTATTATCTATAAAAAACAAACAAAAAACACACACACACACACACACACACACACACACACACACACACACACACACACACACTATACACACGAAATGCTATAAGAAGATATAAGACTTTATACAAGGATGAAACACGGAACCCTCTGTGTGGCTTAATTATATATTTTCATTACAAACAATACGCCCTTTCCGAGAAGGGGATAGTTATAAATACAAGACGTAGGCAATCAATTATATCTTTTTTGCTTGGATTTGGAATCGACGGTACTGATGTTATTCTGATCACACTTATACAGACATACGGATACACACATATATATTTTACTATATATGGACACTACAAAAATATTGAGTAATATAAGAAAAACGCAAAATATGAATAATCTCTCTCTCTCTCTCTCTCTCTCTCTCTCTCTCTCTCTCTCTCTCTCTCTCTCTCTATATATATATATATATATATATATATATATATATATATATATATATATATATATATATATATAGCTACTAAACAATGTTATTTTATCGAATATTTTACTAACAGATAAGCAAATTTCAATCAAAACATTCTCAAGTAGAAAACGGAGTTAGAAAATGTATCCCACATAACAAGATAAAAAAAAAAGACGAGCTTTTATGGATCTTAGTTGTCTAAAATAAACTTCAGCTGAAAACCAACTCAACTAACCGATAGTAAATCAATGTATTACTTCATAAAAATGCACTCATGACCAATAAAATATCTTAAATTCTAACTAAAGTGACATTGTTTCTAGGCGTGGATTAATCGGGTAAGAAAGTCTGTTGTCATGAAGACTCACAAATTTAAATGAGTTCAGGAGAAAACACCGAGCCAGAATTCTGAGAAACATTTATCGTTTAATGCTCGGGGTTCTGTGGAACGCAGCAATGTAATTTTAGTTTTTAATTTTTATTTGTTTGCAAATTTTGAAACTTATGCAGCACAAAATAAATTTTAATTCTAAAGTAGACGGCTTCTGTTATATTCTTTAATCTAAAACTAAATCATACACGTTTCCCATGTTTATTTCTTAGTAATTATTAAAATAATATTGAAATATATTTCATATTATCAGTCGTCTGGGCCGGAGTAAGTAATTCTTAAAATAAATTGTAATGTTATTTTTTGTATTTGGTCGGTGTTTACTTGATAAGATGTAGTATCCTCATTTCATGTCCTGACAAATCTTTGTACAGAGAGACTGAGGACACAAAAAGATAGTGTCTAGTAGGGAATTTAAAATCTCCTTATATATATATATATATATATATATATATATATATATATATATATATATATATATATATATATGTGTGTATATATATATATATATATATACAAGGAACAAGGAACAAGGAATCGAGAGAGAGAGAGAGAGAGAGAGAGAGAGAGAGAGAGAGAGAGAGAGAGAGAGAGAGAGATAAGGGACTTTGTATATATATATATATATAAATTGAAAGTAAAAAAATAGAAGTAAAAAAAATACATATGTATCTACTATTATATAAAAGGAACTTTGTCTATGTTTATGCATCTGTCTTAAGTTCGTTCCCTATGAACTAAAAACGGCTGAGTCGATTAAAATTTCACAGGAAGGTACTTTATGTGTATGGCACGATTCTTAGATAGTTTTTGTGTCGAAATGTCTTCGATAAGTATCGATAATCGAAATACATCGATGAAAAAAGGGAAAAGCGATTTTGACCAAAGTTAACACCTTACACAGCCTAACATCACAAGTGCATTTGAAAAGTTTAATTACCATATAGCCGAAAGGCTCAATATAAAAAAAAATCAAAAGTGGCTTCTTTTATATGACAGGACTGCGTTCAAAATGAATGTTTCTGTTTAAAGCACAATTTCACAATGATACTTGACTTTTTCATTTTAAACTAAAAGTCAAGCTATTATCACTGCACAACTAATTATGCCAGGCATATACTATCAAATGGTTAGTTCTTTGATATGACTAGGGTGCGGTCGAAATAAATGTTTCTGTTTAGAGCCCAATTGAAGCATGATACTTGCCTTTTGCATTTTAAACTTTAATTTAAGCCATTATATATATAAATATATATATACTACCTAAGGTTCTGATGTTGTTATACTTGACCACCAGGATTATGTCAATAAAATGATGACAATCCTCAATGACACCTCTAAATTTGTAAAGTTACGTCCGGTAGAGACACATGACTCTACTGTATCTATTGAATATAGATTTCAAAGACGTCTGGTCAAATGGGTGAAGAGTGGAGCTCTTTCTTCCTCCATTTCTGACTTAATCAGACCGACTGGTTCTCTATGACCCCGTCTCTAAGACCTATATTATCCATGATAGGTTCCTCCCAACACAAAGTAGCCAAATGGCTTACTAATATTTTAGAACCAGTTTTGGAACAGTATAATTCTTTTTGCATTAAAGATTCTTTTTCTTTTGCTAAATTTATGCAGAATTACGCCCAGACTGACAAATTTGTGTGTTCTTTCGATATTGAAAGCCTTTTTACCTGCGTGCCACTCTCAGAGACTATTGATATATGTGCCGATGCCCTTTATCGCAGTCAGCTCCCAACTCCCCCTATTTCTGAAAATATTTTTGTGGAACATGGAATTCGCCATCAGGTCGGTCGAATTCAGTTTTAATAACATTATGTACAGGCAGATAGATGAGGTTTTTATGGGTTCTCCCCTGGGACCGGCTCTAGCAAACATTTCGTAGGTTTCTACGAAAAAAGTCTTTTATCTGGCTTTCAAAAACCAGATATTTATTTTCGTTACGTTGATGACACTTTGTGTCTGTTCAATGAAACGGAAGCGGATGTCTTCTTTGCACCCATTAATAATATTCATCCAGTTCTTATATTTACTATAGAGAAGGAAAGTAATTCTTCTCTTCGTTTTCTAGATGTACTGGTCTGTAAAACACCTTCCGTTTTTTTTTTTTTTTACTTCTATCTACCGTAAACCTACGTTCACTGGTCTTTACACACGTTTGGACTCTTTTTGCCCCACCAAAAAAAAAAAAATATAATCTTATCAACACCCGTATCCATAAAGCTTGTATGATATTGTATGATATGATAGACCAAATTAAATGATGACGTCAAATTTATTACCAAGACTCTTTGCAATAATGGTATTCCATTGCAAATCGTGGAATCTACAGTAAGAAATAAAATTTATAATTTCAATAAGATTAAACAGGCATCTGTTGACAAATGCCCTATCTACCTATGCCTACATTGGCTAGGTAATATTAGTGATAGATTTGCCTAGCAAATTTCTTCTGTCGTACAACAATGTTAATTTGCATCGAATACCTGTGTTGTTTTTACTTGTAAACCCATTTTATCTTCAATTTGTAAAGACGTTCTCCCCCCCCCTAACAATTCCCTTATTTATTTATTCAAATGTAGCTGTGGTGCGCGCTACGTCAGGCGTACGTCTCAAAGATTAGATAATAGGGTAAAACAACATGTTCCATCCAAAATTCGGAATGGAAACTACCTACCTTCGGACGTTTTGAGCAATACACATGGCTCATCTATAGGAGAGCACCTTATAAATAATCGTATTTGTGCTTCGAATTTTAGTGCCGAATTTTTTCCACCCTTAGCAAGTCGCACTCTCTCTACCATCTCAAAATTCGAGAAACTATATATATTAATACTCTGAGACCTCTTTACAAACAAAAAGAGAATCTCTTAGGGCTTAATCTAGTTTCTATTTAATAATTAGTTCCCCCTTTTTTCTCCATGCCTTTTCATCTCCATTTCATTGTTTGCCCCTTTTTTCCCTTTTAAAACGTAATTATTAAGCTCGATTTTAGCTCTGTAGAGCGAGGTTCGAAACTGGTAAGCTGATGAATTCATTTTTATTTTTTTAATTTCACAATCTAAAATAAAAAATGTTCTCGAACAGGTTTAAAATTAGTCTTTACATAGCCATAATAAAATGTTGTACCCCGAAATATATATATATATATATATATATATATATATATATATATATATATATATATATATAGGTAAATATATAGACTTTTCAAACTCTAAAGCTTTCTGGTGTAAAAATAAAAATAGCAAAACTAGTGTTTCTAAAGGTATTTTAAAAATACTTTTAAGTCATCTTATTAAAGAATGCTATTTTCAAATAGGAAATAAAATATTACTCCAAACGATAGGTATCCCAATGGGATTGGATCCTGCACCATTTTGGGCAAATTTGTATTTACATAGACTCGAGTATATATATACAGTGATGATCATATTTATTGGCACGGTAAAATAAAAGTTAAATTTTGTCTAATAAATTCTAAAAAGGGATTAAATTAAAGAAAATAACAAAGTATATTATGTATTTTTAACTGGCCTTTCCGATGCAGCAATCGGATTTTAGAAAAAATAAATAACAAAGGAACAACAAACATAATTGCAAAAAACCCTTGTTCAAAATTATTGGCACGATTTATTTAATAATCAATTGTATAGCCTTTGGCCTTGATTACCTTCCTCAGTCGCTTTTCATAGTTTACAACCAAGTTGTTGCACTCTTCAGTAGTAATTTTAGCCCACTCTTCCTGACAATAATCCTCCAATTGAATAAGATTCTTAGGCTTCCTTTGCATTACCCTCAATTTTAATGTTCTCCATAAATTTTCAATTGGATTAAGGTCTGGGCTTTGTGATGGCCACTCCAAAACATTAATATGATTGTCCTCAAGCCATTTCTTAGTCAGTTTAGCCGAATGCTTTGGGTCATTATCTTGCATGAACCACCAACGACGACCAAGTGAGAGCTCTTTAACAGAGTCTTTCAGGTTTTCATCCAATATTTTAACATAATCTTCCTTTTTTATGCTACCTGTGACCTTAACAAGTCGCCCTGGTCCAGAGGCAGCAAAGGATCTCCAAAACATCAAACTGCCTCCACCGTGCTTCACTGTGGGTATGGTGTTCTTAGGCAGGAAAGCTTCGCCAGATTTTCTGTAAATATAAGACACTTTATTATGGCCAAATAACTCTATTTTCGTTTCGTCAGTCCATAGAACACGTTTCCAGAATGCAACATCTTTATCAATATGACGTTTTGCAAAGGCTAGCCTTGCTTTCAGGTGCATAGGCTTCAATAAGGGAGTCTTTCTCGGACGACATGCTTTTAAACCAGCTCTCTTCAAAACTCTACCAACTGTATGTCGAGATACATTCATTCCAGAGGTGCTCTGTTCATCAACAATCTCTCCAACAGAGATCCTTGGGTTTTGTTTTACTTGTCGAACAATTTTCCGTTCATCTCTTGGGGAAAGAATCCTTTTTCTCCCTCTACCCTCTAAACTCATAACGTGGCCTTGCGATTTGAACTTGTTTATTATGGCTCTAACAGTGGATTTGGGAAGGTTTAGCTTCTTTGAAATCTTATCATAGCCCTCCTCATTGGTATGGCATGCTACAACAAGCTTCCTGACGTCTTCGCTGTGTTCCTTAGTTTTAACCATGGCGATTGAAAATTATAATTTAGTCACTTATAATAGTTTAAATAAATCGCTATCTAAAAATTATCTGAAAAAAATTATTCACTGAATTAGCGTTAAACAAGCATAATATGGCTATAAAAAAGTTCAGAAAGCACGTAAACCGGAAATTGATTGATATTATACTGATACTAAAAGAAAAACAAAGCCGTGCCAATAATTTTAAACAAGGTTTTTTTTGCAATTATGTTTGTTGTTCCTTTGTTATTTATTTTTTCTAAAATCCGATTGCTGCATCGGAAAGGCCAGTTAAAAATACATAATATACTTTGTTATTTTCTTTAATTTAATCCCTTTTTAGAATTTATTAGACAAAATTTAACTTTTATTTTACCGTGCCAATAAATATGATCATCACTGTATGTCATCATTATTAAAAACAGATATATCTAAAACATATAACTTTCATGGGTGTACAAGATTTATAGATGACCTTATATGCATAAACGATAATGAGGAATTCGAAAAAAATAAACATCTTATATATCCAAACGAACTAAAATTGAATTGTGAACATAGAGGACAACAGGCTACATTTCTGGATCTAGATATAAAAATTGAGGATGGGATTTTTCTTTATAAAATATTTGATAAAAGAAACTCATTCCCCTTTAAAATAGTACGTATGCCCCATAAGGATAGCACCTGCCCTGTTTTTGTGTTTTATGGAACCATTATGTCAGAGTTTTTGAGAATAGCTCGCGTTACTCTAAAATTAACAGATTTTATACCACCAGTTTCTAGCTTAGTAATAAGGATGATAAAACAAGGTGGGGATAAAAATAAAATATTTAAACAGTTAAATAAAGCATTTGTTCGTTATCCTGATGCTTTTGAATCGTTTAAGATAAACCAGACTATATTAATAAAGGAAATCCAAAACTATATTAGCAATGTATAAAAGGTATTTATGATTACATATAATAAATTTATATATATATATATATATATATATATATATATATATATATATATATATATATATAAAAAAATGTATATATGTAAAAATAAAATATTTTTAAACTTTATATATCTAATTTTAAATAAATAAGAATGTAAATATAAAAACTACTAATTATAGTGGGGGTGATAAGTAGTTAAATGGCTTAATCCAAACCTTATAAATAAAGACTGATAAATTAAAAAAATGTATCCATTTCAAATGGATAGTACAAGTCAAGGATCCGTCACTTGACACTCAGCCCAGCAGGTGAGGGGCCGGGGACCGGCCCAGCACCTGTTGGACTGAGGTACACCGCCTGGGTAATACCTAGGAGGTCCACCCTCCCAGGCCTTGCCACCGGGCTTTCCGGTGGGGCAAGTTTATTGCTTGTTGCCTGAGGCGCCCCGACCGGTGAATGCCGACGGGGTTACTCAGGCAATTTCTAAAATTGCAGGAGTGCCCCTCCTTTAGGGGAGCCTGCTAGGTTACCACTTTCCGGCCTTGTGCCACATTTTGCTGAGTGGACAGCAAATAAATATAATCCATTTTAAATGGATAGTACCAGTCAAGGATCCGTCACTTGACACTCAGCCCAACAGGTGAGGGACCGGAGACCGGCCCAGCACCTGTTGGACTGAGGTACACCGCCTGGGTAATACCTAGGAGGTCCACCCTCCCAGGCCTTGCCACCGGGCTTTCCGGTGGGGCAAGTTTATTGCTTGTTGCCTGAGGCGCCCCGACCGGGGAATGCCGACGGGGTTACTCAGGCAATTTTTAAAATTGCAGGAGTGCCCCTCCTTAAGGGGAGCCTGCTGGGTTACCACTTTCCGGCCTTGTGCCACATTTTGCTGAGTGGACAGCAAATAAATATAATCAATTTTAAATGGATAGTACCAGTCAAGGATCCGTCACTTGACACTCAGCCCAACAGGTGAGGGGCCGGAGACCGGCCCAGCACCTGTTGGACTGAGGTACACCGCCTGGGTAATACCTAGGAGGTCCACCCTCCCAGGCCTTGCCACCGGGCTTTCCGGTGGGGCAAGTTTATTGCTTGCTGCCTGAGGCGCCCCGACCGGGGAATGCCGACGGGGTTACTCAGGCAATTTTTAAAATTGCAGGAGTGCCCCTCCTTTAGGGGAGCCTGCTGGGTTACCACTTTCCGGCCTTGTGCCACATTTTGCTGAGTGGACAGCAAATAAATATAATCCATTTTAAATGGATAGTACCAGTCAAGGATCCGTCACTTGACACTCAGCCCAACAGATGAGGGGCCGGAGACCGGCCCAGCACCTGTTGGACTGAGGTACACCGCCTGGGTAACACCTAGGAGGTCCACCCTCCCAGGCCTTGCCACTGGGCTTTCCGGTGGGGCAAGTTTTTTGCTTGCTGCCTGAGGCGCCCTGACCGGGGAATGACGACGGGGTTACTCAGGCAATTTTTAAAATTGCAGGAGTGCCCCTCCTTTAGGGGAGCCTGCTAGGTTCCCACTTTCCGGCCTTGTGCCACATTTTGCTGAGTGGACAGCAAATAAATATAATCCATTTCAAATGGATAGTACCAGTCAAGGATCCGTCACTTGACAATCAGCCCAACAGGTGAGGGGCCGGAGACCGGCCCAGCACCTGTTGGACTGAGGTATACCGCCTGGGTAATACCTAGGAGGTCCACCCTCCCAGGCCTTGCCACTGGGCTTTCCGGTGGGGCAAGTTTATTGCTTGTTGCCTGAGGCGCCCTGACCGGGGAATGGCGACAGGGTTACTCAGGCAATTTTTAAAATTGAAGGAGTGCCCCTCCTTTAGGGGAGCCTGCTGGATTACCACTTTCCGGCCTTGTGCCACATTTTGCTGAGTGGACAGCAAATAAATATAATCCATTTCAAATGGATAGTACCAGTCAAGGATCCGTCACTTGACACTCAGCCCAACAGGTGAGGGGCCGGAGACCGGCCCAGCACCTGTTGGACTGAGGTACACCGCCTGGGTAATATCTAGGAGCTCAACCCTCCCAGGCCTTGCCACTGGGCTTTCCGGTGGGGCAAGTTTATTGCTTGCTGCCTGAGGCGCCCCGACCGGGGAATGCCGACGGGGTTACTCAGGCAATTTTTAAATTGCAGGAGTGCCCCTCCTTTAGGGGAGCCTGCTGGGTTACCACTTTCCGGCCTTGTGCCACATTTTGCTGAGTGGACAGCAAATAAATATAATCCATTTCAAATGGATAGTACCAGTCAAGGATCCGTCACTTGACACTCAGCCCAACAGGTGAGGGGCCGGAGACCGGCCCAGCACCTGTTGGACTGAGGTACACCGCCTGGGTAATACCTAGGAGGTCCACCCTCCCAGGCCTTGCCACTGGGCTTTCCAGTGGGGCAAGTTTATTGCTTGCTGCCTGAGGCGCCCCGACCGGGGAATGCCGACGGGGTTACTCAGGCAATTTTTAAAATTGCAGGAGTGCCCCTCTTTTAGGGGAGCCTGCTGGGTTACCACTTTCCGGCCTTGTGCCACATTTTGCTGAGTGGACAGCAAATAAATATAATCCATTTTAAATGGATAGTACCAGTCAAGGATCCGTCACTTGACACTCAGCCCAACAGGTGAGGGACCGGAGACCGGCCCAGCACCTGTTGGACTGAGGTACACCGCCTGGGTAATACCTAGGAGGTCCACCCTCCCAGGCCTTGCTACCGGGCTTTCCGGTGGGGCAAGTTTATTGCTTGTTGCCTGAGGCGCCCCGACCGGGGAATGCCGACGGGGTTACTCAGGCAATTTTTAAAATTGCAGGAGTGCCCCTCCTTAAGGGGAGCCTGCTGGGTTACCACTTTCCGGCCTTGTGCCACATTTTGCTGAGTGGACAGCAAATAAATATAATCAATTTTAAATGGATAGTACCAGTCAAGGATCCGTCACTTGACACTCAGCCCAACAGGTGAGGGGCCGGAGACCGGCCCAGCACCTGTTGGACTGAGGTACACCGCCTGGGTAATACCTAGGAGGTCCACCCTCCCAGGCCTTGCCACCGGGCTTTCCGGTGGGGCAAGTTTATTGCTTGCTGCCTGAGGCGCCCCGACCGGGGAATGCCGACGGGGTTACTCAGGCAATTTTTAAAATTGCAGGAGTGCCCCTCCTTTAGGGGAGCCTGCTGGGTTACCACTTTCCGGCCTTGTGCCACATTTTGCTGAGTGGACAGCAAATAAATATAATCCATTTTAAATGGATAGTACCAGTCAAGGATCCGTCACTTGACACTCAGCCCAACAGGTGAGGGGCCGGAGACCGGCCCAGCACCTGTTGGACTGAGGTACACCGCCTGGGTAACACCTAGGAGGTCCACCCTCCCAGGCCTTGCCACTGGGCTTTCCGGTGGGGCAAGTTTTTTGCTTGCTGCCTGAGGCGCCCTGACCGGGGAATGCCGACGGGGTTACTCAGGCAATTTTTAAAATTGCAGGAGTGCCCCTCCTTTAGGGAAGCCTGCTAGGTTCCCACTTTCCGGCCTTGTGCCACATTTTGCTGAGTGGACAGCAAATAAATATAATCCATTTCAAATGGATAGTACCAGTCAAGGATCCGTCACTTGACAATCAGCCCAACAGGTGAGGGGCCGGAGACCGGCCCAGCACCTGTTGGACTGAGGTACACCGCCTGGGTAATACCTAGGAGGTCCACCCTCCCAGGCCTTGCCACCGGGCTTTCCGGTGGGGCAAGTTTATTGCTTGCTGCCTGAGGCGCCCTGACCGGGGAATGCCGACGGGGTTACTCAGGCAATTTTTAAAATTGCAGGAGTGCCCCTCCTTTAGGGGAGCCTGCTGGGTTACCACTTTCCGGCCTTGTGCCACATTTTGCTGAGTGGACAGCAAATAAATATAATCCATTTTAAATGGATAGTACCAGTCAAGGATCCGTCACTTGACACTCAGCCCAACAGGTGAGGGGCCGGAGACCGGCTCAGCACCTGTTGGACTGAGGTACACCGCCTGGGTAATACCTAGGAGGTCCACCCTCCCAGGCCTTGCCACCGGGCTTTCCGGTGGGGCAAGTTTATTGCTTGCTGCCTGAGGCGCCCTCACCGGGGAATGCCGACGGGGTTACTCAGGCAATTTTTAAAATTGCAGGAGTGCCCCTCCTTTAGGGGAGCCTGCTGGGTTACCACTTTCCGACCTGGGGCCACATTTTGCTGAGTGGACAGCAAATAAATATAATCCATTTTAAAATGATAGTACCAGTCAAGGATCCGTCACTTGACACTCAGCCCAACAGGTGAGGGGCCGGAGACCGGCCCAGCACCTGTTGGACTGAGGTACACCGCCTGGGTAATACCTAGGAGGTCCACCCTCCCAGGCCTTGCCACTGGGCTTTCCGGTGGGGCAAGTTTATTGCTTGTTGCCTGAGGCGCCCCGACCGGGGAATGGCGACAGGGTTACTCAGGCAATTTTTAAAATTGAAGGAGTGCCCCTCCTTTAGGGGAGCCTGCTGGGTTACCACTTTCCGGCCTTGTGCCACATTTTGCTGAGTGGACAGCAAATAAATATAATCCATTTCAAATGGATAGTACCAGTCAAGGATCCGTCACTTGACACTCAGCCCAACAGGTGAGGGGCCGGAGACCGGCCCAGCACCTGTTGGACTGAGGTACACCGCCTGGGTAATATCTAGGAGGTCAACCCTCCCAGGCCTTGCCACTGGGCTTTCCGGTGGGGCAAGTTTATTGCTTGCTGCCTGAGGCGCCCCGACCGGGGAATGCCGACGGGGTTACTCAGGCAATTTTTAAATTGCAGGAGTGCCCCTCCTTTAGGGGAGCCTGCTGGGTTACCACTTTCCGGCCTTGTGCCACATTTTGCTGAGTGGACAGCAAATAAATATAATCCATTTCAAATGGATAGTACCAGTCAAGGATCCGTCACTTGACACTCAGCCCAACAGGTGAGGGGCCGGAGACCGGCCCAGCACCTGTTGGACTGAGGTACACCGCCTGGGTAATACCTAGGAGGTCCACCCTCACAGGCCTTGCCACTGGGCTTTCCAGTGGGGCAAGTTTATTGCTTGTTGCCTGAGGCGCCCCGACCGGGGAATGCCGACGGGATTACTCAGGCAATTTTTAAAATTGCAGGAGTGCCCCTCTTTTAGGGGAGCCTGCTGGGTTACCACTTTCCGGCCTTGTGCCACATTTTGCTGAGTGGACAGCAAATAAATATAATCCATTTTAAATGGATAGTACCAGTCAAGGATCCGTCACTTGACACTCAGCCCAACAGGTGAGGGGCCGGAGACCGGCCCAGCACCTGTTGGACTGAGGTACACCGCCTGGGTAACACCTAGGAGGTCCACCCTCCCAGGCCTTGCCACCGGGCTTTCCGGTGGGGCAAGTTTATTGCTTGTTGCCTGAGGCGCCCCGATCGGGGAATGCCAACGGGGTTACTCAGGCAATTTTTAAAATTGCAGGAGTGCCCCTCCTTTAGGGGAGCCTGCTGGGTTACCACTTTCCGGCCTTGTGCCACATTTTGCTGAGTGGACAGCAAATAAATATAATACATTTTAAATGGATAGTACCAGTCAAGGATCCGTCACTTGACACTCAGCCCAACAGGTGAGGGACCGGAGACCGGCCCAGCACCTGTTGGACTGAGGTACACCGCCTGGGTAATACCTAGGAGGTCCACCCTCCCAGGCCTTGCCACCGGGCTTTCCGGTGGGGCAAGTTTATTGCTTGTTGCCTGAGGCGCCCCGACCGGGGAATGCCGACGGAGTTACTCAGGCAATTTTTAAAATTGCAGGAGTGCCCCACCTTTAGGGGAGCCTGCTGGGTTACCACTTTCCGGCCTTGTGCCACATTTTGCTGAGTGGACAGCAAATAAATATAATCCATTTTAAATGGATAGTACCAGTCAAGGATCCGTCACTTGACACTCAGCCCAACAGGTGAGGGGCCGGAGACCGGCCCAGCACCTGTTGGACTGAGGTACACCGCCTGGGTAACACCTAGGAGGTCCACCCTCCCAGGCCTTGTCACTGGGCTTTCCGGTGGGGCAAGTTTATTGCTTGCTGCCTGAGGCGCCCCGACCGGGGAATGCCGACGGGGTTACTCAGGCAATTTTTAAATTGCAGGAGTGCCCCTCCTTTAGGGGAGCCTGCTGGGTTACCACTTTCCGGCCTTGTGCCACATTTTGCTGAGTGGACAGCAAATAAATATAATCCATTTCAAATGGATAGTACCAGTCAAGGATCCGTCACTTGACACTCAGCCCAACAGGTGAGGGGCCGGAGACCGGCCCAGCACCTGTTGGACTGAGGTACACCGCCTGGGTAATACCTAGGAGGTCCACCCTCCCAGGCCTTGCCACTGGGCATTCCAGTGGGGCAAGTTTATTGCTTGCTGCCTGAGGCGCCCCGACCGGGGAATGCCAACGGGGTTACTCAGGCAATTTTTAAAATTGCAGGAGTACCCCTCCTTTAGGGGAGCCTGCTGGGTTACCACTTTCCGGCCTTGTGCCACATTTTGCTGAGTGGACAGCAAATAAATATAATCCATTTTAAATGGATAGTACCAGTCAAGGATCCGTCACTTGACACTCAGCCCAACAGGTGAGGGGCCGGAGACCGGCCCAGCACCTTTTGGACTAAGGTACACCGCCTGGGTAATACCTAGGAGGTCCACCCTCCCAGGCCTTGCCACCGGGCTTTCCGGTGGGGCAAGTTTATTGCTTGTTGCCTGAGGCGCCCCGACCGGGGAATGCCGACGGGGTTACTCAGGCAATTTTTAAAATTGCAGGAGTGCCCCTCCTGTAGGGGAGCCTGCTAGGTTACCACTTTCCGGCCTTGTGCCACATTTTGCTGAGTGGACAGCAAATAAATATAATCCATTTCAAATGGATAGTACCAGTCAAGGATCCGTCACTTGACACTCAGCCCAACAGGTGAGGGGCCGGAGACCGGCCCAGCACCTGTTGGACTGAGGTACACCGCCTGGGTAATACCTAGGAGGTCCACCCTCCCAGGCCTTGCCACTTGGCTTTCCAGTGGGGCAAGTTTATTGCTTGCTGCCTGAGGCGCCCCGACCGGGGAATGCCGACGGGGTTACTCAGGCAATTTTTAAAATTGCAGGAGTGCCCCTCCTTTAGGGGAGCCTGCTGGGTTACCACTTTCCGGCCTTGTGCCACATTTTGCTGAGTGGACAGCAAATAAATATAATCCATTTTAAATGGATAGTACCAGTCAAGGATCCGTCACTTGACACTCAGCCCAACAGGTGAGGGGCCGGAGACCGGCCCAGCACCTGTTGGACTGAGGTACACCGCCTGGGTAACACCTAGGAGGTCCACCCTCCCAGGCCTTGCCACCGGGCTTTCCGGTGGGGCAAGTTTATTGCTTGTTGCCTGAGGCGCCCCGACCGGGGAATGCCAACGGGGTTACTCAGGCAATTTTTAAAATTGCAGGAGTGCCCCTCCTTTAGGGGAGCCTGCTGGGTTACCTCTTTCCGGCCTTGTGCCACATTTGGCTGAGTGGACAGCAAATAAATATAATCCATTTTAAATGGATAGTACCAGTCAAGGATCCGTCACTTGACACTCAGCCCAACAGGTGAGGGACCGGAGACCGGCCCAGCACCTGTTGGACTGAGGTACACCGCCTGGGTAATACCTAGGAGGTCCACCCTCCCAGGCCTTGCCACCGGGCTTTCCGGTGGGGCAAGTTTATTGCTTGTTGCCTGAGGCGCCCCGACCGGGGAATGCCGACGGAGTTACTCAGGCAATTTTTAAAATTGCAGGAGTGCCCCTCCTTTAGGGGAGCCTGCTGGGTTACCACTTTCCGGCCTTGTGCCACATTTTGCTGAGTGGACAGCAAATAAATATAATCCATTTTAAATGGATAGTACCAGTCAAGGATCCGTCACTTGACACTCAGCCCAACAGGTGAGGGGCCGGAGACCGGCCCAGCACCTGTTGGACTGAGGTACACCGCCTGGGTAACACCTAGGAGGTCCACCCTCCCAGGCCTTGCCACTGGGCTTTCCGGTGGGGCAAGTTTATTGCTTGCTGCCTGAGGCGCCCCGACCGGGGAATGCCGACGGGGTTACTCAGGCAATTTTTAAATTGCAGGAGTGCCCCTCCTTTAGGGGAGCCTGCTGGGTTACCACTTTCCGGCCTTGTGCCACATTTAGCTGAGTGGACAGCAAATAAATATAATCCATTTCAAATTGATAGTACCAGTCAAGGATCCGTCACTTGACACTCAGCCCAACAGGTGAGGGGCCGGAGACCGGCCCAGCACCTGTTGGACTGAGGTACACCGCCTGGGTAATACCTAGGAGGTCCACCCTCCCAGGCCTTGCCACTGGGCTTTCCAGTGGGGCAAGTTTATTGCTTGCTGCCTGAGGCGCCCCGACCGGGGAATGCCAACGGGGTTACTCAGGCAATTTTTAAAATTGCAGGAGTACCCCTCCTTTAGGGGAGCCTGCTGGGTTACCACTTTCCGGCCTTGTGCCACATTTTGCTGAGTGGACAGCAAATAAATATAATCCATTTTAAATGGATAGTACCAGTCAAGGATCTGTCACTTGACACTCAGCCCAACAGGTGAGGGGCCGGAGACCGGCCCAGCACCTGTTGGACTGAGGTACACCGCCTGGGTAACACCTAGGAGGTCCACCCTCCCAGGCTTTGCCACTGGGCTTTCCGGTGGGGCAAGTTTTTTGCTTGCTGCCTGGGGCGCCCTGACCGGTGAATGCCGACGGGGTTACTCAGGCAATTTTTAAAATTGCAGGAGTGCCCCTCTTTTAGGGGAGCCTGCTGGGTTCCCACTTTCCGGCCTTGTGCCACATTTTGCTGAGTGGACAGCAAATAAATATAATCCATTTCAAATGGATAGTACCAGTCAAGGATCCGTCACTTGACAATCAGCCCAACAGGTGAGGGGCCGGAGACCGGCCCAGCACCTGTTGGACTGAGGTACACCGCCTGGGTAATACCTAGGAGGTCCACCCTCCCAGGCCTTGCCACCGGGCTTCCCGGTGGGGCAAGTTTATTGCTTGCTGCCTGAGGCGCCCCGACCGGGGAATGCCGACGGGGTTACTCAGGCAATTTTTAAAATTGCAGGAGTGCCCCTCCTTTAGGAGAGCCTGCTGGGTTACCACTTTCCGGCCTTGTGCCACATTTTGCTGAGTGGACAGCAAATAAATATAATCCATTTTAAATGGATAGTACCAGTCAAGGATCCGTCACTTGACACTCAGCCCAACAGGTGAGGGGCCGGAGACCGGCCCAGCACCTGTTGGACTGAGGTACACCGCCTGGGTAATACCTAGGAGGTCCACCCTCCCAGGCCTTGCCACCGGGCTTTCCGGTGGGGAAAGTTTATTGCTTGCTGCCTGAGGCGCCCTGACCGGGGAATGCCGACGGGGTTACTCAGGCAATTTTTAAAATTGCAGGAGTGCCCCTCCTTTAGGGGAGCCTGCTGGGTTACCACTTTCCGGCCTTGTGCCACATTTTGCTGAGTGGACAGCAAATAAATATAATCCATTTTAAATGGATAGTACCAGTCAAGGATCCGTCACTTTACACTCAGCCCAACAGGTGAGGGGCCGGAGACCGGCCCAGCACCTGTTGGACTAAGGTACACCGCCTGGGTAATACCTAGGAGGTCCACCCTCCCAGGCCTTGCCACCGGGCTTTCCGGTGGGGCAAGTTTATTGCTTGTTGCCTGAGGCGCCCCGACCGGGGAATGCCGACGGGGTTACTCAGGCAATTTTTAAAATTGCAGGAGTGCCCCTCCTTTAGGGGAGCCTGCTGGGTTACCACTTTCCGGCCTTGTGCCACATTTTGCTGAGTGGACAGCAAATAAATATAATCCATTTCAAATGGATAGTACCAGTCAAGGATCCGTCACTTGACACTCAGCCCAACAGGTGAGGGACCGGAGACCGGCCCAGCACCTGTTGGACTGAGGTACAGCGCCTGGGTAATACCAAGGAGGTCCACCCTCCCAGGCCTTGCCACTGGGCTTTCCGGTGGGGCAAGTTTATTGCTTGTTGCCTGAGGCGCCCCGACCGGGGAATGCCGACGGGGTTACTCAGGCAATTTTTAAAATTGCAGGAGTGCCCCTCCTTTAGGGGAGCCTGCTAGGTTACCACTTTCCGGCCTTGTGCCACATTTTGCTGAGTGGACAGCAAATAAATATAATCCATTTTAAATGGATAGTACCAGTCAAGGATCCGTCACTTGACACTCAGTCCAACAGGTGAGGGGCCGGAGACCGGCCTAGCACCTGTTGAACTGAGGTACACCGCCTGGGTAATACCTAGGAGGTCCACCCTCCCAGGCCTTGCCACTGGGCTTTCCGGTGGGGCAAGTTTATTGCTTGTTGCCTGAGGCGCCCCGACCGGGGAATGCCGACGGGGTTACTCAGGCAATTTTTAAAATTGCAGGAGTGCCCCTCCTTTAGGAGAGCCTGCTGGGTTACCACTTTCCGGCCTTGTGCCACATTTTGCTGAGTGGACAGCAAATAAATATAATCCATTTTAAATGGATAGTACCAGTCAAGGATCCGTCACTTGACACTCAGCCCAACAGGTGAGGGGCCGGAGACCGGCCCAGCACCTGTTGGACTGAGGTACACCGCCTGGGTAATACCAAGGAGGTCCACCCTCCCAGGCCTTGCCACCGGGCTTTCCGGTGGGGAAAGTTTATTGCTTGCTGCCTGAGGCGCCCTGACCGGGGAATGCCGACGGGGTTACTCAGGCAATTTTTAAAATTGCAGGAGTGCCCCTCCTTTAGGGGAGCCTGCTGGGTTACCACTTTCCGGCCTTGTGCCACATTTTGCTGAGTGGACAGCAAATAAATATAATCCATTTTAAATGGATAGTACCAGTCAAGGATCCGTCACTTGACACTCAGCCCAACAGGTGAGGGGCCGGAGACCGGCCCAGCACCTGTTGGACTAAGGTACACCGCCTGGGTAATACCTAGGAGGTCCACCCTCCCAGGCCTTGCCACCGGGCTTTCCGGTGGGGCAAGTTTATTGCTTGTTGCCTGAGGCGCCCCGACCGGGGAATGCCGACGGGGTTACTCAGGCAATTTTTAAAATTGCAGGAGTGCCCCTCCTTTAGGGGAGCCTGCTAGGTTACCACTTTCCGGCCTTGTGCCACATTTTGCTGAGTGGACAGCAAATAAATATAATCCATTTCAAATGGATAGTACCAGTCAAGGATCCGTCACTTGACACTCAGCCCAACAGGTGAGGGGCCGGAGACCGGCCCAGCACCTGTTGGACTGAGGTACACCGCCTGGGTAATACCTAGGAGGTCCACCCTCCCAGGCCTTGCCACCGGGCTTTCCGGTGGGGAAAGTTTATTGCTTGCTGCCTGAGGCGCCCTGACCGGGGAATGCCGACGGGGTTACGCAGGCAATTTTTAAAATTGCAGGAGTGCCCCTCCTTTAGGGGAGCCTGCTGGGTTACCACTTTCCGGCCTTGTGCCACATTTTGCTGAGTGGACAGCAAATAAATATAATCCATTTTAAATGGATAGTACCAGTCAAGGATCCGTCACTTGACACTCAGCCCAACAGGTGAGGGGCCGGAGACCGGCCCAGCACCTGTTGGACTAAGGTACACCGCCTGGGTAATACCTAGGAGGTCCACCCTCCCAGGCCTTGCCACCGGGCTTTCCGGTGGGGCAAGTTTATTGCTTGTTGCCTGAGGCGCCCCGACCGGGGAATGCCGACGGGGTTACTCAGGCAATTTTTAAAATTGCAGGAGTGCCCCTCTTTTAGGGGAGCCTGCTAGGTTACCACTTTCCGGCCTTGTGCCACATTTTGCTGAGTGGACAGCAAATAAATATAATCCATTTTAAATGGATAGTACCAGTCAAGGATCCGTCACTTGACACTCAGCCCAACAGGTGAGGGACCGGAGACCGGCCCAGCACCTGTTGGACTGAGGTACAGCGCCTGGGTAATACCTAGGAGGTCCACCCTCCCAGGCCTTGCCACTGGGCTTTCCGGTGGGGCAAGTTTATTGCTTGTTGCCTGAGGCGCCCCGACCGGGGAATGCCGACGGGGTTACTCAGGCAATTTTTAAAATTGCAGGAGTGCCCCTCCTTTAGGGGAGCCTGCTAGGTTACCACTTTCCGGCCTTGTGCCACATTTTGCTGAGTGGACAGCAAATAAATATAATCCATTTCAAATGGATAGTACCAGTCAAGGATCCATCACTTGACACTCAGCCCAACAGGTGAGGGGCCGGAGACCGGCCCAGCACCTGTTTGACTGAGGTACACCGCCTGGGTAATACCTAGGAGGTCCACCCTCCCAGGCCTTGCCACTGGGCTTTCCGGTGGGGCAAGTTTATTGCTTGCTGCCTGAGGCGCCCCGACCGGGGAATGCCGACGGGGTTACTCAGGCAATTTTTAAAATTGCAGGAGTGCCCCTCCTTTAGGGGAGCCTGCTGGGTTACCACTTTCCGGCCTTGTGCCACATTTTGCTGAGTGGACAGCAAATAAATATAATCCATTTCAAATGGATAGTACCAGTCAAGGATCCGTCACTTGACACTCAGCCCAACAGGTGAGGGGCCGGAGACCGGCCTAGCACCTGTTGGACTAAGGTACACCGCCTGGGTAATACCTAGGAGGTCCACCCTCCCAGGCCTTGCCACTGGGCTTTCCAGTGGGGCAAGTTTATTGCTTGCTGCCTGAGGCGCCCCGACCGGGGAATGCCGACGGGGTTACTCAGGCAATTTTTAAAATTGCAGGAGTGCCCCTCCTTTAGGGGAGCCTGCTGGGTTACCACTTTCCGGCCTTGTGCCACATTTTGCTGAGTGGACAGCAAATAAATATAATCCATTTTAAATGGATAGTACCAGTCAAGGATCCGTCACTTGACACTCAGCCCAACAGGTGAGGGGCCGGAGACCGGCCCAGCACCTGTTGGACTGAGGTACACCGCCTGGGTAATACCTAGGAAGTCCACCCTCCCAGGCCTTGCCACCGGGCTTTCCGGTGGGACAAGTTTATTGCTTGTTGCCTGAGGCGCCCCGACCGGGGAATGCCGACGGGGTTACTCAGGCAATTTTTAAAATTGCAGGAGTGCCCCTCCTTTAGGGGAGCCTGCTGCGTTACCACTTTCCGGCCTTGTGCCACATTTTGCTGAGTGGACAGCAAATAAATATAATCCATTTTAAATGTGGAAATAGATGAATCGCACAGGTAAGAAATTCATTTTTATACTATGAAAAGGTTAGTAATTGCAATTAAGAATAGGAAATTGGATAAAATTTTTTTTTTTGTAACATGTCTTCTTCCTTAGATTAAGGGTGGTGGTGTTTGATCAACACTGCTGGGGAGCCATGAAGTAATATACTGTTTTGTTTTGAAATCCCCGAAACAGTGTTTCATGGTAAACAACTGATGATCCCTTGAAAAATAAAAAAATTGGTATTATAGTAAATTCGAGAGAGTTGATGCAGTGATTGCAGGTGATTAAATGACTTACTGACTAGATGGTTTTTTAACGAATGATAAAAAGTAATTTTTTGTATGGTTTCAAATGTTAAAAACTTCAAAGACTATATATATATATATATATATATATATATATATATATATATATATTTATATATATAACATAAACAGTATGTTCTCTACAGTGCAATATCGACTACAATGTATAGTAGACTAAGTCACTGTAGAGAGATCTGTAAAGCTACCGTCTGGCGCACTGCGACGCATCCCCAACTAGAGCAACCAATCAATCCATATGATTGAAAAATGGGCGATTTCATAGATTTCGATGATAATAAAATATGAGAGTGTGAAACATTCATTAATCATCATTTAATTCCGGGCAACGTCGAGTCTCCCTGCAATATATATATATATATATATATATATATATATATATATATATATATATATATATATATATATAATTATTTAGCTAAATTGCTTATAATTAATTAAAGTCATAATTATTTAGCCAAATTGTGCATGCTGTATTCACTAGTATATCTTATAAGAGATTTGGATTGTTTCACATTATTTTTTGTAGTATTGGGATGAGATAATTTATCGTCTTGTCAAAATACAACTAAAATTAAAACATTGTGCATTCTTTAACACACACACACACACACACACACACACACACACACACACACACACACACACATATTGTAAAATAGAAATGTCAAAACAAATGCTTTGCATAAGGAAAAACTAGCTGACTGAAAAAATTGTTGTAGGCTAATAAGAAGCCTAGTTAGCAGGCTGTATGAGAAACCACGCATAAGTCAGTCAAGCAGCTGGTTATAAGCGCTCGGTCGGTAGGAAAAACTCCATGGGAGATATAAACAGATGCAATTGATGTACATATGTCGACGTATTTATAACCAACGCGTTTATAGCCGTGGAAAAATATATGATCAATATTAAAATTTATATTTTTGTCGGCAAACTTTCTTCAATTATTAACTAAAACCGACAATGCACATTTTGAAATTCGTTACCTTATAAGCACATATTTGGGTAATTATCGAATATGCAAACAAACAAACAAACAAACAAACAAACAAACAAGCAAACAAACAAACAAACAAACAAACAAACAGATAAATACATGTCGCCTATATTAGTTTATGAGTATATGTCACAAGTGAAAAGATACTTGATTACTGATCACATTTAGATGTCAACGGTCGTTTGAGTTTGGAATTTCGGCATCGCACTGGTGAGACTTGAACAGACAAAACAACTTCCTGTGGAGTATATATATATATATATATATATATATATATATATATATATATATATATATATATATATATATGAAAATGTATAAAAACAAAATACGAAAAGTATAAAAGTTTATAACTTTTCTTTGTTCGTTTTCTATTGGTGACGTGCAGGAATACAATATATATGTACGTCTCTACGTTTGTATAATTGAATTAAAGACTGTACACCATATTACACTTTATGTATGTATGTATGTATGTATGTATGTATGTATGTATGTACGTGTGTGTGTGAATATTATAATTATGATGTATAGCAAATTTATGGCATAACAAATATGATGCATTCACGCTCCAAAAATTTAACAAATAACAAATCATGATGTGTACATATTTTTCAGAAATTTTAGTAAAACCTCTTCTTCAGCCCCAAAAAGCAAAAGAAAATAACTTCCTTGTTCGTTATGGGTTAAGGTAAGCAATGAAATTGTTAAATGGCTACAAACACACAAAACAAAAATACCCATCAACACACAGAAACAAGATTATCCTTTTCTATATATATATATTTTACAGGCTGTTTGAAAAAAAAAATGATAATGATAATATTTCAGAATAAAATTTTAATATTGAAATTTTTCAAATACAAAACGGTAGATTGGTTATTTAAAGTAAAAATCTAGATTGACTGTGTAATAACATTTATGAAATATTATGTTTTAATGAATAATGCATATTTTCTTAATTAGTAATATCATAAGTAAGAAATTTCCAACGCTAAATTACAAATACGACGATTTCTGGATAAATGGCCATTTATGAACATAAAATTATAAAAAATTATAAAAATCAACTAGAAAAATAATAGTGGAACTATAAAAAAAAAAAATTATAAAATCAACTAGAAAATAATAGTGGAACTTTTCTAAAATTCAAGGGAGGTAAATGCTCAATCCCAAATTAATAATCGTTATTCTTATTCTGTTTAGTCGTAAAGCGAATCTTACAGATGATGGGAAATTACTAATTAAATTCTTGATTCTAAAACAGAAAAATCCGTTTCTTCACCAAAAACACATTTTCCAAATCCAGAATTAGCGACCTAATATGTGATATGTGATAGGAAACATAATTATTTTATAATATGTAAAGCCAAGGAGTTTGAACGAAACCACTCCAATATACATTTATATGCTATTAATCAGGATAAAATCTGAAAAAAATATTGCCACACATAAAACAAATCCTAATTTCTAGCAATTTTTTAAATATATATAAGACTATAGTCTTACAAATCATGACTGTTTCACTTAAGTAAAAGGTCTACACACAAAGCAGGATCTACAACTACAAATAAATTCTAGAAAAAGACCAAGCTCAGAGAAATGCAGCCAAGAACTACGAATTAAAATCTATTAATAACTCTTCACGTAACCAAACATTAGATAATTTCGAGCAAGACATTATTCGTTTCTAAAACTATAAGTCTTAAAAACACAAAAGATATGAAATGAAAGATCTGAAACTAATAAACAAATTCTTGAAAAGGCGCAACAGCAATAATAACAATAACCTTATTGTTAAAGTGGATTAAGTTAAAAATTACTATAAGATAAGCTCAGAACAATGTAGAACCATTATCTACAAACAAGTGCACAAGAATTACTGGATACCACAAGCAGATACCATCCAACATTCATCCAGAGGCTAAATTATTGTCAGCGAAGCTAAAAATTAATGAATACACTGTTATTATAATTCCTGAAACATCAAGATTGATATAAAACAAACAGGACTTCAAGAATTACTCCTCTATTAAATTAATCTGCCTACTTAAATCTGACATAGATTTGGTTAGCAAAATATATTAGATAAGATAATCCGTAGTATTACGGGGAAGCGTTCCAAAAGCGGTGTCTCTTATTTTTATTCCACCCAAATAGATCAGCGGAGATTGCAAATTATATTGTCATGATGATTGAACTTATGCATTCATTACCTGAAAGTTTAGTCTCTCTGTTGCGGATATTGACGGTATGACACTCTAAGAAAGCAACCTCTGTTATGAACGTGCGTCAGAAGAGGAGATGCATCATTGAATTCCTGGCAAAAGTGCATTTAAAATGATGATGACTATGCAAAAAAAAGAAAAGAAAATTGGGATCACAAAAGGTCACTTGTTTTAATGGTACCGTTTGCGTCTTCGTAGTTCTTAAACTTTTTGAGTTAAAAGACATGAGGTTTTACTTTTGGAACAACCCTCATATGACAAAGCGCGTTCAAGACACTCATACTATCGTTTATCGTTGGCGAAAGGGCATTGAGAATGGTGGTGACCACATAGAAAAAAAAGAGCGCATATTTTAATGGTACCACTCCAGTTTTCGTAGCTCCTCATCTTTTTGAGTTAAAAAATAGGAGGCTTAACTTTTGGAATGACCCTCGTAAATAGAAAATTAAACATCCTTTTTGGATTTTTTCAAATGAAGTCATGGCTTTCGACACTGGTTCGTACTGCCAATGTATTTAATCTATCATAATGAATAAGTGAATTTTATGGCTAGAAATACCTCAGATATGATACCAGTAGAGATAGAATCGATATTACTAACTAGAAAATCCATTATACACTTTGATAATAAATATTACACCAAAAAATACCATTGACCATTTAAATATTTTTGTGGAATCGACAGACTCTGCGTGAGTAACAGATTTAGTAATTATATTCTTGCCAATAACAAATAGAAAATATTTAAGCTTATTTTACAACCCAGCAAGGCCGACCCCCCACGAATGAATAAAAAAGGATAGAAATCTGATGACATGATTTAAAAATGGAGCACGAAATCCTAAATGTTCAACGTTTCGCCCGTCTTGCACGAGCCTTTTTCAAGTGAATAGCTAAAAATGGCTCGTGACGAGAGGGTAAATTATTTTAGGAGTATATATGCAAAAGAGGAGAGCAACATATCTAAATTTATGTAAATTAAGAATTTATATGAGTAAGTGTACAACATTTTCGAATTTGTAATATGTGCAAAAAACGCATAAAATATTGTATGTATATATATATATATATATGTATATATATATATATATAATATTTTTTATTTATATAGACAAATATTACATAATCGCTACATTGAACATGCTAAATTTTATTACGTTGTCTGACGAGTGACTTTTGGTTTATCGCAAACTAATTCGTCCGAAACATTAACATGTTCAGTGTAGCGACTATGTAATATTTGTCTATATAGATAAAAATATATTTTGCTCTTTTTTATTGAGCTGTCTCAATAACCTCGTTTTAATTCATGAGTTTTATCTCCTGGATACCTTTATCTTGGTATATATATATATATATATATATATATATATATATATATATATATATATATACATGCACACACTCACACGAAGGTACAAATTTAGAATTATCCTGTATGCAAATTATTTCCATTAATGATAGTTTTTGATAAGTGGTAAGAGATATGAAAGAATCGTTTCCTTTGTTTTATTGTATTGGTGCAATGGGAAATAAGGGGTGGGTTGAGTAGACGTACGAAGTGTATCAACGTCTAAATTTGAGACTCGAACGATTGCTTAATCAATATATATACCCATGAACCAATATGATCGACATGTGTCTGTCTATTTTTTTTGTTTGCATATTCGCTAATTAACCAAATACATGATTATAAGGCAACGCGTCTCCAAACATTCATTGTTACTTTTATTTGTGAATTCTTGAATGAAAGAAAGTGTGCTTACAAAAATATAAAATTTAATACTTATCGTATACTTTTCCAAGTACGTTGGTTATAAATACGTCGACATATGTACGTCATTTGCATCTGTTTATATCCCTCCCCTGGAGTTTTCCCTCCTACATCATAACCAGCTGCTTGACTTATCCTTGCATGACTTATCGCAATTCCCACCTACTAAGCTTTTTATTAGACTACTTTTCCGTGTAGCTAGTTTCTTTTGAAGTAAACAATTGGGTTCCACGTGTCTGCTTTGCTGCAATTTTTCAGATAAATTCGAATCATGTAATTAGTTGCTATTAGTTTTATAGCAACAATTATTTTGTTTTGGGGATAGTCAAAATGGCGAAAATCTAACATTCCCCAGGCTTTAATAAAAGCTGTAACACAATCTCTCGTGGGTGAGAAGAAGAAACTGGCAGTATGAAATGTAAAGGAAAGCATGTTAAAGTCAGGTTTACAATAGTGCAAAATAGTTTGAATAAGGTATAAATAGTATATAAGATGAGAAGGCAGGCAGGTCCACCATGGCGAGTTACAGCTAACACGGTGCGCAAAGTTTATCTTATAAAGGTGTTACAATCGAAGAAAAAGCATAAAAGTTTTGTGAGTGGCGCCCTCAAAATTACGCAGGAAAGTTGTGGCATGTAAAACGAGGTGAAGCAAATGAAAAAGGTTAGACAAAGTGATCATTAGGTTTATGACAAGAGAATATTCTTTTCATTATTTTAAATCTCGAGTATATATCACGCTTATATGATTTTTAGATAGAGTGATATGGTTCTTAATTGATTAACTGTGTCTAACTGTGTTAGATATATACTCGAGAGTCAAAACAATGAAAAGAATATTCTCTTATCATAGTCGTAGTGATCATGCACAATTTTGGACTACTCCACCAAACAAAGCTACCTCTTTCTTCTCGATTGTGCTTCTGTTTTTTTTTTTCAGCAAAATATGCTTATTAATCGAAAGTACCATTTCAGCTTAGTTCGCAAGTGTAGCTTGTCTTAGTCATGAACACTATTTTGGGCATTATTTAAAGTATTTCTAATTCTAAAAGATTTAACCATTTAAAAATTCCGTAACTGTTTTCGAGCTTATCAAAAGTAATACAAGTCCTGACAGTTAGTTTTAATTATGTTTTAAAAGCTCAAGTGACTACGATTAAAAGGCAGATACTGCGAATGTTGAGTGCATCTGCTAGCACAAACAAACGGAAAAAATAATGAAAGGAATAATACAAAGAGAAAGGGAGGGAGAGAGAGAGAGAGAGAGAGAGAGAGAGAGAGAGAGAGAGACTGAGTGGAGGCGCAGATTAATAATTAAAAAAACCCCAAAACAACTAGAATCGTAGAACGGATGTTTTGCTAACGTGATTTTGTTTTTGAATTTATTTTAGATCATTTCATCTCAGCTATTTTTGTTTTCTTAGATGAACAAATTTGAAACGACAGACTATAAACATTAATTATTTATTTGAAAAAGAAAAGATTAAAATATAGAAAAGGTAGCATTCCTTCCAATTGCTAATATATATATATATATATATATATATATATATATATATATATATATATATATATATATATATATATATAATAGACTACCCTTAATTCGTTAGGTCAGTTTATGTTATAGCTAACTATGGAATAGTAAGTATACAGAATTAATGTATAAACGCGCAAAAATTTAATGCACACGCGCACGAAAACAAACATGGCGACAAAAGAGATTTAAGGAAGGCAAAGTGATAGATTATGAGAGGTGTGGGAGGAGTAAGTAAGAATTGATTGACCAAATAAAGACTTTCATTAATAAGAACTGTCGTGTGTTTATAAAGACAATAAGTGCAGAGTTTGATGTCAGTGTAGGAACTATACACACAATTATTAATTAGGAATTGAAGATGCATAAGATTTGCGCAGATGCACAACAATTCCATCCTTATCACAGACTATTTGACCAAGATAGGCATCGAGGCAGTTCCTCACTCTTCCTATAGTCCAAACCTTGTTCCTTGTGACTTTTGGCTATTCCCTAAGCTCAAGGAAAACTGTAGATATTGCTGTTATGAGACAATTAAGGAGTTGAAAGAAGCTGTGACGAGGGTCAGTGGCATGCTCACACAAGAGAGCTCCCATGGGGCCTTCAAGAAATTGGTGGAACGGTACAACAAGGGCACTGCAAGCGGTTATGATTACTTCAAAGGGGAGTAGAGGTTCATGTATGTACTATCAATAAAAGTATTCATACGAAAAAAAGCCTGGAAATTTATTAAAAGCAACTCTTATATATACAAGAATAAAAAAGCATACCATCCCTATATCCTTTTGCATTTCCAATGCTTTTTTATTCTTGTTAATTAGTATTTTTACTTACAGTCTTATTTTTAAACTTACATTCATGATAGTATTATCTTTTTTAGGAGGCGGCTCATTGCCGCCTCCATTAGTAGCAGGTCGCTTCCTGCTGGGTTTTAGGTCTTTTTATAATAGTTTGTGCATGAGGCAGCTTTTTTCCCCTTGGGATACCTGTTATACCGTGCTTTTGAGTCAGCACGTGAGGCAGCCTTCTTTTTTTCTGGTTCTTTGTTATAAAGAGCACGTGAGGCAGCTTTTTCTCCCTCGGAATCCCTGTTATACCGTGCTTTTGAGTCAGCACGTGACGCAGCCTTCTTTGCCTCAGGATTTGCATGATACTTAATTTTTTATTATTTCAGCATTTTTCTGATAGTATTCTTTTTGCTCAGATAATACCTTGACTTTGTTTTTTCATAGTCTATATTTCTCTGAGCTTTTCGTGCTGACTTTAGCATTTTTTTATTAAATGTAAACATATAACACTTATGTGTATCTTACTATAATATCACTTATCTTATAGCAAGACAACTCCCGTAGAATTGAGATACTGCCCCGTCACCAATAGCTAAAGTGTGGAACGGTATATACACCAATAGTGTAGTTGTTATCTTTATATGAAGTCCTAATCAGTGATAGTGTGGGGTTACTTGGTTAATTTATTGTAGTTTATTTTAGAAAACTTACTTGTTTTTATTAGTAGATTGTGTATAGTAGCCACAATATCTAGTTATTTTTGTGGCTAGGGCTTGGATTTTGATTCTTTTTGGTCAGCTTCCAGTGAGTTCTTAGAAGATGACTTTCTTGCAGTTTCTTTTGCGGTTAATTTAACTTATTTCCTTTGGCGTTTGGTGAGTTCTTAGAAAAACTGGTCTGATCTAATTTTCTTAGCAAGCGAAGAGATTCAGCTGCATTTAACAATGGTTGTTATAGTGTATTTTTGCGCATGCGTGAGAATTTCAAGTTTCCTCCTTATTTTTCAATAGTTTGACAGTAGTCATGTGTCTTTCTGCCAAGAGCGACAGACGTCAGTATTAGCCGTGATCGTCTAGAGGTTAGGACCCCACGTTGTGGCCGTGCTAACCTAGGTTCGAATCCTGGTCACAGCATTGACATTTTGTACATATTTTACAGCCCAAAATCTGAAGAATTATTTGTTTTTATAACATTGTTTTTTGACGTCATACTTGCTGATAGGTTACTCTTATAACAATTTTGATCAACTGAGATAAAGATTTCGTGGTTTCATTAACGCTGGTAGGTTACTGTTTAAAGAAAAAACCTTAACGTTCACCTCAAATATTCAGCGTCCAAGAAATATAGGCCACTGGCAAACTGGAACGTCTGTGAGCATCCGGTGTATTATTTGGAACTGTCCCTTTTGAGAGAAGTTCCGTGTTCGAAGTGGTCTGTCTACATTGGGTATATAATGTTTAAAACTTGTTACTACACGTAATCTTATTTAATTATGGAGTTAGCTAAAAAGCGATGGGTCACTGCACTTCTCCGTGTAAAGAGCAGTCGATTGATGCTTGAACTGTTGTCAGAGACCGTTCGTACACCGAGATACATCGTCTCAAAAGAAAGAAGAAAGAAGAAGAAAGAAGAACAATTGGCCATTTTTGTACCCTTTTTTTTTGCTCTCTTTTGACATTTTAACCGACGTTCTGACACTCGCTGGATTCGTAAGACGCCTCTCTGTAAGAATATGTGCTTTTTGAAACTTATAAGTTGATTTTAGTTGAGATTTGGATAGTTTTGTTTTGTAGGCGTATATAGGCGTGTACGGGCCATCCCTATATAGAGAGTGCTACCGCCTCTCTGATATATTTC
This sequence comes from Euprymna scolopes, assembly GCF_053919585.1. Taxonomy (NCBI): domain Eukaryota; kingdom Metazoa; phylum Mollusca; class Cephalopoda; order Sepiida; family Sepiolidae; genus Euprymna; species Euprymna scolopes. Next base: position 80,384,900 of record NC_136482.1, on the reverse strand, counting down.
GGCTTTTCCATTTGCAAAATTATGGTTGAGTAGCAATGAAACCGACTTAAACCTATGTTTTTTTTTCACTAAACTCCCTTTTTCCCGAAACTATTGGTTGGTTGGTTAGTTGTTTTTTTGTTTTACGGCATATTAACTCTTTTCAGGTTATTTAATCCAATGATTTTGAAGACAATTTTTAAATAGAATATATATATATATATATATATATATATATATATATATATATATATATATTTCAAGTCAGTTTCTACTTAACACATAGTTGAGACCTTGACAGGTACTAGCACTCCGAGTCAAAGCGGACCTGGGAGCAATGGCAATTAAAGGATGGCTCCACACTCCCCAAAGTCCGCAAGCTGGGGCCTCACCATCGGATATAGTTTAAGGTCATATTCAGGACCGAAACTATTGGTAGCATGAGATTTAAACTTATATGATGGACTCTCCCGCCGATTTCGACGTATGAGGTTCGGACAACCCATATTTCTAAAACTCATTTATGCTTTTGCCTCTGATGACTTTTTAGTCCAGCAAGGGAATTGCAAACAAGGTCACAAACAGAACATGAATGTGGATTTAACGCTGCAGATATTGGTGCGGCTGCTAGTCGTTTTGCTCTTACTCTGTTTTCTTTCAGTTGCCTTAAGCTTTCAGATTGAAACCTCTGGAGACCTTCAAAACACCTTGATTTCCATCCTTTTCGGTCATTCACCTCCTGTATGGTATGTTCACTGCAGACAAGTTACTATTCAACTTGTCCTTGTACCTAAGCCAAGGACGTCCGACAATTCTTTTACCACCCTCAAATTGACTGTACATCGCAATTTTTGGAATTCTGTCATCGGGCATCCTCAATACATGACCAGCCCACCGCAATTGCGATTGAATAAGGAATGATTCAATGCCAGATATTTTGCATTTTGTGAATAATTCGGCATTTGATACCTTGTCGCGGAGGCTGAGACCACATATGGAGCGTAGACAGCTTTTGTGGAAAATGTCCAGCTGATTAATGTGATGTCTGTATGGGGTCCATGACTCAGAGCCATAAAGACGAATGGAAAGAACAACAGCACGGTAGACAAGGATTTTTTGTGTCTAGTCGAATACCCCTTTCGTTCCACAAGCGATGGCGAAGATTTCCGAAGGCAGAAGTGGCCTTAGCAATCCTGTTGACAATTTCATCATCAAGAGAACCGCCCTGGTTCACCTTGCTACCAAGGTAAGGAAAGGACTTGACATAATTGATATCATGACCGTCGACTTTCAGCTTGCGCGCAGGAAATCTATACTCTGGTGGTTTTTGCTTTACGCCTTCAACTTGTTTTGGAGTAGGGTGTGGCTGATGCACTACCTCAGTCTTCCTTATGCCAATTGTCAGGTCAAAGGCCTTGCACGCAGCTGAAAATCGATCAAGAAGAACCTGGGCTTCTTCAAAGGATGTGGCTACCAGTGCGGCATCGTCAGCGAAGAGCAAATGAAAGAGGTATTTGGTCCTCAGAAAAGTGGTGCTTCCCCATTAAGCACAGCCGATGGAGAGGCATTGCTGACTGATAAGTCAGATATTCTCAGTCGTTGGAAGGAGCACTTTGAAACTGTCTTAAACACCTCATCTGTCATTGACGGCGATGTCGTGTCCTCTATTCCTCAGAATCCAGATATTCCAGAATTGTCATTGGAACCTGCTTATCAGGAGGTATGGGAATCCATCAAACAAATTGCTTCTGGCAAGTCCCCATCACCAAAGGATCCAATTCCCCCTGAAGTGAAACTTTATATATATATATATATATATATATATATATATATATATATATATATATACTAGCAAAAGTACCCGTCGTTGACTGAGTTCAAAAACAGCCTACAGAAAATGGACTCTGATTTATGAAAGTATGATATGTTATGAAAAGGAAGGGTTGTAAAGAGATAGCTTCGAATTTGGGGGTATCAAAACCAAAGCAAAATATGATGAAAGTAAAAATAAAATAGATAAACCCCATTATTTATTATACCTTACCTGTTCACACTGAAACACTTATCACAATATTCTGTGTATCTATATTCAAAAACCTTGTTAAACTTTGTGACATATTTCCATTCTATGGAGGTCAGGCCCGAACGAAAACCCCATAAATTTATTATACCATATTTCTTCAAACTGAAACATGATTATCAAAGTATACTTACGCAGATAGATATGAAAAGTCTTTATCAAAGTTTGTGCCTATTTCCATTCTATGGAGGCCATGTGCTAACGCAGACCCCACAATTTTATTATACCATTCCTATTTAAGTTAAAACATACTTATCAAAGTATTATTATGTACGTCTATATAAGAAACACTTGTAAACGTTTTTTTTTTAATTTTTAAATTTTTTATTTCCATACTTTGTGGACCAGGCGCGTACCTAGACCCCACAATTTTAATGAATCATCATTCTGCCAGATCAAACATAACCATTCCTGTGTCTCTATACATCTTCTATTATTATATGTAATCAGTTTTCTATAATAGTGAACCATATAGGAGCCTATTCGTGACCAGACACACACACAGATGTTCAGTTTTATATATATATATATATATATATATATATATATATATATATATATATATATATATATATATATATATATATATATGTATGTATGTATATGAAATTTATTACTGTGAGTCCAGAGTGAGTTTACATATTGTTTCAGCTAGGGGAAAATTCTCAAAAAGAAGACGAAATATCCGACTAGCTTCGTCGCTGAAACAATATGTAAACTCATTCTGGACTCACAGTAATAAATTTCCTATATACTGCTCTGGCTGCGCATTGAGCACTCTAGTCCATTTTTTTCACCACTGGTATATATATATATATATATATATATATATATATATATATATATACACGTTTAAAAACGTACGCATGTTCTTTTTCATATTGCACGCATATCCAGACGCCGCCTCTCTTTCTCACACTTTCATATCTTTTGTCTACACATTTTAAAATACAAATAAAAGAATCTGAACCTCAGATTCATTTTTGGTGGGGGTACTGAATATGTCATCAGGAGTTTAAAAACATAACATTATACTACTACTACTACTACTACTACTACTACTACTACTACTACTACTACTACTAGTTTTAAATAGTTTTCTGATGAATCACTCATTCTTAGGTTGCATTCAGTTCAATCTGCACGTTTTACTATGAAAATACTCTTTCAAATTCATGCGTGACAGACTTACGGATAGACCAATGAACAGACTGACAGGCGGAAATATTAATAGAGACAATTAGACGCAACATGTCAGTCAACTATAATGATGTATTATTGTTATGACTCATTCAGTCTCCGACTTTATTTGTGTGCAATAATTGTGGAAATATGAAAGGTATTTTCATCAAGATAAAATATTTTACAACAAAACAGTCTGCAGATAGTGTAGTCATAACTTTGTATATTTTTGGACTTTTGTCTAATTCTTTGCCATTAAAAACAATGTTTTTTTTTTTAAATCTTCTTCTATTACGTGAGGTTCGGCTTTGAAATATTTGTTTGCTTTATCAAATAAAATGTCCGAGTGCAAAACGCAATAGACGTCATTTTTAAAATTGTTAAATTGTTATTTACTTACCTACATCCCCATGCAGGATACATGTGCCACAATGTTATACTTTTTGTATTGACGCCAGCGCATTTTTTATTACGTTCTATAATTTAAAATACCTACCTGATAAGAATGCGGGGTGTTTATACAATGACCGAATCCAATCTGATGAGTTTGTTAAAAAGCAGCAGAAATGTTATATTTCCACACCGACTTTTAATTGGATAAAATCTTCATTCAGTAGCTTCTCTCGAGCAATTAGGCGTGTAATATATAAAAACTAAATCGAACGCTTTTTCTACCTCTTTCATATTCTCCTAGAACATGTGCGCACCACAGTCCTTGGGACCGAAAAGCTCTTAGAAATATTCACACCTGTTATTGAATTCTTTGTTCATTATATTCGCCCTTAAAAGCTAATCACAGCCTCTAGCGAAAGAGCATCGACAGAGGAACGAGAAGCTTTCATGGACTTCCAAAGACAACACCCGGAGACGCATATTCACACAAGTTCATACGTATACTCTTTCACTATGTACACATGTTAACCAAATGCATGTACACATGAATTAATAACACACTCTCATTCACTACTAAAACAAAGGAATGCTTATACCCACACACAACATCATACCAAGTCATGTACACACACGTAAACACACACAGCGTTAGCAGAAACAAACACATGTACCAAATTTCTCCTTCCGGACAAAACCTCTATATTTCTACAGAAGGTTCTTGAACTTTCTGAATTTGCAATCTTTGCGGAGGTTTATTTTCATTTCTCTTTCAATTATCTATATAATATATTTACAATATACAACATACACGATAGATAATTTAAGTAGTTAACATTCGTCACAAAAACAAAGCAACAAACTGTACAACTTATGCCACAAAGTATAAAAACCATGTAAAAATTTTATGTTAATTATTTAAGACGAACAGATATGCATTCTCAATAATTCAAAATAACAGAAAAAAAGCAAAAGCAAAAAAGAAAATAGGTCAATTAGTCAGTGTCAACTCATTAAATCAACAGAGTCAAGAGTAGGTCTCCATAGATATTGTGTAGCAGCATGAGGCGTTTAGTAGATATCAATTAAGGTATATCAATCTTGAATCATTTAAAGATGACAAACATCGGAGACGTATGTAATGTAATCGAAATACAATGTTCACTTATGATTTCATCAAAAATAAAACCATCCACTCGCACAAAGGACAAATAGCGTGTATATATATATATATATATATATATATATATATATATATATATATATATATATATATATATATCAATCAGAGGAATTTTGTGTGTGTAAGTTCTTTCCCTATAGACACCTAAATAGCTGGGCTGATTTAAAAAAAAATTCACACGAAGGCACTTTATGGGTGTGGCAGGGTTCTTAGATATGTTTTGTATCGGAATATCTTCGATAAGTATCGGTAATCAATAATCAGAATCATCTGGGAAAAGAAGGAACAGACGATTTAAATGTAAATGTTATTGTATTTTGCGCTAGGAAAAATAAGATGATACTGATAAGATGGTTGGCCTAGAATAAATTAGAATTTTAGAGTGGGATGAAAATAGCAATTACGTAAACGGGTATTTTTGAGAAGTTTTTACAGATGTGATAAGCCAAAAAAGAGATTATCTTTTTTAATAATTTGCTTTTTGTATTTTTTTAAATGTCCATAAACATTTTTTCGCAAGAAGAGTAACTTGCCGGGTAAGCATTAGAGATGCCCCGTTCGGAAAACAAAATGGACCCTGTGGAATTGAGTGATTGAAAAAAAAGCTGGACGATTCCAAGCAGGAGGTAAGACTTGGCTCAATTAATTAGAAACAGGCGTGGAGAGGATACGAGAATCCTTAAGAGTACCAAGGACCTATGAGAGTCAGTACCATAGGAAAATCACATATTGCTTAATGAGGTGAGAGAAAAGTAAAATATACCGTAGGTACGGAAGAAGATATAACCATATATTTTTTTTAGAGATGCATGAATGCGGGATATCTCTGTTGGATGTTTGAAGCTCTGATGAGAGAAAAGAAAAATCACAAAATCGGGCCATAGCTAGAAATTAGGCGCAAATAGGAATCATGGCGCAAGGTTGGGGGTTAATTAGTAAAGGGTGATATTCTCTACATCTTCATCAAAATTCCAAGAATCTGAGCAAGGAAATCCAAGTGAATCAGTGTGATAAAAGGTATATCTTAAAATTTGGAAGCTAACCACGAAGATTAATTACGAGCTTTGAGATGTCCCGGAAGAGATAAGATAGTTACAAAATGAAAACAAAACCATACTTAATATAACAACCGGGCAAAGGATACGATCAGGGCACTTTTGGGACGAAAGGAGTCGTCAATTTCTTAAGAGGTAAAATGAGACCTCAAGTTTACTGCATAAGGGTGGCTGGATAAAGCAGCTGACATGGATCAGGGGAGGAATACCCTACACCCAAAAAGTAAATGCCAAGAAGATCAGAGAGGATCTGATCTAATATAAAAAATAATTGTGAAGTCAGTTGGAAAGGGCTGACTAAAGGAGTTTTTTTTAGCCTGATCTTTCTTAGCTGTGTGGTTGTGCAGATATAAAAAATGTACTAGAATTTAAAAATACGCACATTTTTTTGAAAATAAGGATGGTAGGGATGTTAAGGTACAGTCGCCTCTTCTTGTAAGTGAATAAATATGAGATAGGATAGCCGAGAATTCGAACCTGGGAAGCTAAATTTAGAATTGAAAATTCCGATCATAAGTTACATTAAATAATACAGAATGTTATTGAAAAAAGGAATGTGATGATGCAATTGTGTTAATAAAATGAAATGAAATTAAAAATGAGGTTATCTAGATCCGAACAATAGAAAATGTTAAACATATTTGTAAAGTGTGTTAGGAAAATCAAGTTAGAGAAATCGGTCTTTGTAAACATGTAAGGAGCGATGCATGCTTGGACACGTGAGGCGTGTCGGGCCACGGGATCGGTATGCACGTTGTTTGATCATGCAATGACGTCATGAGTTCTCAATATAGTTAGAGCTTTAGAGTAAGTCAGTCGTTCAGTAAGTCAGGGAGTCGGAGAGAAGTCAGAGTTCGGACAGGGTCGGACAGACAGAACTGACATCCGCCTTGGAAGTGAAGGTAGAAGAAAGAAATCATGTAGTGACTTTGAATTCCTTGATGCAACGCCATTGACCGGTGGAATGGGATAAACGAACATCATATTTTTGTAACTGTCGTCTTCGTGTTATGTTATTCAACAGACAAAGGTTTTGTGAATTTGTATTATAAGACTTGTGTTCCACTCATCTGTATTTATAAGCACTTGTGTATAAACTCATCTAAGAATGTGTCTCTATCATCTTAAGAATGTGCCTCCCTCACAGTATCAAGAAATAATGAATGTTCCTTCATTATGATGAAAGACTGAAAATCCTCATCGCAAAAATATATGTTAAAGAAGAAAAATGTTATAGAAACACTCCCGGAACTGTCAAATTGTATAAATGTCAATCTATCTATCTCTCATCTATATTATATATCTCTCTCATCAGAATTGAATTACATGTCTCTCTTAAAATGTATTCTCTCCCTCTTTATATATACCGGTCTATCTCTCACACTAATATCAACAATCTTAGACGAAACGCAACGACAAATATATGACATACGTCATCTCTTTAATATAATTCCTATGTAACAGACTAAATTTAACACTGTATACAGCCTAATACTACAAGTGCATTTGATGAGTTTTATTACCGCACAATCAGAAAGTCCCGGCATATAGAATCAACAATAGGTTTTCAGATATGACAGTAGATTCTTTGATATGACAAATTCGAGTTTACAATGAATATTTCTATTTAGAGCACAATCAAACCATGATAGTGATATTTTAATTTTAAACTTCAATTCAGGTCATTATATAAAATAATTTTATAAAATCAACAGTAGATTCTCAACTAGGGTAGGCAATTAATCAATTTGATTGAAAAATAGTCGATATCACTGATTTCGATGACATACAGGAAGGTGAAACATTCGTTGATACTTCATTCAATCCCAGGCAATGTCCGGTCTCCCTGCTTATATATATATATATATATATATATATATATATATATATATATAATAAAAATTACAATTAAATTTACCAAAATGATCCAAGATTGTAAAACTAAAGTATATTATAAATATTAAAAAATTAATATTTATAAAGTAATCGCAACCAGATGTAAAAGTTCGATAAAACCAAATAGGAGATAGAGCTTATAATAAGAGAAAATAGTTAATAAAACATGTTAAAAACAATTTGAAAAGAGTTAAAAACGTATTTAATTTGAAAAGGAAACACTAAATAAATGGATAGTTCTAATCCGCGCAGTTTCGAAGAAATACTTTCCTTCTCATCATAGGGTAGGATTTAGCAAAATGCGAGATCGGATTTTGCTTGTTGATAACAAAAAGTGTAGCAGAGGGAATAGGGTGAAGAAAAAGGTGATTTCACGTGAATGTATAGTCTGGTAAAATGTAAAGTATCCAATGACGGAAGATCCAAAAATGTAAGTGCAAGAAAGTTAGTTACATTTCCATTCGCGCAACTAAAATCCAAGGAATCGCGTAATTGGAAGATGGTCCAAAATAATCCAAAAGACCGAAATCCGTGGAATAATTCACAAATAGTACAAGGAAAAGGGGAAAGAATTCCAATAATATTATTAAAAGAAAAATAAGATATGTATTAGACTCGGCTGCCGAGACAAGGCGTAATTAAGAAAAATGAGTGAAGAAAACACCAGTAAAAATGAGTGATAAAAAAGGCGCGAAAAATTGAATGGTGATAGAATTAAATATAAAATAGAAAGACAAATGTCAAAATGATCCAGACAAGATGACGTTAAAAGGCGCCAAAAATATAGGGCAAAAAAGAGGTCAATTAAAATGTACAAGATATTACTTAAGAAAATATCAGCAGAGGTTATTAAAAGACACCCACAAAAAAATTTAAGGGGAGAGGATTGCTGGTATCTGCAAATTCCTGATAAAACAAGTAAGTATGTAAGTAAATGCATATAGTAAAATATAAGTAAATATACATACAGGATATGAATGTGTAGCTAGATTGATATATTTGATAGATGGAAATATTTAAACACTAAAACGGAAATTGCAGATAAAAACCGGCCAAACAAAGAAGAAATAAAAAATAAAAAATTAAAATGATTATTAAGTTATAAAGTATTAAGAAAGTATGTAGAAAAAACGATAATGTTTTAGAAGAATTATATATATCTGAAAGATTTTAGAACTATCTATGTAATTTCAAAATTACTATAATTAAATTTGAACTTTTGTTTACAGAAAGAGATCAGTTCGTTTTTAGAATTTATTATATTGTTACTTTGGGGGAAGTAATTATAGTTATAGCTTCGGTTGTGCAGAGGCGACATGACTTAGAGCCTTAACTTTTTTTGATAGTCCATTTGATTAAGAAGAGGGTATTATTAGAATTAAGTTTTTTAATTAAAGTGGGTAGAGAAGTGCCTTGGTTATTATTAGAATTTTGTTTGTTAAAAGAAGAAATGCGGTTTGATATTCTTTTCTTAATTAATGTTGAAGTAGCGCCGATATATGTATGTACTTTATTAAAAGCTCGAGGTCTGAAATTAATATTAATTTGCTGATTTATATTAGGGAATTAGTTTGAATTTTGTTCATTGTGTTCAACAAAGGGTGGGACAATGATTGTACGAGGACTGTTTTGGAGGGATAATGAGTGTTGTTAGTGTTAGGATGGCTGTTATGAGAAATATTATTAATCTCATTATTATTATTATTATTATTATTATTATTATTATTATTATTATTATTATTATTATTATTATTATTATTATTGCTAGTTCTATGATTGTATATGGAGGGACTGCTCAAGTGGTACATTGGATTAGTAACTATATCAGATGGAGGATAAGAAGAAGGATAATTTGTAAACAAAATATTAGTGTCGGTTATGGGAGGATTGCGTGGGAGCTCAGTAATTGTGCATGAATATATAACATCTTTATGGATACAATCATTATTGAGTGGGAAAATATGGTTGTTATTACAATTGCAGTTAGTTTTGGATTTAATTGGGAGAGGGATTTTGGGGCTGATTTAATTTTATTGTAATTAGATGTTAAGATTCTTTGTGCTAAATTAAGCATTGTTGCATAAGAAATCCTGATTGAGTTTTTATTGAAAATACAACTATATCTGTGTGGGTATTTGAAAGAGTTTTGTACAATGTTGAAGTATTCCTTAGGTATATTAGTTTTGACATTTAGGCTAAATGGAGGATTAAACCAAATATTTTTCTTTCTCTTGATGCGACTGGGTGGGTTAGAGGTATTACGATTAGTATTTTGGTTTGGATTATATATGTAGACTGGTTCATTGTTATTGATAGCGGCAGATCTTATTATTTGAACTAGTTTCTTGCAAGTCATATTGTGTGTAATTACAGATTTAAGGCGGCCAGCAGGAGGAGCATAATGGTTGTATTTAATATTTTCATTGTGTACTGAGTTCCTTAATGCATTATTGAATAAAGTAGCATTTTGATTAAAAGTTTTTTATCAGCAGAAAGGGCAGAAATTCTTCTAGAGACGGATGGTACTATAGATTTTATAATTGAGTTGGGGTGGTTACAAGATTTATGGAGGTATAAAAGCGTAAGGTTGGGTTTATGATAGGGGCTATAAGTTTCGATGTTAAGATTAAGTGCAACGTCTAGAAAATTTGAAGGTTTTTTGTTCGGTTAGATAATTATAGAAAGGCCAAAGTTATTAAAGAAGTTATGGAATTTTTTGATTATTTTTGATATATATATATATACATAGATAGATGCATTGACGATTCCAGAAAGGATGAAACACTAGTGTCTGTAGGTATTTAATAATTATTATAGTAAATAATTATGCCAGCCCCTTTAAGAAACTCGTTTCGTATCGTTGAGTACTTTTAGTTGAATTAAAGTCGGCCAATTTAGCTCTTATGCACAGATCATAATATAATGATTAGATCCTTCTGACAGACGCCAAAAAGCATTTAAAAAATAAATGTTTAAATTCAACAGCATTTCTTGCGGTTAACGGTAGCCGAATAGATTGGGTCCTTGCTAATGAAGCTTTTGTCGCCGGATTCGGATCTATCGACTGATATTAATCGTGACACCCTACACTGATGATTCCCGATAGGATGAAACACTAGCGTCTGTATGTATTTAATAATTATTATAGTAAATATATATATATATATATATATATATATATATATATATATATATATATATAAACAAGAAAATTTGATGACAATATAAATCGGATAAATTACAAAATGTTATTATCCATCAAATGTTTAAACAGAGAATCAAAATAAAAATAATCTTTAAGCCATGAATTTCAAAAGGTGAACCCCTTACATCAGAGGATAAAAATCAGTTAAATATGGTTAGTTTAAATTTGAAACCACACACACACACACACACACACACACACACACACACACACACACACACACACACACACACACACACACACACACACACACGCATAAAACATTTTGTGAATTAAAAGGCACTTTCAATAGAATTAAAGAGAATTAAATGTAAAATATCAAACAATCAATAAAGTTATATTTTGTAAGGTCCAGATGAAAGAATCTGTAATCCAAGGTGTGAATAGATTAGAGCAAAGTAAAAAAAAAAAAAATCAGTTAAAATAATAAATTGACTAATACTAAATATCATGAACATATTCAATATCTAATGAGTTCGTATGGAATCAATTTATAAATGATACTCTTGCCATTATAAAACGTTTCTTGGCAGGCAAAAAAGAAAAAGAGAAATGAAAAGCGCAGTTTAAATGAAATAATTTATAATCTAAAATCTCTTTTAGATAAAATATATCAAAATAGATAATCACTAAAAATATAAATACAAATAAAGATAAGGAAAGAGAAAGAATAAAAGTATATACAGGGGAATGCCAACGAGGATGCTCAAGCAATTTTTAATAAGTTAGAGTGCACCTTCTTTAGCTTGAATTTTCTTACCTTCCGACCTCGTGTCATATTTTCCTGCGATAGGAAGGAATTAAATAATGTATCTGTCTCTCTTCATTTAACCGTCAAAAACCACTATCAATAATTTCCCACACTCCTTGTCTGTGCCTAAATCTAAATGTAGATTCCACGAACAAAGCTTCTTTCTTAGAACTGCACGCACATGGAACTCTCTTCTGATTGCCTGCTTTTCAACTAACTACAATCTGATTGTTTCAAGTCCAACCTAAACAAGTTCTTGATGAACCGTCCCCCTAAGTAATCCAATTTACAAAATTCCCACTACTTATGTTTACTACGCTATAATCACATTGACTAATGTATACCCATTAACCCTAATCCTCGAGATACCTCCGGACCTTGATAAATGGTGACTCCCGTGTAAAAAATGTATTCTTAAGTCTCAATTTGAAATATCCGAATTCTAAAAGTATTTTATAAATAAAATCTTAAACAGTTTGGAGTTCTCATTCAAATATTTATAAAAACAAAAATCTATTTTATCTTGAAGTTTTCACGAAGGCCGCTACTAACCTGTCTTAATAGAAGGAATATACTCAGGTGATTTAGAAAAAAAAAAAAACTAATTGGTTTGAGATTTTATTTTTCTGTTGATTTGCAGGCTTCGTTTGAATAAAAAAGAAAAAAGTATAATACCAATGAAGCACATTCTTTGAGTTCCAGTCTTGTAAAACTGAAACGTAATATGCCAAGCGTAGAGGCTCGTATCCATCGAAATCTGTTTCCGATTTGTCTCTGTTATATTAATCAGATTCAAGAGTTTCCTTGATCCCACATAAGTTGATTTGTTCTGTCGGTTTGCCGGCATATCGACCCGTTTTATATTCATTTAAAAGCGAAATCCAATACGTGTAAAGGATTCATTTGATTGGATATTTTGTGTGTTTTATGATTTATCACCTATTTTTGGAGTTTTTTTAACGCTCAAATATGATAACTAAGCTAAATAAATTATTGTATATTTAGCATGGCTTACAGCATATCCAGTGTTTTGAGGTTAATTGCCGAAATACAATTCCTATTGGAAATAATAAAAGTCCTGTAACAGTTCATTTTCTAAATCTCGATATTAAATTTCAGCTGTATAATAAGTTTCGTAAGACTAAAATTTAAATTTTAATGCGATTATCATCTAGTGTGAATAGCGTTCATACCACAGCGGAAGGAAAAAGAACTGATAATCTAATTTATTCTCGACATGATTTACTCTCAGTCACCGCCTTCTAATATCTATTCGGGAAGAAACAAAAGGAGAAATAAGATTTTGACTTTTTTTTAGAATAAAATCCCTACTATTATATAAAGGAAACTTTGTCTGTGTTCCTGTATGTCCGTTTCCTATGGACTCCAAAACGCCCGAGCCGATTAAAAAAAAATGTCAAACAAATATATCTTTTGTGCCTAGGAGTGTTCTTAGATAGGTTTGTATTGGAATTTCTCCGATAATTATCGAAAATCAATAATCTAAAAAGAACCATAAAAAATGGAACAGTCCGATGTTGACCAAAATTACAACTTTCATACAGTGTAACATGACAAGAGCATTTGAGAAATTTTATCACCGCACAATGTGTACGTCGTATAAAATCAACACGAGGTTATTTTATATGAAAGGGGCGGGTTCCAAATGAATGTTTCTGTTGCACAATTGAACCATTATACTTGATTTTTGCATTTTTAAACTTTGATTCTAGCCATTATATATAAAATAATTACATAAAATCAACAGTAAATTCTCTACAGTGCAATGTATTATGGAATAAGTGGGGGAGTGGGAGGAATGTGAAGGTTCGTCTCGGTGCACCGCGATGGACCCCCAAATAGAGATAGCAATGAATCGATTGGTTGGAAAAATAGGCGATTTCACCGATTTTAATGACAATAAAATATGGAAGGGTGAAGTATTCGTTGATCCTTTTTAAATTCTGGACAACGTTGGATCTTCCTGCTAGTTGAATAAGTTAGAAAATAACTTATAGATATTAAGGCACGACGTGATCAGCCAATTGATCGGACCAGACAACTCCGATGTCCCGTTTAGTTGAATGAGAGAATGGCCCAACCACCAGGCGCATCACGGATCATAACCCTCGACCTACATGTGGATCCATTTTCATTTTTTTACTACTTTGCATGGATATGCAGTCGGCGAATTGGAGCGCGTAGATATTGTACTTTTATATATTTAGTTATGCGAGTTAAAGACTAAATTAGTCTTCTGTCGTAAATGTCGTCTAAAGTCAACGGGCCGTCAGATTCGACAAAAGTCGACGTAATTGAATGCTAAATTCACTAGATGACCTAAGAGGTTAATTTATGTGCACTAATCGACATAAACTGGTAGAATATCGGTCTATTTCTTTATCAAGCACGTAGATCTTTTTAGTTGCGTGAAAGTGACTCTATAAGTCACTAAGTCGGTCCGTCGGTCGGTCTGTCCCTAACACTTTTGTGCTTAATCTTTTTGGTTAAGATCAAAGGTCCGTTGTTAATAGATGCTGTTCTTAGCTTTTTAAGCTTTTCAAAGTGTAGTGTCTGTTCTTACTACATGCTGTACTTATGTTTGTAACTTTGTGATATAAAGTCGAGATAACTTTTCTGCATTAATTTAAGAACTCTCAAACGGAAGAGAGATTCACTAGCCCAGATAGGACAGCAGTATATATAAGGTTGTTGCAAAAACAATATCGTTCACATGTTACTTTTATATATTATTTCTGAATCAATTCATTGATATACATAGCCATGTTATATGCCATTTTGAAGCGCGTTTTACGTTTTATTGAATCATGTTATTCGTTATCGTTCTCAATCTCTTCATTCATTTTTGTAGTTTTTTCGACAGCATGGACAAAATTCAAATCTGCACGATATTCTTGTTCCAGTTCAAACTAGGCCGAAAAGATGCCGAGACACTCGTGATATTAATGATGCGTTTGGGCCAAACACCACTAACGAACGTGTGCCACAACAGTGCTTCAAGAAATCTCGCAATGGTGACGAGAGCCTCGAAGATGAAGACGGTCGCGGCCGGCCGACTGCGATTGATAACGAATATTTGAGAGCCTTAATTGAAGTTGCTGTTGAACTCATGATCGGCCACTCAACAGTCGTCCGTCATTTAAAGCAAATAGGGAAATAAAAAAAAGTTGGATAAATGAGTGCCACATGAATTGAACGATAATAAAAAGATCGACATTTTGAGGTGTTTTCTACGCTCTTTCTGCACAACAAAAACGACTCATTTCTCGAGCGGATTGTGTGATGAGAAGTGGATTCTCTACGATAATCGGCGAGTAGTTGGATGCTGGATATGTTCCACAACACTTCCCGAAACCGAAATTGCACACGAAAACGGTTATGGTGATTGCAACCGGTCTCATCCATCACAGCTTCTTGAATCCAGGCGAAACGATTATGGCGGAGAAATACTGCCGACAAATTGACGAAATGCACCGGAAGCTGCAACGTATGCGCCCGAGCTTGGTCAATATGAAAGGACCAATTCTCCTCCATAACAACGCTTGCACGCATGTTGCTCAACTGACGACTGGAAGTTGAACGAATTGGGCTACGAGACGCTACCTTATCCGCCATATTCACCGGACCTCTCGCCCACCGATTATAACTTTTTGCAAGCATCTCGACAACTTCCTACGTGAAAAATGCTTCAAAAGCCGAGATGATGCCGTATCGGCCTTCAATGACTTCATTGCTTCCAAAACTCCGGATGCTAATGGAATAAATAAATTTGTTTCTCTTTGGCACAAAATGTGTCGATTCTAATGGTTCATATTTTGATTAATAAAGTTTATTATGAAAGGAGTTATGATCTTTTGAAGCTGAATATCAAAAACACGACACCCTAACCTAATATTTTCTGATAGCAGATTTGTACAGATACAGAATAGCATCATGTATAATAAAGTGTTTAGAGTGATAGAGATAACTGACTTTTCGAGACGCAAAAAGAGCAATGAATCTAATATATGAACCCAAATAAAGGTTTGATAAGTAAGAAAGACCAAGAAGTTTCAGAGTCAATTTCTCCTCAAGGGCAAAGTCATTAATGAGAATCTCAGGAAGAAAAGGAATTCTTCGCTAAAAGTATTTAAATGTCCGTGAAAACAGTAAACCTGATATGAACTCGCATAGGGTAAAAAAAAAAAAATGACTCGCATCCATTGATGTGTAAGTAACATTCAAAAACCTTTCTGCGATCCAATCGTATTCGAGACAAATAAATCTCACTCCCGATTTATTTTTCGCCTCAGATTTTGGATTAGTTTTTAATCTAGGGAAAATCCAGCTCCTCCAAAAGGAGACACCCTGAATTAGGATAAAAATAAAAATTGTCTCCATATTTTAATCTTTATTTTAAACGAATTAATCGTTTTTATGGGCTGTCGTTTCAAATTTGTTGATCCTGAACAAAGCCAAACAGAAATGCTGACATGAAATGTGTTATAGTTTTCCAGACTGGTAATAATCAAGATAAATACAGTGGTATAATTAACAAAAGTATGTTACAGAAGTACACGTCATTAATCTGGGAGCCATAACTGCTATAAATCGCTACCCAATAACGTGTTAGATGCAATAATATTTATAGTCAATTATTCCTGAAATAGCTATATCAGTAAAATGATCTAAAGTAAAAGTAAAAAAAGACAAAAAAAAAAAACAACAAACAAACACAAGATTTCACTAGAAGAAGATCTTTTCTTCAATACTAATTTTTGATATTTAACACCTATTTCTCAGTACAGAAGGATTCATCCTTCACTGATCAAGAAAAAATAAATAAAGCGTAGTATTCGAAGATAATATACTTTGTTTCAAGCAAAAATGTCAAGTCTATGTACGATTTTCCACATTTTATTTATAAATGTCCGACCGTTTTTGTTTTATTGCCTTTCCATGTTATGTTTCAAATGTGCACATTTGTGTTTCAAGCAAACCTAGATATGACTATTTCCCTGCGGATTGGTCTGATAGATATCATCTTTGCGATCATCCCACAGATATAAAGAAGTGTTGTACATTCATAACTCGATATTTTTAATCGATACTTATAATCGATATTTTTAATCGATATTTTTGTTAAATTAAAGCGAAATATCTCACGTAAAACCACCCAAAATAAAAGACGATATCATCCTTATCTGCTAGTGCTATGCAATTCTCAACGTAACTCATATGTGCGTCATAGGGATGCAGCAAGCTAGGCAAACATTTTATATAACAGCATCAGTCCATTCTGTAAAATAAGTATCTACTGGAAATATTGCATGCCTTCCCCGAAAAAAAAACCCTAAATATTTGGGAGGAAATCTAGGAAAGGTGTACAAAAATACAAAATTTAATTGGATAAAAAACATGTACACGACTTAAAATACTTCTAATAAAGTAAAAATAAATGGTGTTGAATGAAATGTCTACATGGCATTGTTTTCCTAAAAGCGGTGTTGTTAAATTGACGCATTTTTATGAATAATTTAAGAAGGCCAAGAGCAAAGTTTGTTTTAGCAAAAAAACTTTTTTATTTTGTTTTTTTCCATTCGTTGGTTGATGGAAAATTATCCAGTGCAATTCTATGGCAGCAAATGCGTTTGAAGCAGGAGCCACAATCTAAGAACAATGGTTAAAAGGAGCGGCCTTTTTTTGTCTGTTTTGTGGAGTATTTCTTTGTGCTTTACACTTTTTTCTTTATATTCTTTATTGAAAGTGACGAGAAAGAGTTTAACTGCACAACGAAAGCAAAATGTTTCCCAAGAATTTCAAGAAGCGATCGTTTCTTTTGCATCGTTTCTTTGTTTTCGCTAAAACGGCTTTGAATTATTTTCACTTAAAAGCATTGGAAGTGAATCACAGAAAATTTCGGATCTTTTCTTTTTTATAGAATATAAGAATCTCTCTCTCGTACCCCCCCCCCCCTCGCTTTCCTCTAGATATTTCTCTCGTATTTGTTTAGCTGTGCCTGTCTCTCGCCGTTTGTGTCTGTCTCTCGCCGTTTGTGTCTGTCTCTCTACTCCTCCCTCTCTTTCTGTCTCTTTACACACACACACACACACACACACACACACACACACACACACACGTATATATATATATATATATATATATACATATACATACATACACTGAGAAATCAATTTAAACTCAGTTATATTAGAATTTACAACAATTTATTATTCGACAAAGAAATACAAGTTGGAAACTTAAAATATTCCTTATTCCGTAGATTTTCAATAAATGTTCCTATTTACAATGCCTCCCCACGGGACAGAGTTAGACATCGTGAAAGAAAGATAGTAAAAAGTATTCATAGATAAACTATAATTTTGCTGGTTAACACACGAAAACTACAAAATATGGGAAAAGTCATATTTGTATAAAAGTGGATGATAATGCAGAATTGCATAGTTTAAAAATATATTCCAAATGAGGCTCTATGTAAGAAAAAATTTAAAATGTGGTACAATTCAAAGAAAATATTGATTGGTTAAATGCAGAAATCCAAGTGAAATCGTCAATCCAGTTTCTCTCGAATAATTGTCTTTAATAATCAGAATATGTCTCGGATATTGAGCCTTTTTATCTGATTAGGATTGCCCGATAAATATAAATATTAATATTTATACTTGCTTTAAGATTATAAAATTAATAAACTTGATTAAAAAAAACCCTCTCTCTCCCTCTCTCTCTGCACACACACACACACACACACACACACACACACACACACACACACACACACACACACACACACACACACACATGTACATTTGGAGGAACTTTAATGCATATGTTTTACTTTAAATATTTATTCTTTTTACTTAGACACTTGTGTTACATGTTTACACAGTAGGCAATGATAATTACAGTTGCAAAGTCACCTTTAACAGTACAACGTTCCATATGTATACATATATATATATATATATATATATATATATATATATATATATATATATATATATATATATATATATATAAAGAGAGAGACAGAGAGAGAAAGAAAGAGAAAGAAAGAGGAACGCATGATTCACTAACTACCAAGGTAAAAAGTATATTTAAAAGAAGCGGTAGATGTAGGAATAAAAATAAAACGTTTAAAATCAGTTAAAAGTAATAGATCGGAGTGCAATGGAACTAATATTTAACACTGTGGGGGTGAGTGAGGCCGAAAAGAATCTCGGATGTAAAACACGAGGAATCACTTGATGCATATGCTTTTGCCGCTGCGTTCATGTGGCAAAGGTTTTTTTCCCGCCATGTGACGTCAGATTTTTGCTTGGTTATCGCTGAATGGATTTCTCGCGTGTTTAGAGGTGAGCGAAGTTTTTTTTTGTTTTCTTTTTTAATTAAGTAAAGGCGAGGTGATTTCGAGGATTTCCAGTGGGTGGATAGGACAATGAAGACAAACAATCTCTATGACAACTATCCGAAAGATGGCTGTGAAGAAGAAGAAGAAGAAGAAGAAGAAGAAGAAGAAGAAGAAGAAGAAGAAGAAGAAGAAGAGGAGAAAACAAGATGAAAATAGAGAACAATGCTGAGCAAAAGGTAGAGAAGAAAGAGCTAACGAAAAATAACAGGAAAAGCGAACATGAAAGAAGTAATACGAGACAAAAGAAAATGAAAAAACAGAAGGAAGAAAAGAATATTAAAACAAAGAAGCAAGAGAAAAACGTTACTAATACAAAGTTATACTATTTGAAGCTTGCTATTATAAATTATTGGGTTGATGCAAACATAATGTCGTGTTTTATATAAAAGTTGAACGTAAAAAAAGCGTCATTATTTTTGCACCAACCTAATACAAGAATAATCCTATTAACATTACATCCCTTACAGCTATTGATAAAACGTTATTAAATAGAGTATTTAGTACTAATAACTGTTCCAGGCAATTCAGTTATTAGTACTAGATACACTTACTCGTTATCCTTTCTTCATCTCATATATATATATATATATATATATATATATATATATATATATATATATATGTGTGTGTGTGTGTGTACATACATTTATATACATATATATATACATATATCTATGCATATATATGTATGTACATATGTACACATACATATACATATATGTACATCTATACATATATATGTATACATCTATACATATATATGTACACACACACACACACACACACACACACACACACACACACACACACATATATATATATATATATATATATATATATATATATATATATATATCCCAAACCTCTGGCCTTGATGGAGGGGAGACTAAAATTTGCTGCTATCGCTTTAAATGATCTGAAATAACAGCAAGAGGAGGCTTGATTTCAAATATTTCTCACATATTATATCTCCACTCTTTGCTTTTCATATATGAAGTAAATTTCACAGTATAAGGATCATTTGATACTGGAGATATTCATAATCGTACCCCATTTCCAAAAGAAAAGGAAAATATAGCATATGAGAAATATTTGAAATCAGGTCTCCCCTAACTGTTATTTTAGATCATTTGAAACCACAGTTGCAAGTTTTAGTCTCCCCTCTATCAAGGTCCGAGGTTTTAGGGAAATATCAGATATTTTGTAATTCATATACAAAACTATGAAAAATTATTGACTATAGTTGAAATATTGGTAAAGATGCAGTATCTTTCCACCCACAAAAATCCTTTAAAGTTATCACTATTGTAAGTTTTCGAGGGTGCTGAAAACGAAAATAACAGTTAAAATCAAAGAAAACGAGTAGTTTCCAAGATATGAAGAAATTATAGTTTTAAAATATGGCGGAATCTGTTTTCTATATGAATTTCGATCAATATAGAAATATGTGGGCGATCACTTTTTTTTATATTAATTTAAATTAATATAAAAAAGTGATCTCGCACGTATTTTCGAGGTATTAAGCAATGTAACACTTCATGCTATGTGGTGGCCATTGTTGTACGTGTAAGCGCGCGTATTTTTGCTTAATACCCGGAAAAATACTTATTTGCACAAAATTTAAATGCGATATTCGTTTTTAGCACACTCGAAAATCTATAGAAAACAAGTTTTTTTAAAGATAGGTTTTGTGTTAGTCTACCAGGTAAAAAAAACACCACCCATACAAATAAAATAACAGACTGCCCCCCGCTAGAAAAGCTAGCCATAAAGTAGGTCCTCATTTTACGTTAAGTTAATATAGAAAAGTGATCCCCACTTTTTAAGCAATAATATGCGACCTTAAAGGAAAATATCACGTAGCCCACTACATAAATCAGGTCATTAGCTTTCTAACGAGTTCCGACAATTCGAACTTATAAAATTGCCCCCCCCCCAAAAAAAAAGGTGGTATATCTATATATCTATATATGGATATATTTTTATTCGTAGCCAAATTGAATATTGAAATGCTCATATCTTTGGTTCTATAGGACGAAACTTCATGAAAATTTGCAGACTTTTTGAAGATTATAATATTGATCAATGGTTAAAATTTTATTACAATTACTAAAAAAAAAACCGTATTCGCAAACGAATTAAATATGCCAAAATTTGCCTACATTTTTATATATAGTGTCATGGTAAGCCAGCTTTAGTTTTGCTGCTTTGGGATGGATTTTTCTTAGTTTTTTTTCTTGGTTGTCTCCCCTGTGGCATCACCAGGCCACTAACACACACACACACACACACACACACACACACACACACACACACATATATATATGTTCTAGGAAGCCACCCTCAGACTGCTTCTACTGTAGAAGGTCATACTCATCGCCTGTCGCCTGAGGTGACTACACACGTGTGAGAGACACTTTCACTTTCAAAACGATCCGATGGCACAAAGAATAACTTTGAAGTAATAGTGACAGGACTTAAAAGCCCCCCAAATTTTTTTTCATACCCCAATTTACCTGCCCCCCCTCACACGAAGGCAGAATTAGGAACAATGTCAGTGATTAATGTAAGAAAATCTACTCCTCTAAAAGAAGCATCCCGGGTTAAAACACAAATAAAATGGTCCAAATCTAGGAATATTTCTTCTGGACAGACCGAGGGCAGAAAAGCTGAAGTTTAGTATCAGAACAGATACTGCAGTTTGATCTTAGCCAAAAGGTTTTATTCCTGTCTATATTCTCATATTATGATGTCAAATCCAGCCTTCGTGGAGAGACGTGCCAATAATAATTCTTTTTTTTTTTTTTTTTTTTTTTTTTTACACAGTGATCACCACTTATCAAGGCCCGGAAGCCACTCAGGGATAAGGGTTATTGTAAGTACATCACGTTAGTGAGGAGATTTTATGAAGTGTTTAATTAGGGGGGCGGTTCATTAGGAATTTGTTAACATTAGACTTGAAGACATCCAAGTTGTAGTCCGGAGGGAAGCAGGCAGACGGAACAGAGTTCCACAGGCGTGCAGTTCTAAGAAAGAAGCTTTGCTCATGAAATCCGCGTTTTGATTTAGGCACAGATATAGAGTGGGGGAAATTTTTCACAGTGGATTCAGCTAGACGGGTGTTTTTCGTGAAAGATTGGCGAGGGGGGACCAGGGATTGGAGTTCAGACGAGCACCTGCCATGAAAATAACGATAAAACAAAGATAGGCTCGCAACGTCTCTTCTGTGGGAGAGGGGTTGCAGGGTAGAGAAAAGGGCATCCCCCACTAAACCACGAAGTCTATTTTGTACTCTGTCAAGGCATGATAGGCTGTTTTTGGCAGCTCCTGCCCAGATATGGCAACAGTATTCCATCCTTGGCCGTACTTGGCTTTTATATAGATAGAGAATTGCATCAGTAGTGAGATATCTTCTGGAGCGGTAGAAGGATCCCACCATCTTTCCTGCGATCTTGGCCACAGACTTGATGTACGTGTTCCATTTCAGATCAGGAGTAAAGGTCAAACCCAGAAGCTTGTCAAAACACGGGGCCTCACCCAGACGAGAGCCATCCATCACAATTGATGCCAGCTGGGGATCAGAGCGTTGATGATGTAAGGATAGGAGTTTGGTTTTGGATGCATTAAAGGTAACTAGCCACATCTTCCCCCACTGAACCACGCGCTCGAGATCAGAGGAGAGAGAATCCGAGAGAACTTTGTCATTTACAGACTTTGATGTGTTGCCGTAGATGGTCGTGTCATCAGCATAGATGTCAACGAATGATTTAAGTATGTGTTTAGGGAGGTCATTGATGTAGATCAGGAAGAGAGTTGGGCCCAGGATTGACCCCTGAGGGACTCCAGCATTTATATTGCAGGCCTCCGATTTTTGTCCATCTACCACTACTCTTATGAGCCTATCAGAGAGAAATGATTTAATGATTGAGAAAACATTTCCAGTTATACCGTAGCTGGAAATCTTGTGAAGTAGACCCTTATGCCATACTTTGTCAAAGGCCTTTGATATGTCGAGAGCAATTGCCCTAGAAAGGAAGCCTTTGTCAAGAGATTCACTAATCCTGTGGGATATAACCGTCAGCACATCTGCGGTAGATCTTGCAGAGCGGAAACCATATTGTGTGTCACTAAGAAGGTTATTCCTGCTGAGGTGGTTTACTATTTCTCTATTTAATATTGATTCCAGTAACTTACTCATAACACAGAGAAGACTTATTGGTCTGTATTGAGAGGGAGATGACTTATCACCTGAATTCTTAAATACAGGGCAAACTGAGGAGGTCTTCCAGGGGGTCGGAAAGCACTTCTCCTTAAGGCAGCGCTTAAATAGTTTCGTAAGTATGGGAGCAAGTTCTGGTTGAAGCTTTTTTAACACTATAATTGGGATGCCATCAGGGCCAGTTGCTTTACTGGAATCTAGGTTTTTTATTAGCTTGGCGACCTCATGCACGGATATTTGTATGTTACCTAGCTTGTTCTGTGTTATAGGAGGAAATATGGGGAGTTGATGGCCTTCGTCGCATAGGGTAGAATTAGCTGCAAAGTTCTTTGCAAATAGTTTGGCCTTGTCTGATGCTGACGAGATAACCTCTGGTCCATTGATAATGGTTGGGATAGAACGCACACTTCTGTTCAAGATCCTATTTGTTATTTGCCAAAACTGGTGGGAACCAAGCCGCTGATCAGCTACCTTGGATTTAACAGACTGGGCATATAGCTCTCTTGCATTTTTTATTACTCTTTTACAGTGGTTGCTGGCAGTCCTGAAAGCAGCTTTAGTCTCAGTGCATCTATTACGTTGGTAGTTATGGAAAAAGTGATTTCTGTGCGCGATAGCAGCAGCACATTCTGGGGAGAACCATGGCTGGCTGTTAGGTTTTTGTTGGAATTTTTTAGATGGTATGAATTGGTCTATGCCTACAATTAACCATTCGGTCAGATCTGATACTATAGAGGACACTTCCTTTTTAAACATGGAGTGCAGAGGTAAATCAGATATGAATGTACGGAAGCTATCCCAGTCAGCCATAGAGTATCGGTATACAGTACGGTGGAGGGGTACGTCTGATGGCTTCTTACATTTTGTTTTTATCTTAACTGATACGACGGAGTGGTCGGAGGATCCTAAAGGAGAATGAACGGTACATGAACATAGCTCAGGGGAAGTTGAAAGAAAAAGGTCTAAGAGGCTTGCATATTGATTGGGTGTATCGGGCACACGGGTGGGTTCGCGAACAATCTGAGTGAGGTCATAAGCAATGGCAAAATCATGACAAAACCTCCCCTCATCATCTGTCTTATTTGAATGGGTTAGCCATTCCACGTTATGGACGTTGAAGTCACCACAGATGTGGATGTTAGCCGAGGGATGTGAAGACAGTATGTGGTCTATTTTCTCAGATATGCTCTTAAAGATAGTAACTCCGCTGTTGTGGGGCCTATAGAGGGCAAATATAAATACAGTGGTGTTAGCAAGTGCAACCCTGAAGCACATATAGGGTAAATTAGGATCTTCTCTAGAGATATCCCTGCCACATGGGAAGCCATCCTTAATGTAGGCACATATTCCATGCCCATGGCGATCTTGGGAGTCAGATTTAGCTGTTAAATTGGAGTATCCATTAATTATGAACTCATCTAGGGAAGTGGTCGGCCCTATTCCAGTTTCACATAGAAATAATATGTCCGGTTTCGTCTCCTGTAATTGGGTTTCAACCTCTGGAAGGTTGGAACGTAGACCCCTGATATTGGAGAAGGAGACCTGGTAGTAGGGGTCTACGCTGGAAGATGGGGTTCTAGGTTTAATCGAGTTTTTATTCTGGAGATATTTCATGTTGAGGTTTTGGGATTTGTGGAATAGGTCGGCATACTTGGTTAGAGCAGTACAGAGAGGGAAAGTAAGAGAGAAAAAGACAGGAAAATTTTTTTTTTTTATTTGTAGCACACGAAAAGGTAAAGCCGTAACAATTACCCACTAGTATGGCATCGAGAGGCCCCACCAGAGACTACTGCATGGTCCAGATCCACTCACCAAATGGCAATACAGCAGTCCCAGTACTTTGCGCCTGCTGATAGGACAGCCTCCTTAGTGGTTAATCCAAGGTTCGGGTCCCTGACTATCAGGCGGATAACGTCAGCCCAGACAAAACGTTTACCTCCAGCACCCTTACTAGTGACATGGCAACAAGGACAGACAAAGACAGAAAAATATCCGACATCTCAGACTACAGGTCACCAAGTAGTACCGACCTTTAAGCAGCTTTTTCTTCACCCTTTGTCAGAAACATCACTCATTGAATGAGGACTGAATGACAAAATAGGAGAAGCGAGAGTTACTGGAGCTGCCGATAACACATCCACTGTATTATCTACTCTCCATTTAAAAAAAAAAAAAAAAAAAAAAAAAAAAAAAGGGGGGGGGGGAATGGGTACAAATGACTTATATCTAAGTAGTAAGTCCGGTGCGAACTTAATAATTCATGACACTTTTGGTGATAATCTCCCCTCCCATATTAATGGGTGGAAGTTTGTCGGTTATCTATCTAGTTTGAATCATTAAAGTTTCATCTTATAATTAATTAAAATCCAATAATTAACTATTATCAATTTGTAAAGACTGCTTAATATTAATTTACATTAGGGTTTAAATAATTATTCAAGGTTTTAGTTTAGGAGGTCCGTTTTCATGAGTGACTTTCTTTGCACTGTATTATATTTCGAATGTACTTGAACATAAGGCTAACTATATAAGGTAGGATTCGAAAACAAGAAGAAAGAATTTTCAATACAGGCAAGCTTGCAGTAATAGTATATATTAAGTATACTACTTAAATAAAGTCCTAAGTTTATCTACTCTAGAGAATAATTTCCGGCATTTTTTTTTTTTTTTTCGTTAGTTGCCGGCATTTTGATTGTTTGTTTTCATCGTTCTGCTTTGTAGCAGGAGGGGGGGACGGATAAGACGGAATAAAGACAAAAAGACAGGAGAAATACAGACAAAATACATAAAACACGAAAAGTAAATTTAAAACAATGTAACAAAACATTTAGGATTAGTTTAGAAAAAAAAAAAAATAAATAAATAAAAATACTTAACGTTTTTGCACTAGAGATTCCGCCAGCGGTTTTTTTATCAACTGTTAGCTAGCATATGGCTTACTAGAGTGACAGGAGATTTCTACTTCCGGATGACTTGGTCGAGTGCCTATCTATAGAATAAAAGTCGTAACGCTTCTATGTGTAAACAATATCTAATTTACATTTTTTTTTTTGTTAAAAAAAAAAAAAAAAAAAAAAAAAAAAAAAAAAAAATTCTAGCTTTTTTTTTTTTATAAAGTCCTAAGTTTATCTACTCTAGAGAATAATTTCCGGCATTTTTTTTTTTTTTCGTTAGTTGCCGGCATTTTGATTGTTTGTTTTCATCGTTCTGCTTTGTAGCAGGAGGGGGGGACGGATAAGACGGAATAAAGACAAAAAGACAGGAGAAATACAGACAAAATACATAAAACACGAAAAGTAAATTTAAAACAATGTAACAAAACATTTAGGATTAGTTTAGAAAAAAAAAAAAATAAATAAATAAAAATACTTAACGTTTTTGCACTAGAGATTCCGCCAGCGGTTTTTTTATCAACTGTTAGCTAGCATATGGCTTACTAGAGTGACAGGAGATTTCTACTTCCGGATGACTTGGTCGAGTGCCTATCTATAGAATAAAAGTCGTAACGCTTCTATGTGTAAACAATATCTAATTTACATTTTTTTTTTTTGTTAAAAAAAAAAAAAAAAAAAAAAAAAAAAAAAAAAAAAATTCTAGCTTTTTTTTTTTTATAAAGTCCTAAGTTTATCTACTCTAGAGAATAATTTCCGGCATTTTTTTTTTTTTTTCGTTAGTTGCCGGCATTTTGATTGTTTGTTTTCATCGTTCTGCTTTGTAGCAGGAGGGGGGGACGGATAAGACGGAATAAAGACAAAAAGACAGGAGAAATACAGACAAAATACATAAAACACGAAAAGTAAATTTAAAACAATGTAACAAAACATTTAGGATTAGTTTAGAAAAAAAAAAAAATAAATAAATAAAAATACTTAACGTTTTTGCACTAGAGATTCCGCCAGCGGTTTTTTTATCAACTGTTAGCTAGCATATGGCTTACTAGAGTGACAGGAGATTTCTACTTCCGGATGACTTGGTCGAGTGCCTATCTATAGAATAAAAGTCGTAACGCTTCTATGTGTAAACAATATCTAATTTACATTTTTTTTTTTTGTTAAAAAAAAAAAAAAAAAAAAAAAAAAAAAAAAAAAAAAAATTCTAGCTTTTTTTTTTTTATAAAGTCCTAAGTTTATCTACTCTAGAGAATAATTTCCGGCATTTTTTTTTTTTTCGTTAGTTGCCGGCATTTTGATTGTTTGTTTTCATCGTTCTGCTTTGTAGCAGGAGGGGGGGGACGGATAAGACGGAATAAAGACAAAAAGACAGGAGAAATACAGACAAAATACATAAAACACGAAAAGTAAATTTAAAACAATGTAACAAAACATTTAGGATTAGTTTAGAAAAAAAAAAAAAATAAATAAATAAAAATACTTAACGTTTTTGCACTAGAGATTCCGCCAGCGGTTTTTTTATCAACTGTTAGCTAGCATATGGCTTACTAGAGTGACAGGAGATTTCTACTTCCGGATGACTTGGTCGAGTGCCTATCTATAGAATAAAAGTCGTAACGCTTCTATGTGTAAACAATATCTAATTTACATTTTTTTTTTGTTTAAAAAAAAAAAAAAAAAAAAAAAAAAAATTCTAGCTTTTTTTTTTTTATAAAGTCCTAAGTTTATCTACTCTAGAGAATAATTTCCGGCATTTTTTTTTTTTTCGTTAGTTGCCGGCATTTTGATTGTTTGTTTTCATCGTTCTGCTTTGTAGCAGGAGGGGGGGACGGATAAGACGGAATAAAGACAAAAAGACAGGAGAAATACAGACAAAATACATAAAACACGAAAAGTAAATTTAAAACAATGTAACAAAACATTTAGGATTAGTTTAGAAAAAAAAAAAAATAAATAAATAAAAATACTTAACGTTTTTGCACTAGAGATTCCGCCAGCGGTTTTTTTATCAACTGTTAGCTAGCATATGGCTTACTAGAGTGACAGGAGATTTCTACTTCCGGATGACTTGGTCGAGTGCCTATCTATAGAATAAAAGTCGTAACGCTTCTATGTGTAAACAATATCTAATTTACATTTTTTTTTTTGTTAAAAAAAAAAAAAAAAAAAAAAAAAAAAAATTCTAGCTTTTTTTTTTTTATAAAGTCCTAAGTTTATCTACTCTAGAGAATAATTTCCGGCATTTTTTTTTTTTTCGTTAGTTGCCGGCATTTTGATTGTTTGTTTTCATCGTTCTGCTTTGTAGCAGGAGGGGGGGACGGATAAGACGGAATAAAGACAAAAAGACAGGAGAAATACAGACAAAATACATAAAACACGAAAAGTAAATTTAAAACAATGTAACAAAACATTTAGGATTAGTTTAGAAAAAAAAAAAAAAAAAAAATAAAAATACTTAACGTTTTTGCACTAGAGATTCCGCCAGCGGTTTTTTTATCAACTGTTAGCTAGCATATGGCTTACTAGAGTGACAGGAGATTTCTACTTCCGGATGACTTGGTCGAGTGCCTATCTATAGAATAAAAGTCGTAACGCTTCTATGTGTAAACAATATCTAATTTACATTTTTTTTTTGTTAAAAAAAAAAAAAAAAAAAAAAAAAAAAAAAAAAATTCTAGCTTTTTTTTTTTTATAAAGTCCTAAGTTTATCTACTCTAGAGAATAATTTCCGGCATTTTTTTTTTTTTTTCGTTAGTTGCCGGCATTTTGATTGTTTGTTTTCATCGTTCTGCTTTGTAGCAGGAGGGGGGGACGGATAAGACGGAATAAAGACAAAAAGACAGGAGAAATACAGACAAAATACATAAAACACGAAAAGTAAATTTAAAACAATGTAACAAAACATTTAGGATTAGTTTAGAAAAAAAAAAAAATAAATAAATAAAAATACTTAACGTTTTTGCACTAGAGATTCCGCCAGCGGTTTTTTTATCAACTGTTAGCTAGCATATGGCTTACTAGAGTGACAGGAGATTTCTACTTCCGGATGACTTGGTCGAGTGCCTATCTATAGAATAAAAGTCGTAACGCTTCTATGTGTAAACAATATCTAATTTACATTTTTTTTTGTTAAAAAAAATAAAAAAAAAAAAAAAAAAAAAAAAAAATTCTAGCTTTTTTTTTTTTATAAAGTCCTAAGTTTATCTACTCTAGAGAATAATTTCCGGCATTTTTTTTTTTTTTCGTTAGTTGCCGGCATTTTGATTGTTTGTTTTCATCGTTCTGCTTTGTAGCAGGAGGGGGGGACGGATAAGACGGAATAAAGACAAAAAGACAGGAGAAATACAGACAAAATACATAAAACACGAAAAGTAAATTTAAAACAATGTAACAAAACATTTAGGATTAGTTTAGAAAAAAAAAAAAAAAAAATAAATAAAAATACTTAACGTTTTTGCACTAGAGATTCCGCCAGCGGTTTTTTTATCAACTGTTAGCTAGCATATGGCTTACTAGAGTGACAGGAGATTTCTACTTCCGGATGACTTGGTCGAGTGCCTATCTATAGAATAAAAGTCGTAACGCTTCTATGTGTAAACAATATCTAATTTACATTTTTTTTTTTTGTTAAAAAAAAAAAAAAAAAAAAAAAAAAAAAAAAATTCTAGCTTTTTTTTTTTTATAAAGTCCTAAGTTTATCTACTCTAGAGAATAATTTCCGGCATTTTTTTTTTTTTCGTTAGTTGCCGGCATTTTGATTGTTTGTTTTCATCGTTCTGCTTTGTAGCAGGAGGGGGGGACGGATAAGACGGAATAAAGACAAAAAGACAGGAGAAATACAGACAAAATACATAAAACACGAAAAGTAAATTTAAAACAATGTAACAAAACATTTAGGATTAGTTTAGAAAAAAAAAATAAATAAATAAATAAAAATACTTAACGTTTTTGCACTAGAGATTCCGCCAGCGGTTTTTTTATCAACTGTTAGCTAGCATATGGCTTACTAGAGTGACAGGAGATTTCTACTTCCGGATGACTTGGTCGAGTGCCTATCTATAGAATAAAAGTCGTAACGCTTCTATGTGTAAACAATATCTAATTTACATTTTTTTTTTTGTTAAAAAAAAAAAAAAAAAAAAAAAAAAAAAAATTCTAGCTTTTTTTTTTTTATAAAGTCCTAAGTTTATCTACTCTAGAGAATAATTTCCGGCATTTTTTTTTTTTCGTTAGTTGCCGGCATTTTGATTGTTTGTTTTCATCGTTCTGCTTTGTAGCAGGAGGGGGGGACGGATAAGACGGAATAAAGACAAAAAGACAGGAGAAATACAGACAAAATACATAAAACACGAAAAGTAAATTTAAAACAATGTAACAAAACATTTAGGATTAGTTTAGAAAAAAAAAAAAATAAATAAATAAAAATACTTAACGTTTTTGCACTAGAGATTCCGCCAGCGGTTTTTTTATCAACTGTTAGCTAGCATATGGCTTACTAGAGTGACAGGAGATTTCTACTTCCGGATGACTTGGTCGAGTGCCTATCTATAGAATAAAAGTCGTAACGCTTCTATGTGTAAACAATATCTAATTTACATTTTTTTTTTTGTTAAAAAAAAAAAAAAAAAAAAAAAAAAAAAAATTCTAGCTTTTTTTTTTTTATAAAGTCCTAAGTTTATCTACTCTAGAGAATAATTTCCGGCATTTTTTTTTTTTTTCGTTAGTTGCCGGCATTTTGATTGTTTGTTTTCATCGTTCTGCTTTGTAGCAGGAGGGGGGGACGGATAAGACGGAATAAAGACAAAAAGACAGGAGAAATACAGACAAAATACATAAAACACGAAAAGTAAATTTAAAACAATGTAACAAAACATTTAGGATTAGTTTAGAAAAAAAAAAAAATAAATAAATAAAAATACTTAACGTTTTTGCACTAGAGATTCCGCCAGCGGTTTTTTTATCAACTGTTAGCTAGCATATGGCTTACTAGAGTGACAGGAGATTTCTACTTCCGGATGACTTGGTCGAGTGCCTATCTATAGAATAAAAGTCGTAACGCTTCTATGTGTAAACAATATCTAATTTACATTTTTTTTTTTGTTAAAAAAAAAAAAAAAAAAAAAAAAAAAAAAAAATTCTAGCTTTTTTTTTTTATAAAGTCCTAAGTTTATCTACTCTAGAGAATAATTTCCGGCATTTTTTTTTTTTTTCGTTAGTTGCCGGCATTTTGATTGTTTGTTTTCATCGTTCTGCTTTGTAGCAGGAGGGGGGGACGGATAAGACGGAATAAAGACAAAAAGACAGGAGAAATACAGACAAAATACATAAAACACGAAAAGTAAATTTAAAACAATGTAACAAAACATTTAGGATTAGTTTAGAAAAAAAAAAAAAAATAAATAAATAAAAATACTTAACGTTTTTGCACTAGAGATTCCGCCAGCGGTTTTTTTATCAACTGTTAGCTAGCATATGGCTTACTAGAGTGACAGGAGATTTCTACTTCCGGATGACTTGGTCGAGTGCCTATCTATAGAATAAAAGTCGTAACGCTTCTATGTGTAAACAATATCTAATTTACATTTTTTTTTTTGTTAAAAAAAAAAAAAAAAAAAAAAAAAAAAAATTCTAGCTTTTTTTTTTTTATAAAGTCCTAAGTTTATCTACTCTAGAGAATAATTTCCGGCATTTTTTTTTTTTTTCGTTAGTTGCCGGCATTTTGATTGTTTGTTTTCATCGTTCTGCTTTGTAGCAGGAGGGGGGGACGGATAAGACGGAATAAAGACAAAAAGACAGGAGAAATACAGACAAAATACATAAAACACGAAAAGTAAATTTAAAACAATGTAACAAAACATTTAGGATTAGTTTAGAAAAAAAAAAAAATAAATAAATAAAAATACTTAACGTTTTTGCACTAGAGATTCCGCCAGCGGTTTTTTTATCAACTGTTAGCTAGCATATGGCTTACTAGAGTGACAGGAGATTTCTACTTCCGGATGACTTGGTCGAGTGCCTATCTATAGAATAAAAGTCGTAACGCTTCTATGTGTAAACAATATCTAATTTACATTTTTTTTTTTTGTTAAAAAAAAAAAAAAAAAAAAAAAAAAAAATTCTAGCTTTTTTTTTTTTTATAAAGTCCTAAGTTTATCTACTCTAGAGAATAATTTCCGGCATTTTTTTTTTTTTTCGTTAGTTGCCGGCATTTTGATTGTTTGTTTTCATCGTTCTGCTTTGTAGCAGGAGGGGGGGACGGATAAGACGGAATAAAGACAAAAAGACAGGAGAAATACAGACAAAATACATAAAACACGAAAAGTAAATTTAAAACAATGTAACAAAACATTTAGGATTAGTTTAGAAAAAATAAAAAAATAAATAAATAAAAATACTTAACGTTTTTGCACTAGAGATTCCGCCAGCGGTTTTTTTATCAACTGTTAGCTAGCATATGGCTTACTAGAGTGACAGGAGATTTCTACTTCCGGATGACTTGGTCGAGTGCCTATCTATAGAATAAAAGTCGTAACGCTTCTATGTGTAAACAATATCTAATTTACATTTTTTTTTTTTGTTAAAAAAAAAAAAAAAAAAAAAAAAAAAAAAAAAATTCTAGCTTTTTTTTTTTTTATAAAGTCCTAAGTTTATCTACTCTAGAGAATAATTTCCGGCATTTTTTTTTTTTTTCGTTAGTTGCCGGCATTTTGATTGTTTGTAATTCATGAATTTCCCAGCTAATCAAGCAGACAACACGATGCCGAACCATGCTTGGTTTACACGTGGAAATTCGGAATTAAAAAAAAAAGTTTACAAGTGTTTTTGATATAGATGCACATAATAATACTTTGATAAGTATGTTTTAACTTAAATAGGGATGGTATAATAAAATTGTGGGGTCTGCGTTCGCGTCTGGCCTCCATAGAATGGAAATAGGCACTAATTTTAATAACGACTTTTCATATCTATCTACGAAAGTATACTTTGATAATTATGTTTCAGTTAGAAGAAATATGGTATAATAAAATTATGGGGTATTCGTTCGCGCCTGACCTCCATAGAATGGAAATATGTCACAAAGTTTAGCAAGTTTTTTTTTTAATATAGATCAACAGAATATTGTGATAAGTGTTTCAGTGTGAACAGGTATGGCATAATAAATTATGGGGTTTATCTATTTTATTTTTACTTTCATCATATTTTGCTTTGGTTTTGATACCCCCAAATTCAACCCAAATTTACAACCCTTCCTTTTCATAACCTATCATACTTTCATAAATCAGAGTTTATTTTCTGTAGGCTGTTTTCGGACTCGGTCAACGACGGGTACTTTTGCTTATATATATATATATATATATATATATATATATATATATATATATATATATATATATATATATATATTTGTTCGTGATGATATATATATATATATATTATTTTTTTGAGTGTAAACAGTTACATATGGTGGCTACAAATAGCCATCTGTTTCAATCAATGAAACTTTTTTTAGGCAACCCTGAACCATTCGACGCTATAGAGAAAAAAGGAAAGCTTTACTTTTTTTTTCTCTAAGCGTCGAATGGTTCAGGGTTGCCTGACAAAATCTCATTGACTGAAACAGATGGCTGTTTGTAGCAACAATATATAACTGTTTACCCTCGAAAAAAAAATAATAAAAAAATATTTTGCTCTTGTTATCGAGCACTATCTAACAACCTCGTTTTATTCATTAGCCCCTACTTTAGAATATCTCAAGCTTGAATTTATATATATATATATATATATATATATATATATATATATATATATATATATATATATATATATATATGTGTGTGTGTGTGTGTGTGTGTGTGTGTGTGTGTGTGTGTGTG
Source organism: Euprymna scolopes (assembly GCF_053919585.1). NCBI lineage: Eukaryota > Metazoa > Mollusca > Cephalopoda > Sepiida > Sepiolidae > Euprymna > Euprymna scolopes. The sequence continues at coordinate 80,350,766 of NC_136482.1, read as the reverse complement.
TGTATCCTTAAATTTTAAACATATATATATATATATATATATGCATATATTTTTTTTAATTAAAAAAGAAAATTTTTACATAGGCATCACTACTTATCAAGGCGAAGATGCCACTCGAGGATAGTGTGTACAGTAGAAATTGGACAATATAGTAATCGTTATTAATAGAAATTTAGTAAATTTGTTAACTTATATGGAACGGCTCATCGAAAACTTGTTTACGTTAGACTTGGAGACAACCATATTGTAGTCAACTGGAAAGCAGGAAAACGGAAGACAGTTCCATAGGCGTGCAGTTCTAAGAAAGAAGCTTTGCTCCTGGAATCTACGTTTAGGTTCAGGCACAGATAATGAGTGGGGGAAATTAGTGATAGTGTTTTCTGCTAGACGGGTGTTTCTTGTGAAAGTTTGACGAGGGGGTGACCATAGATTGAAGCTCAGCCGAGAACTTGCCATGACAATAACGATAAAGCAGAGACAAACTCGCAACATCTCTTCTGTGAGAAAGAGGTTGCAGGGAAGAGAAAAGGACGTCTCCTACGAGGCTACGAAGTATATTTTGAACTCTATCGAGACAGGATAAGTTCTTTCTAGCAGCTCCTGCCCAAATGAGATATAACTGTAAGCACATCTACTGTAGATCTAGCAGGACGGAAATCATGTTGCGTGTCACTAAGAAGGTTATTTTTGCCGAGATGGTTGATTACGTCTCTATTTAACACAGATTCCAGCAACTTACTCATGGCGCACAGGAGACTTATTGGCCTGCACTGAGAGGGAGATGAGCGATCACCTGAATTCTTAAATACAGGGTATACTGATGAGATTTTCCAGGGTGATGGGAAGCAATTCTCGTCAACGTTTAAACAGTTTTGTAAGTATGGGCACTAGTTCTGGTTGAAGTCTTTTGCGTACTATAATTGGAATACCGTCAGGGCCGGTTGCTTTACTGGAATCAAGGTTTTTGATTAGTTTGGCAACATCACGTACATATATTTGTATACCACATAGTGTGTTTTCTGATATAGGAGGAAATATTGGGGGTTGACGGCCTTGATCGCAAAGGGTAGAGTTAGCTGCAAAGCTCTTAGCAAAGAGTTTGGCTTTGTCTGATGCTGTTTAGATTACCTCAGGTCCATTGATGATAGTTGGGATAGAGCACACGCTTCTGTTCAGGATTCTATTTGCTATTTGCCAAAACTGGCGGGGACCAAGCCGCTGCTCAGTTACTTTGGACTTGACGGACTGAGCATAAAACTCTCTTGCGTTCTTTATTACTTTTTTACAGTGGTTGCTGGCAGCCCTGAAAGCAGCTTTAGTCTCAGTACATCTATTACGTTAGAAGCAATGGAAAAGGTGATTTCTGTGCGCAATGCCAGCAGCATATTCTGGAGAGAACCACGGCTGGATGTTAGGTTTTTGCTGGAATTTTTTCGAGGGTATGAAACGGTCTATACCTACAATTAACTATTCCGTCTGGTCTGATACTATAGACGACACATCCTTTTTAAACATGGAACTCAGAGGTAGATCTGATGTAAATGTACAGAAGCTATCCCAGTCAGCCATAGAGTATCGATATACTGTACGATGGAGAGGTACATCTGAGGTCTTATTACATTTCGTTTTTATCTTAACTGATACAACTGAGTGGTCGGAAGATCCAAGTGGAGACAGAACGGAAGCTGAACACAGTTCGGGGCAAGTTGTAAGAAAAAGGTCTAGGAGACTTGCATACTGGCCGTCAGTATCGGGCACACGAGTGGGTTCGTGAACAATCTGAGTGAGGTCATAAGCAATGGGGAAATCATGACAGCACCTCCCCTCATCATCGGTCTTGTTTGAGTGAGTTAACCATTCCACATTTAAGTCTCCACAGACATCAATATTAGCTGAAGGATGAGCAGATAAGACGTGGTCAATTTTCTCAGATATGCTTTTAAAAATAGTAACTTCGCTATTGTGGGGGCGATAGAGAGAAAATATAAATGCAGTAGTTTGAGCAAGTGCAACCCGGAAGCACATGTAGGGTAAGTTAGGATCTTCTCTGGAGATGTCCCTACCACATGGAAAGCCATCTTTTATATAGGCACATATTCCATGCCTATGGTGATCTTGGGGGTCATATTTGGAAGTTAAATTATAATATCTTTTAATTAATAACTCATCTAGGGAAATAGTCTGTCCAATACCAGTTTCGCTTAGAAATAATAGGTCTAGTTTAGTCTCCTGTAATTGGGTTTCAACCCCTGGAAGGTTAGAACGTAGACCCCTGATGTTAGAGAAGGAGACATGGTAGTAGGGGTCCACGTTAGAAGTTGGAGATCCGGGTTTAATTGTGTATATTTTATTGAAACTTTTCATGATGGAGTTTTGCGATTGTGGACTAGGTCGACTGACTTGCTTGAAGCAGGGCAGAGAAGGAAATTAAGAGAGAAATAGAAATGAAGAAATATTTTTGTAGCACATGAAAAGGTAAAGCCGTAACAATTATCCACTAATATGGCATCGAGAGGCCCCACCAGAAGCTACTGCATGGTCAAGAATCCATTCATCAGATGACAATACAGCATCACCAGTACTTTGCACCTGTCCCGAAATGTTTGTTAAGTGATAAAAATAATTTACCAATAATAATAAATAAACTGCATGATAAAAAAATTATATAAACTGCTCAAAACCTGACGATGAACCCAGAAAGTTTTGAAAGAGCCCGGACTTACAACAAATATGGCAATTACACCAATCAGTTCCTGCCTGAATCGAAATTCGTTATGCGGAAGTTGGAAAAGATAAAAATCAGAATTAAGAGACAAAGAAATATGCTTAAGGGAAAAATACTGTCTCTCTCTCTCTCTCTCTCTCTCTCTCTCTCTCTCTCTCTCTCTCTCTATATATATATATATATATATATATATATATATATATATATATATATATATAGTGTTTACTTATTACATTTTCCTACCAAAACTACGTGCTATATAAGCTTTCACAAAGGAACATTTCTAAGTTAAAGTGATTTTTATCCTTTTGTAGTTATATAAATGTTTTGTTCTTTGATAATATTTTTGCTAATTTTTCAATTTTTCATTTGCAAAACTGCATTCATGTTAAGTTAGCACATATTAGGTGGCAACTATAATATTCCTCAATGTTTAATTTGTTTTCATTTTAATATGTATAATTGTCCGTTTAATATACTCCATTTCCTTTAATTCTTATAACGTAAGATTTTATAGGCATTCCACTCACTCTCTCTCTCTCTCTCTCTCTCTCTCTCTCTCTCTCTATATATATATATATATATATATATATATGTATATATATATATATATATATATAGCTCAGATCAGCTTGCTTGGTCGATGCAACCGCCAATCCGGTTTTCGACTTCTCGTTTCAAAAATCTTATATTTTAAGCTTCTTTTTTTTTTCATATATTTATTTCTAGTGTCTTAACACGATCGTTCCACTTAGTTCAGTCGCTGACGTAACTATGAGATTTTAGTTTCGCTGCTGACTTCGTTTTGTTGCTTTTTCAAACACTTTCATTATTTTTCAGTTTAAAACAATTAAATATGACATTTTTTTTTACATTCACGAGTATCACGCTTATACATTAATTCGATAACTAGATATAACGTATACTGACCCAACGGGTCACGAGTAGTCTAGTTTATTTTAATTGTCGGAGTGCGCCTTAGCAATACACAAAGATTCAATCGTGATCAAAAATCGCGCTATTAAATCCATCGACCCCCCCCCCCCGCCACAAGGATGACTGGGCTAACGTAGAGGTGAGGGGGAGAAATCCTACATATTATTTGACACACTCAATTTTGATTTTAATAAATACATGTTCATAGTATTATTAGACTAAACTTGTGTTTAGAAGACGAGAGAAATGTTATTTGTTTTACCCGCATTCATAAATGTCTGTGTGCTTTTACTGAATACGCACCCGATAGTGGTACGAATGCCGAAGGAACCAAATGTCGGCAAGCATCTGTTTAAATAAGCAGTGAAAGAATCTCGAGAACTGAAGACTGACGGGGAAAAAAGCACAAAAACGTTGATAAATATATGGAACGTAATTAACGCATAGCGTGATATCATCTGAAATTGAAAGAGTGGAAGAGACAGCCTCTCGCAGTAATAACTGCGAGGGCGGCAGAGAGTCTTCGCAGCAGAAAAATATTAGAAAAAAACGATGCAATAATCCCCGTATTTTGTCGACGGATGTTCATCGAAAATAAGAAGATAATAACCGACGTTGTTCGGGAGCGATCAGTTAAATCTTGAAAGCGCACGCGCGCGCGCACACACACACACACACACACACACACACACACACACACACACACACACACACATATGCATTAACGAGATTTTTTTGATAGGTTTTGGCATAAATAAATAACGGCTTAATCACCTCGACACATCGGCCCCCGTAAGATCACGAAGTAAAGCGACGTCTATATATGGTCAGTATTAAAATGGGAAATGTACACACAGAGAGACAATTTCACATTTGTAGATATACTAGCAGTTCAGTCTGGCTTTGCTCGGGTCATATGTGCTGTTCATATTTTATGTGCATATATATATATATACATATATATATATATACATATATATACACACACACACACACACACACACACACACACATATATATATATATATATATATATATATATATATATTAAAAAGTTTGACGCATGTCCAGGTAACCTACATCTAAAATTTCAAGTGTTTAGACCAAAATTGGCGGAGAAGTGTGGAAGAGAAACGTACACACACAAACACGCACACAGACAGACAGACAGACAGACAATTTCTACTTTTATAGATATACAGATAGATTTATTTTTCTCCTTCTGAGAATGAAAAATATTTATTTGATAACCCAGGAATTAAAGAACTTTTTTATAAATTGCCTCTTTTTGGAAATGATTTATTAAACTAAAATTGTAAAGTATGTAACTACTTTTATTTTATTATTTCATTCTCTCATATATACGTATGTTGATATATATATATATGAATCTCTATATGTAAACATATATACATCTACATGCACACATATATATATATATATATATATATATATATATATACATGCATATATACATATATGTATTTTTTTTACAATGTAGTCACCACTTATCAAGGCCCGGAAGCCACTCGGGGATAAGGATTATTGTGTGTACAGTATGTTAGTTTTGGAGATCTGATACAGTGTCTTACTTAAGGAAGCGGTTAATCAGGAATTTGTTCACATTGGACTTGGAGACATCCAGGTTGTAGTCAGGTGGGAAACATGCAACCGGAACAGAATTCCACAGGCGTGCACTTCTAAGAAAGAACCTTTGTTCATGGAATCTACGTTTTGATTTTGCCACAGATAAGGAGTGGGGAAAATTTTTTTACAGTGGTTTCAGCTGGACGGGTATTTTTCGTGAAAGACTGGCGAGGGGGGACCAGAGATTGGAGTTCAGACGAGCACCTTCCATGGTAGTAAGGATAAAACAAAGACAGGCTCGCAACGTCTCTTATGTGGGAGTGAGGTTGCAGAAAGGAGAAAAGGGCATCACCCACTAAACCACGAAGCCTATTTTGTACTCTGTCAAGGCAGGATAGGCTGTTTTTAGCAGCAGATGTGGCAGCAGTACTCCATCCTTGGACGATCTTGGCTTTTATACAGATAGAGAATTGCATCAGGCGTGAGATATCTTCTGAAGCGGTAGAAGGATCCTACCATTTTTCCAGCGAATCTTGGCCACTGACTTGATGTACGTATTCCATTTCAGGTCAGGGGTAAAGGTCAAGCCCAGAAGCTTATCAAAACATGGAGCTTCCCCTAGACGAGAGCCACCCATATCAATTGATGCCAGATGGGGATCAGAGCGTTTATGATGTAAAGATAGGAGCTTGGTTTTAGATGCATTAAAAGTAACCAGCCACTTCCTCCCCCACTGTACCACGCTCTCACGATCAGAGGAGAGAGAATCTGAGAGAACTTTGTCATTTACGGCCTTTGATGTGTTGCCGTAAATGGTCGTGTAATCAGCATAGATATCAACGAATATTTTAAGTATGTGTTTTGGGAAATCATTGATGTAGATCAGGAAGAGAGTTGGGCCTAGGATAGACCCCTGAGGGACTCCAGCATTAATATTGATGGCCTCTGATTTCTGCCCATCAACTACTACTCTTATGAGCCTATCGGTGAGAAATGATTTTATGACCGAGAAAACATTTCCAGTTATACCGTAGCTGGACATCTTGTGAAGTAGGCCCTTATGCCATACCTTATGGAAGGCCTAGAGAGGAAGCCTTTGTCAAGAGATTCGTTAATCCTATGAGATATAACAGTTATCACATCTGCTGTAGATCTGGCAGAACGGAAACCATATTGCCTGTCACTAAGAAGGTTATTTTTGCTGAGGTGGTTGACTACTCTATTTAATATGGATTTCAGCAGCTTAATCATGACACACAGGAGACTTATCGGTCTGTACTGAGAAAGAGAGGACTTATCACCTGAGTTCTTAAATACAGGGCATACTGATGAGGTTTTCCAGGGTGTTGGAAAACACTTCTCTTTAAGGCAACGCTTAAAGAGTTTTGTAAGTATGGGAGCAAGTTCTAGTTGAAGCTTTTTCAGCACAATGATTGAAATGCCGTCAGGGCCAGTTGCTTTACTGGAATCAAGGTTCTTGATTAGCTTGGCGACATCATGCACAGATATTTGTATGTTGCATTGCGTGTTGTCCGTTAAAGGAGGAAATACAGGGAGTTGATGGCCTTCGTCGCATAGGGTAGAATTAGCTGCAAAGTTCTTGCCAAATAGTTTGGCCTTGTCTGATGCTGACGAGATGACCTCAGGTCAATTGATGATGGTTGGGATAGAACGCACGCTTCTGTTCAGGATCCTGTTTGCTATTTGCCAAAACTGGTGGGAACCAAGCCGCTGCTCAACTACTTTGAATTTAACGGACTTAGCATATAGCCCTCTTGCATTTTTTATTATTATATTTTTTATTATATATATATATATATATATATATATATATATATATATATATATATTATTATTATTATTATTATATATTATATTTAAAACAGTAAACTACATACTACATACATGCATGTTTCAAGGTAACGAACCTTCGTCAGCGTAACTTGACTGTTTCTAGAAATCGAATTCCGGACCATGTGTATCACACTCCGGCACGTTTAACCGTTACGGCATGAACTCCTAGATGATTTTATTCTTTATTTTTATAGATTATAAATTTAGATTTCTTGTTGATTTTTTTTCGACGATAAATACCGTTAAAACCTGAAGGATTTAAAAGTACTCGGACTTATGATAAATATTGTGATTACATCAGCTAGTTTTCGCCAGAAGTGAAGACTTATTTGGAAGTGGAAAGCATCGAAAATAGAATTAATAGACAAAAAACGTCTATTTTATTTAATGAAATATGCCAACACAAACACACACACACACACACACACACACACACACACACACACACACATACACACACACATATATATATTTTGGGCAGTCCGTCGATTTTGCCGATGATGCGGAGGTCGGTTAGTGTCCGTGTCGAAGGTGCGATGTGAGTCTGATCGGAGCTCTGAAACCCCGGCTTCAGATGTGACACCTGGTGGAAGGAAATCCGGGTAGTGGCGCCCATACTCGTGCACTTTTTGCTTCCTCTCTCGGGCAGTCTGTCGATTTCGACAATGACGGCTTCAGCAAGAGCACGACTACCATACTCCAATCGCCTGAGGACAAGGATCACGCTGTGGCCTCCAGTCCATCAAACCTGCCGGTACGCCCTCACTCCATCGCCGCAGGATTTTCACCTCTCTCCCAGTCTAGGCAAAGTAGGCATAAGCAGCTTGCCCAGTACTGCTAGCACCCTCCCCGCTGAAAGCAAAAGTAAAATCTGCACGCATGCAATCAGCCGCATCCGATAGCTGAGGCAGACCGTGGTCGAGTTGTACATCACCCTTGTTGACCGCGTCAGCACTACTGGTATTGGGATCCCTTCCTCATCCGCCAAGAGCATCCTCGACCAGGTTTGGATTTTTGTGACCCAAAATATGGGGCTAGTGGGTATACACCTTGCCCAAGGGTGACCCAGAACTGCAACGACTAAGGAGTAGTGACATTCTCCCCAAAACCAATAGCTCCCGCCCCAGGGCCTCGTTGCCGGATGTAGTTTTACGGCATACCCAGGACACATATGTATATGTACATGTAAACATATATACACATGCACACTTCTTGACAGACGCGTGCCATTTATTCAGGTCGATGACGAGCATCAATGTGCACGTAGATATGTCTTCAGCCCAGTTTCACTCATGAATAATCGTTCACAGATGTAGCAAGGGAACTTGAAATATTTGCTCCTGCTTGTTGAGAGATTATATTATGCATCTCCAAGTGTCGTGTCAAACCGCTTGCAGATTTGTAAATCAGTCGACAGATATTACAAAAATATTCGGGTAGTCTGCATGGCAGCACATCACAATAAAAATATTAGTCGTGTCTAACATTGTGTGATATCACGCGGTTCACCGTATATATGCATGTATGCATATGTATATATATATTTATTTATATGCACATATATGTATATATGTACATATATATATATATATATACATGTATGTATATACATGTATAGATGTGTATATGTAAGTGTAATATTAAGTGTAATACATTAATATAGATATATAGGTATATGTATACACATATATGAATATATACATATATGTATGGATATATATATACATATATACATACATATATACAATGTATAAATGCATATATATACATATCTATAAATACATATATTTATATAAACGTATATATGCATATATACGTACATATACATATACTTACATATATCTGTATATATATACATATGTATATGTATACGTATATGTGTATATATGCTTTGATATACACATATATACATATATATGCATATATACGAATAAATATACGCATATATACATATATATATCTATACACATATATACATATATGTATGTGTATATATATACACACGTATATGTATATACACATAGATATATGCATATATATGCATATATACATACACTTGCATATATATATATATATATATATATATATGCATATATACATACACTTGCATATATATATATATATATATATATATATATATATATATATATATATATATATATGTGTGTGTGTGTGTGTGTGTGTGTGTATATACATATATATGCATATTTACATTCATATACATACTAGCATGGGTGCCAGGCGTATTTGGAAGTGTATGTTGAGCAAAAAAAAAAAAATTAAAATTAATAAATAAAAAAAGGTCATTTTTTTAAACTTTGACCCCTATTATGACATTTAAAATTTATACTTTTGGGTTAAAATCAAGTTAAGTTAGATCCATGTCCAATGAACCTATATCTAAAATTTCAAGTGTTTAGACCGAAAATTGTCGGAGGAGTTTGGTAGAGTTCTCAAAGGTTAAATCGTTGAACTTTGACCCCTTAATCGCCAAATTTCTGGCCGAAACCGATCACATCGATTTTCCCACATCGCAGTACCCTGTATATCAAATTTCGAGTCTGTAGACTTAAAATTGACAGAGTTATTGGATAGGGAAATGTACACACACAGACACACAGACAGACAGATACACAGACACGTTCACTTTTATAGATATACTAGCATGGGTGCCCGGCGTTGCCCAGGTATTTCGAGGTGTATGTTAAGCAAAAAAAAAAAAAAAAAAAAGAAGCGGTCAATTTTTTAAACTTATGAAAATTGACAGAGTTATTGCGTAAGGAAATGTACACACACAGACACACAGATACACACACAAACAGACACATATGCATATCTATCTATATGTACATATACATATATATATACATATACAAACATACATATATATGAATATATATGCATATATTAACATACATGTTCATACATATATTGACATCCATGTATATACACACACATATATAGGCAGATATGCATACGCATATATAAATACTTATACACACATACTCACATATATATACACTCACAGATATATATATATATATATATGCATCTTTATATATTTATGCATACACATACGTATATATACACACATATATATATATGCACATATATACATATGTGATGTACATATGTACACATATTCCTATGTATATGTACACATATTCCTATAACTGGGCATACACATGTATAATACACACACACACACACATATATACGTTTATCTATATGCACATATATACTATATTATGTATTTGTGTGTGTGTATACATATATATATATTCAATTCACATACAGACATATATACACAAATATATATGTATACATATATTCATATATACATATACAAGGTTCCTTCAATAAGTTTCCAGACATTATTTTGTATAGGCATTTAACATTGTCAAAGACTCTTGAAAATTCAGTATGTTATTGCGATACATCTTATGATCTGACTGCTTAATTATTATGATTTCAGGTTCAAACGGACAGTACAGCAGGAACTAGGATATACCATACTAAGCCTGATCTTCAAAGCTGGTGAATTTCCTACATACAATCTTGACGTGAGGACGCTTTTAGAAGAATTATATGAAATAGAAATCTCGCTTGAAGCTTGGAAAAATGCTACAGAAACGTATGGACTGCTTTTGGACGATCTTGCATGAATCGAGCATCAGATTTTGGGTTGCATAAGAAATTCAAAGGAGACAGGGAGTCTTCGAAGGATGATGAGATGTATGGGAAGAATAAGGAAGTCAGAACACCAGACTTTGTTCAAATATATAATTTCTTTGATAAGGGCCGATGTATGTCTCTAGAGACAATAAGTGCACAGTTTGATATCAGTGTGGGAACTGTACACACAATTATTTGCGAGGAACTTAAGATGCAGAGGATTTGCGTGACGTTTGCCCCAAGGGAGCTTAGAGAAAATCAGAGTATTTGACCAAGATGGGCATCAAGACTTTCCGTATATTCCCGATCTTGCTTCTTGTGACTTTTGGTTATTCTTTCAGCTCAAGGACAACCTTAGAGGCTGTCGTTATGGAACAATTGAAATAATGAAAGAGGCAATGACGAGGATCACTGACACACTCACACAAGAGAACACCAATGGGTTTTCCAGAAGTTGTTGGAACGGTAAAACAAGTGCATTGCAGCAGAAGGATATTACTTCGAAGGGGGGGGGGCTAAGGTTTCATGTGTATACTATTAATATAATAACAGTCTGAAAACTTATTGAAGGCACCTCGCCTATACGAAAAAAGTCTGAAAACTTATTGAAGGGACTTCGTATATGCACACACACACACACACACACACACACACACACACACACACACACACACACACACACACACACACACACACACACACACACACAAAAATAGTTTAATCTCCATAAACATATTTTCATAACTATTAGCTCTACTTCTGCATTGAGCAATGTCGAAGTAAATACTGAGAATTGGTAATAATATATATCTCTTTATAAAATTATCTATTGATGCATCACACACACACACACACACACATACACACACACACACGCATGTATATATAAGGAATCTTGGGGCTGTGTGTTTGTGTGTCTGTGAGTTCGTTTCCTATGGACTCGAAAATGGCTGAGTCAATTTTTATGAAATTTCATACGAATGTACTTTATGTGCTGGCAGTGTTCTTAGATAAGTTTTTTATCGCAAAGTCTCCGAAAAGTATCGACAATTGAAATAATCCACTGAAAGAAGGAACAGGCGATTTTAACGAAAGTTTACATCTTACACAACCTAACACCACAAGTGCATTTGAGAAGTTTTATTACCAAACAAGCTGAAGACCCAACATATAAAATTAACAGTAGGTTCTTTGATACGACTGAGGTGCATTCGAAATAAATGTCTCTGTTGAAAGCATAATTTCACTTTTCAAATTTAAACTTAAATTTAAGTCATTATCCCTGCACAACTAGTAATGCCAGTATATGAAATAAACAGTAGGTTCTTTGATATGATAAGGGCGCGTTCGAAATTAATGTTTGTGTTTAGACAACAATTGAATCATGATACTTTTGCATTTTAAACTTTAATTCAAGCCATTATATATAAAGATAATTTTATAAAATCAACAGTAGATTTTCTACAGTGCAATGTAGATTTCAATATATTGTGAATTTAGTCACTGCGAGAGACATGTGGAGATTCTTCCAGGTGCATTGCGATGGGTCTCCAATAAGAGCAGGCAATTAATCGATTTGATTGAAAAAGTGATTTCGATGACAATAAAAATATGGAAGTGTGAAACATTCGTTGATCATCATTTAATCCTGCACAACGCTACCTATATAAGTGTCAGATGCGTTCCAAGATGGAGTTCTGTTAGCCCATGTGTGGAGATGCTATTTAAACACTCCTTAACTTGCCATATTACAATGTCGATTTCGAAATCTAGTGGAATAGATAATTTTATTTCCTTACAGTCCTTTACTCACAAAAAAGCCGTTGCTAGTTTTTTTTCCGCTCTATGTTTATTTTCATGGTAGGTGCACGACTGAACTTCAATCTCTGGTTGGCTCTGTAAAAAAAATTGCGAGGTGACGGTGGTCTAGTTGTTAACGACACGAACCAACAACCTGGGTGATTCGAGTTCGAATCCATTGCTGTCACTACCATCTAATGCGAATAAAATCTGGCCCAGTTTTCGTTCTGAAGCTGCTGTTATCTTTTAAAGGGAAGTTACTGTGGCAGAGTTTTATTTTCCATTTCCGCTTTCCACCTTTTTATCTTCTTCTTTTAAAAGAATATTTACCGTTTTACTCTGATTGCGCAGTTACTCGATATTCGTTCACATTTGAGTTACTCTCGTTACTTTAAATAACTCCCATCTGTGAGAGACGCAAAATGACCCCCCTACCAACCCGTAAACCCTTGCCACCCCATTCGCATCCCACTCCACACTCCATTTTGTGTGGCTTCCTCGCTTTGCCAAATATGTGCCGTTCTCTTTGCACGGTCACTGGAAGAGGACATACAGAACAACCCGTATCTATCTTGTCCCTCACTTATACCGAGATAAAAATAGATTGTTTTCTTTTTTTTTTGACAGAGGCGAAGGGTGGGTTAGAGGTAGCAAATATTTTCTCAAGCACAACTGACATAAATGCATTCTTTGATACGACAGAAACGCATGAGCAAAATTCAATTTAAGTTAAGCACATAGTAAACTCTCGAAATTCAAAACAAACAAATTATCTATTTAAAAATATTAATAAATGTTCTCTTTCGTGACAATATTTAAGACTTTAAACTAATAAATTCAAAAAGAAAGCAATTTCTGCCTTGAATTGAAGTTTCAGGACATGAGTAAAGTATTATAGTTGTTTTAGGCTTCATAACAATTGGAAACGATTTCTCACGCATAACCCTCGTCTAAAAGACTTGCTTAATGTAAAGTGCTAACATAAGTCAAATTTATTTCGTATTATTGAAAGAATAGTAAGCCATTTTTGTTTCCAAGTCCTTTCAATTTTAATTGACCCTATTTCAATTTAGATTAATTTTCATGTTAATGTTATATACATTTCCTTTTATATAATAAGATGAAATCGGCCTATTTCTTACGTTATCATCGATAGCTTTGAATCTGACTAATTAATATTTTATTCTGATTAGCCAATGCTTCCTTTTTTGCCATTATTTCCATTTAGTTTTTTAAGAAGATAATTCTTCCGGTTAAGAGGCTTGTTAAGCTGGAAATATACAATAATAATATTAACAGCTATTTATGTCATTATTAACACATAATTTTATACTTTGCTCTATATTTTTTAGCTTTCAGGTAACAATAATATTTATTTAGTATATAATTTGAATTAGTTTACAATTTTATTTATATAATGTTTTCACAAATACATTATTTTCGATTTAAATACTTTACATTTATAACAATTATTTTAACTTACTTTAGGCATTTAAAACGGTTATAAGGTGTAATAAACACACAGAATATGTACACACACACACACACACACACATGCACTTTAAAATATTACCGCTGGATTCATAATTAACGTTTTTTTTAATTTGGGTGTTTAGTTTGTATATACAGCGCTTCTAGTATTTTATTTTATTTTTTTTCACGTTAAAATCATGTAACATTTTAGTATTTTCGACCATGATTTTCCGAAATTGTGTATGTGGGCAGCTATGTTTTTTCATATGCTGACATATCGAACTAGAGCCAGGAAGGTGAAATGTAAATCTTGTTGGTAGTATGAGCGATGTAACTATTAGTACTAAGATTGTTGGAGAGACATTCTCCTCACTGGCAATTAAAATGATAGCTTACGTTGTTTTTTTTCTATTAAGTTTTTGATTTGAGAGGTATTGTTGCTAATTATCAGGTTAGCAGTTTTTAGTTTTCATAGTAAATACTAAACCTGATTTTTGTATTATTGATGAGAGATACACACCTATGAATTCCATTTTTAAGAATATTTATATTCTTAAGCCCCTTTACCGTCATCATCATCATAATCATCATCATAAAAATATTTATATTTTTAAGCCCCTTTACCGTCGTCGTCGTCGTCGTCGTCGTCGTCATCATCATCATCATCATCATCATCATCATCATCATCATCATCATCATCATCATCATCATCATCATCATCATCACTAATAATAATAACACCATCACATATAACATGTGATAATAACATCATCACATATAATAAAATAATTACGAATTTTCCCTATCCAACACTATAGGAACCTAACAAGGCAATTCTCATGCAAAGCTTCCGAACTCACCGTTCCAAACTCATACTGCAGCGTGTTTTCGTACAAGAATTCGCCCATTTCCACATTTTTTTATAAAAGTTATACTCCTCCTTGACTCACTCTCTCACTTAAGCAATCTCATAATGGTAGTATCAAATATATCCCCTCTTTAATTTTATTCCTCCTACAAAGCTCTAAATCACCAGTTCTTTTATTAAAAGTAATCCTTAGCTACAAGACAGCAGGTAATTATTCCACTTACTGAATACATTAGTTTCATACATAACATTACAGATTACGGAACGCACACTTTCAGTTCTATGTTCAACAGAATGACGGAATGATACTCGGACAAACAGCTTAGCGTTATAACCAGTCGTTCTTCGATTAAGAGAATACAATTTTCGAACACAGAAAAAGCCTCTGTCGGCATCGCTATCAGACATGTTACCCGAAACAAAACCTTTACTGACAACATAAAATACAGACATTATCGTTTTAACATGGTTTCCCTAATGGTTCTGGTTATATTTCACTTTGCGTCCGCATCCATCGTCTGTTAAAGTTAATTCATCTCATTTCACATGCCCCATAATTATTCTTTCCTTACGGCGAATATGTAAACAAAAACGTTTTTTTATAACTGGCCTTAAGCCAGTTGGTATTCCTAATCGCTTCCCTGGCATTTATTACTTTTTCTTTTCCGGTAACATTTTTCTTTTTTCTTCTTCTTTCTCACCGTCATCTTCTCTCTCTTATTTTCATCGTCTTTTCATCTTCTTCATCTTCTTTCTCCGCGTCATCTTTTTTTTTTCTTTTCGGTTGTCTTCTTGATTTTACACAGTCTTCGTTTTCTTTCTTGGCATCTTCTTGGCATCTTCTTCTTCTTCTTCTTCTTCTTCTTCTTCTTCTTCTTCTTCTTCTTCTTCTTCATCATCATCCTACACTTCGTCTTCTTGTTGTTGCTTTTCTTCTTTTTAACCGCCATCTTCAACTTCTTTTATTTAGCTGTTTTCTTCTTTTTTTAAACGTCTTCTTTTTCCGCGCCTTATTCGTCTTCAAATTTACATTCTTCTTTTCCTTCACATTTATTTTCTGTTCTTTTTTCTGTTTCTTTTTCTTCATTTTTCTTCTTATCACACATATTCTTCATCTTATTCTTCCTCTTCTTTTGCTTTTTCTTTTACGATTTGTTCTCACACGTTTTATTCTCCTTCCCCGTTTCTTCATTTTCTTCTAAACAATTTATACGTGCAGCTTAAGCACCACGCTATTGACTGATTATAGGATTTTTCACAAATATATCTTTCGATTCCGCAGCGAGACACAGTCAAGGACAATACAGGGAACGATGAAACCAGAAATACAAAAATAGAAAAAGAGCTACATGAACGATTCACCAGAATAACAAAGAAAAGCAATCATGAATATGCCCTGATATGGCTAAGAAAACAACCCATCAACACAGAAAAAGGATCTCTACTGAGAGCTGCACAGAACAACACGATTAGAACAAATCGTGTTAAAGCTAAAATAGATAAAACACTGTGAACAAAGAGACGAAACGATAAATCAAATGAGTGAATGCAGCAGCAGACGACTACACCTGGAATATGCGGACAAATGTTTCGAACACAAACCAGAAACAGTACAAAAAAACGAAAATCACAAAAGCCTCTGGGATATGGAGATACAAACAGACAAACGCATCTAAGCAAGAAAACCGGACTTATTAACAAGGAGATAAGAAACTGCCAAATTGTAGATTTTGTCGTCTCAGCAAACCAGATGATGAGAATCAAAGAAACTTACCAGAAAACGGAAGGGGGTATGGAACCTAAAAAAATGCGATATAATACCAATAAAGGTGCACCAGGAACAAACTCAAAGAATTAAAAAAAAAAAAAAAAAGAAATAGAAGAAATCGAAATCGACGGAAGGAAAACGGACGGTAATACTGAAAACAGCAGAAATATCAAGGAAAATCCTCGAATGCGGAAACATGAGTGACAAACACTAACCGGACATATAGAAACTGCAATGAAAGCGAAACAAAAAGATGCAATTGAGAAAACTGCAATCGCAAAATTGTAAATTGATTACCTGCCCCCCCCCCGAAAAACAACTGTTCAGTCAGCATCGACTGGCACAGCACCAAATAGTCGAAGGGTCAAGGAGGTTGAAAAGACCGAAGAGAGAACCACACCTCCACTGGATGGGTGCGAAGAGGACTGGGATCTTCGGAAGGCTTACTGCAACCCATATTTCAGTGATGACCAATGGTCATTGCCAGTGCGAAGTTAATGGTAAGCGACTGATGCAATAGCACACATTTATTTGCAAAGGTTATCGAAATAGGCAGAGAGTACTGGGGATCTGGGGAGACTTGTTCTCCCCCCAGACTCCAGGGAACACCACCAGTTATTATCAGTGAGCAATCACTAATGGTCATGTGTGAGAATTCCTAGTGAGTTGCAATAATAATATAACTGCACAGAGATTTATTATCTTAAGTTATGTGAGATAGATGTCGTAAAAGATATATTGCACGGAATCGATTTCCGAATAAAATCGAAGTAGCATGAATAGTGATCGTTATTATGAAGCCAACAAGTTGCTGGTAAGTCTAGTATATATATAAGTCCAATGACCGATGAAACCATGCAGTATGTGTGTATGTGTGTATGTGTGTGTGTTTGTCAGTGAAAATTTTTCATCTTCAAACCTCATGTCTTGTGTGTCTATTCTTGAGTAAATGAAAATGTCTTTAAGGATTTTGCTGCTTTATTATCTGCTGGTGCGTGTACACGCGTATGATTCTGTCTTTGTTAGATTGCGTGTGAATGTAAATTACATTTTAAGTCCCAGGCTCTTCACTTTTTCAAGATGTTTGGTTTCATTTCGGATCATGCTTTTTTTTTTTTTTTTGTTACTTCAAGTGGTAATCAGATCTTCCGGGTTCACGCTCTTTAGCGGGGGACATAATAATTCCCTCGGTAAGCAGATCCGTTATGGCCAATTTTGGTAACACAGAGCTGAAGAATACCGCCTGCGACGCAGAAGACAAACGGGAGAAAAAGAAGAGGAAGAAATCAAAGAACTGATACCCCCTACTATTCAAGCACACGCAACAAACGTGAACAACTATTCTTAAGAGGCGTCCACTCATTTTGCGCGTTTAACGCTGAAAACTATGAAACATAAGCATGGCAGAGCCAGCAAGATACTATTGTGAATTTAAACCTGACAGATCCACAAAAAAAAAAAAAAAAAATGTTAGTTCGAACTCAACATTTAAACAAACAATTAAATTACTACTTCAAACAGGGAATGCCACTGACGAACAAAAGTGCTATTTCAAATTTAAATGTGGCAGACCAATGGAAATACAATTTCAAACTTTACTCTGGATGACCAATTGAAATGTTATTTAATGAGCGTGACAGACCAACGAAAATGTTATTTAATACTTTAGTGTGACAGAAAACGAAAATCTTATTTTAAACTTATGTTTGATATATGAATGAAAATTCTATTCGAACATTTAACCGTGACAGACCAACATGAAATACTATTTCAAACTGAACCGTTGCACCGTTGCAGACAAACGAAACCTCTAATAGATACGAAAAGCGATCTCAAATCTAAGACAAACATCCGCCCCCATATATATATATATATATATATATATATATATATATATATATATATATATATATATATATATATATATATAGAGAGAGAGAGAGAGAGAGAGAGAGAGAGATGTGTGTGTGTGTATGTGTGTACGCACTTCTCTTATCCCCATCGGCATTTTCTAAGACCGAAGCACGCGACTCTATACCTGCACCCCAATATTTTTCTTTCTTCTTTAGTTTACCCCTCTCCTCCTTCACTCTGTCTATTTCTCTCTATCCCCTCTCTCTCTCTTTCTCTCTCTCTCTCTCTCTCACATACTCCAGTCACTCGCACATGTTTAGATAGAAGTAGAAGCTTATAAACGGAAAAAAAACATACAAGCAGACAACCAGACATACATATACGTAGGCATTGGTGTTGATAGAGACGCGTCGTGATAGACGCACCTACTTCTTTAATCATAATTGCGATGCAAGTTCGGATATAAATACAAGCACCGTAAGATAACAAAACAAAACAAAAAAAAAAAGTAAAAAAATGTAGGTTAATATATTCTTACGCTCAACTAAGCACAGATGCATACAGAAATGGCTGACACATTTAAAAATGTCAGAACTTTCCGACTTTTGATTCACATTACTTCGTTTCACTTTTTCTGTTACCATGAGAAATATTTTTTAATTGAGTGAGTGCATGATGATTAGCATAATGGTTACCATAGCAGGGTGTAGAATCGGCCATACCGAGATCCAATCGGACTTGTTGTGTTTAATTACGTTCTAATATAATTGGAAAATGAATGAAGCGCACTCGCACTGTATGTTCTAATCTTAATAGATTTTAATAAATAAAAACAAACGTCTCTAGCCCCCCCCCCAACACACACACGTATTCAGTCTGCATGTTGCTGGCCACATATACCGCAACTTTATCATTAAGTACTCTAGTAGAAATGATCGCCAGCTACTACTAGTAATAATCATATTATTTTGTAACAGAAAAGAAGGCACATGTGCATCAAAGAATTTCTCTTACTACGTAATTCATGGGCTTAATGACTATGCAGTTGATAAAACTGTCGCATGTTAATATCAGCTTGAAATACTTATTTCACTAGCAAAATCATTGATTAAAAAATGAGAGTGAAAGAGAGAGTTATATATATATATATATGTATATATATATATATGTATATATATATATATATATATAATTGATTAACATTAAGATTGGGTCTATTTTAACAGGAATAAAACAAACAATAATTATTCAAACGTGTTCAATACGAGTATCGGGCTTTTAAGTTCACATAGTTTTATTTATATAACATGTCTACATTCGTATTGAGCAATTTTGAAGAAATATTGATTTTAAGTTCATGTTAACAATATAGCTGAACTTAATCAATTAATATTACTCCTAATAAGTCGAGTACTGTTCTAACAAATTTTTTTTTCAATCATAAACACGCAGAAGTTGAATTTTGATATTTCACTAACAAATATTTCTATTCTAAACAAAAAGGAAAACACCATAAAATGTTGAAACGTTGATCGATCCGCGTAGACTCTTTACAATGTTTATATATATATATATATATATATATATATATATATATATATATATATATATATATATGTGTGTGTGTGTGTGTGTGTGTGTGTGTGTGTGCACGCGTGTGCGTATGCATATATATATTTAAATTAATTCTTGTGTTTCTATATAAATATATATAAATATATATAAATATAATTAATTAATTCTTACTTAAATTAATAAATATATCTATATATATATATATATATATAATTAATTGTTGCGTATATATATATATATATATATATATATATATATATATATATTAAAAAAATAACTCGTTTTTTTTTAATTAATATCGAATAAAATTAAATTTAAGTATAAACTGTGTTATTTTTCTCTTTTTCAATATATTTAAAAAAACTATCCTGTTTTTTTTCAAAAAGCAGCCATTCATTATCGACGGTCTAATCGTTCGACAGATCTTTCTTCCTTTGCTTACTATACGTGACGTCATTTTTTAGTTAACAGGCATTCTCTCTCGATGGTGACATCACAAGCAAACCACAATACAATACTTTAGCTGTAGAATATCTAACTTTCTTTCTACAGAGTTTATTATATATTTGCAATATGCTAAGGGACTGGTTGTCATTCATATGTTTTCACCTACATTATAAGGATTAGCTGTATGATTACGTACTCCTTTCTGTTCTTATTTTCTGACTTCAGATCATTATTGTTTTCCCTTTCCCCCTCCTCTCTCTCATATATATATATATATATATATATATATATATATATATATATATATATGTGTGTGTGTGTGTGTGTGTGTATATGTATGAGGTTGGGCGTTGTGTAATCTTGTCCTTTTTATGAAGCATAAAGGGGTTTCAATTATCTCGGGATAGAAACTGCGGCACTTATAAGAAGCTATTTTCTCTTGTAGAAAAATGTCCCGGCCAGATTATTTGGTTACACACTGACCAATTTGTTTCAAAGATAACTAATTTTATTTGTTCCCTGAAAAATTTAATCTAGTCTCTTTGGGAAATCACGGCCGGTTAGTACAGAGAACACTACAAGCAACCAGAAAAAGACATCTCTCCCCACCCTCTCTCTCTTTCTCCTGGTGATTTTCACGAGTTACGTCGATTACAAAATGAATGAATGAACTAGAGGAAAGCCGTGTATATATATGTGTATGTATATGTATGTATATGTGTGGGTTTATATATATATATATATATATATATATATATATATATATATGTGTGTGTGTGTGTGTGTGTGTGTGTGTGACTACGACACACTATGCAATAATCCGATAAAAATAAACTCAGGAGAAAACAGACCATTGAATTTTATTTCATTGATTTTTGTGTGGCACAGAGGCAAAAGAAGGAATCCAATCATTTTATGTGTCATTACAATGTTACCTGCGGTGAGCAATCAAGCAGGAGACGCGATTGAGACGTGACACTGATATCATAAATAGAACCTAAATCCGAGTGGGTGACTCTGAGCAAAATGCGATTTGCTATTGATTTCCAATATGTGTGGTTTTCTTTGACAGATCTCCACTGCGCCCAACTAAATCTAGCGTAGGGGTTTGTATTCCATATTTCATTCCGTGTTATTATAAGAATATAGCTGGGGGAGAAAATTCGAGAAACTTCATGTTCGCTAGACAAAGAGACGGTATAATGATGAAATGGCTAGGGTGTAAAAGAAACTTTGTAGTTTCAAAAGATTAGCGAAGATTTTGTTTGTATTTTTTGGATTATTCTGACAACTAATTTCATCTTGTCAGGCGATGTTAAAAATATATTTAAGAATTAAGACTTCTGCCGATTATTGTTGACGAGACAAGAACAATCTACCCATGTGGATTAAATATAAACTATTAATTATGTTCCAGAATATACTGTTATAGTAGTAAGTACGTTGATATTAATTCAGTCTTTCAAAGTTATGGCGTGTTAATTATTTATTAAATTAAAAAAAAATACATACACGAAACACTAATTTATCAGAGAAGAAAAGTAACTAAAAACATTTAACACAAAAATTGTTTTCTTTCAACACATATGCTATTAATGTCGCTGAATTGAAATTAAAATGATCATGGTGCTTTTTATGAATTTTAAACAATAAAGAAAACACAGTTTAAACATCGTCATATTTAACTTAAAATGAAATTCAGAAAAAAAAAACACTCAAACCAGATATGTTTTTCTGATTGTAAAACCATAAACACTTGCGTTATTTTTAAAGATACACTGATAGCTATTTTTTTAAAAAGGAATTACCACTTATCAAGGCCCGGATGACACTCGAGGATAAAGATTAATGAGTATATGAGTCAATGAGACAATATCGTAGTCATCGCTAGTAGTGGACATTCGGTAAATTGGATTACCTCATCAAGAACTTTTTCACGTTAGACTTGAAGGCCACTATATTGTAGGACAAAGCAGGAAAATTAAGAGAGTTTTACATGCATGCAGTTCATAGGATCTACGTTTAGGTTTAGCCACAGATATGAGTGGGGGAAATTATTTGTAGAGGTTTCAACTAGACGAGTGTTATTCGTGATAGTTAGGCAAAGGGACACCATAAATTGGAGCTCAGACGAGCACTTGCCATGAAAATAACGATAAAGCATAGACAGGCTCGCAACGATTCTTCTGTGGAAAAGAGGTTGCAGGGAAGAGAAAAAGCCCCCCCACCCACCCACTAAGCTACAAAGTCTACTTTGAACTCAAGGCATGATAAGTACTTCTAGCAGCTTCTGAACCATAAACATATTCTCGATAAATTAAAAACCGTTGCTATAAATTTATAAGTTTATTTAAGTGCCCAAGGCTTACAATCGTAATGCATGAATTATAATATTTACTTTATAACTGATTGTCAGGAATACCTTCTCATGTCAACCTCCATTTCCTACCATAGAGTGAAAACATCATAAGTAAATTTTGGAGAGGGTGGCAGCTGTGGCAACAGCGAAATAGGAATATGGCCGAGGATAGTTTATGGTTAATAACACGTGTTAACATAATTGAAGGTAAACAAACGGGTTATATCTACTAAGTTACAAACGGTACAAACCCAACTTTTATAAATCCTGATCCCAATGACTCAAAAACTACGAAATAAATTTAGATCAATCTTGAGCTGAAGCGAACCAATGACCAATAATGTGCCATTAGATGATAACCAGGAAATATAATACAAATGCAGTGTTTAAAATGCATATATGCACAGTAGAAGTCTTAAGTAATTCGCAATTTTTTTTTTGGGGGGGGAGGTCGCTTGCACTGATAATTGAACCTTCAACTCCCAGAATAGCGCAATTTTTATAACTGAATTTTACCAAGCAAATATCTTATCCACGTTAATATCGGTTGTTGTGAGAATTCCAGGTTGCTCGAATGACGTTCCTAAATATACCATGATTAGAGAATCAGCAGGAGCCATTATTCGTGCTTTGTCGTGCCTAAATTGGTCGTACATTAATAGTCAAACCTAGGAAAGTTTGTTTATTTATTTGCTAGACGAAAACAAACACTTAGCAACTGAAAAACATATCTGGATAATATGAAAAGTATCAAGATGGATGACTGAGTTGGATTACCAGGTGCTGTCAGCAAATTTCTTCAATGCGTATACATGTGTATTTTGATGGTGGTAAAAATAGCGTCAAACTAGCAGCATGTTACGAAAGGTTGTCCAGACTATCGGTTCCATTCTTTAACGCTACAACCCTGGGTATAAACTGCTACCTTTTCGTAACAAACGAAATGATAGGGAAATATATGTTTATTTTTAAATTAGCCAACTCTTTAAGAAACACTGTTAGTGCATTGTTTAAAAGCACACGTGAGGCATGATAATTGAATTGTGATTATAAACTTTCATTCTCGCCTGAAATTACTTTCAAATTGACATTTGAAACTCACATTGGATTTTCCCACGGTCTCAGTAAAGTAGAGTATTGGCCTTTACAATAATACTAGTGTTATTTCTGCTCATGCGTAAATATGCATTTATAGGTCAAACAATATTATTTTTGAAATTTTGTATGCGTTAGAACATAGCACACATGGCAATGAATAAAGCTGGGGAGTTATATATTTTCGATTCTAGCTGATGGCACACAAGTCATATGTTTTCACTTTTGAAATCACTACTATGTATTGGGTACAATATAATAATAAAAGAGTATTGGCTCTATAATAATAAATACGAAATCCGCATTAATATCATGATTAAACGTATATTACGAACGGACCACGCCGGGCGGACTGCTAATATATGTATATACTTAAAATATATATATATATATATATATATATATATATATATATATATATATTTAGTAATGTGATTGATAATTTAAAAATCAAATTATAATTAAATTAAAAATCCGTTTCATAAGAAGGAACAACAACAAAATCAATTATTTGTACGATCGTTTCGGAAAACAGTGTTTTATTGTGGTAGACATCAAGTTACGGACAATAATTATTACATATAGTTTTTTTTAATAAACAAGGTTTCCTCATCAGCAAATTGTGAAGGGTTTTTATTAAATTTAAAAGACACCATAAATACACCTAGCATTAAAAGTAAGGCAGATGTATCTGGAAAAAATTAAAATAAAGGTCTGGATTTAAACTTGATAAGAAAATTAATATGGGTTAGAGATAGAAAAGAAATAGAGTAAAATATGAATTTGGTTTGGTTTAATATTATACATACATACATACACAAATATATACATGCATATATATGAAAAAAATAGACACATATATACATATACATAGATATACAGATATATACATAAAAATATAGGTAAAGATATTTACCTTTCAATTTTTCGCCTTTTGAAATCAGGAACTATGGTTAAAGTACTCATATAGATGCTTGCTATAGCTTTTCAGCTTATGGA
Source organism: Euprymna scolopes (assembly GCF_053919585.1). Classification (NCBI taxonomy): domain Eukaryota; kingdom Metazoa; phylum Mollusca; class Cephalopoda; order Sepiida; family Sepiolidae; genus Euprymna; species Euprymna scolopes. Next base: position 80,325,751 of record NC_136482.1, on the reverse strand, counting down.
ATGATAAATTTTCAAAAAGGATGCCCGTGCAATAATTTATTTCCGTTAGGATACTTTTGATTTGTAATTCGAAAGAAATTGTAAGTTAATGTTATTTGTATAATTACATAATGCAAGGGGGATAATTAGTTATATTTTCTTTAATTAAAGGATGCAAGGGGGATAATTGGTCTAACTTAATTTATTACAGAAATAAAAGCATTTATATGAGTACTTTAACCATGTTTTCCACCTATCGCATTCAATCCTGGGCGATGCTGGGTATTCTGCGCGTATATATTTGCACTTATCTCATTCAATTCCGGGACTGACTTCATGTCCGCCACCCCACATTTAAAAATATACATGAAATAAATAATGTTTAAATTGTAAATTGTTTCAACCATTTCCGGGATTGACCTTATATCCCCAACCCACTGTTAAAATATACATGAAATAATGTAATGTCCAAATTGTAAACTGTGTCAGCCATTTCCGGGACTGACTCCATATCCATCACCCCATTGTTAAAAATATACATGGAATAAAGTCAGGTCACAATCGTAAACTGTTTCAGCTATTTACGGGACTGACTTCATATCCCTCACCCCACTCTTAAAAATATACATGAAATAATGTAATGTTTAATGCATATACTGTTTCAGCCATTTCCAGGACTAATATCATATCGCCTCACACCACTCTTAAAAATATACTTGAAATAAAGTAATGTTTAAACCATAAACTGTTTCAGCAGCGTTTCAAAATTAACACATAAAAACATTAAAACGGTTAGGGATCCGGCAACCATTACTTCAACATGAATTTCTGAGTGTAGTATCAGTTTCAGCATTCCAGTGATTTTAAACCCCCCTATCCTTAAGAAGAGTTTTTCAATTACTGTCATAAGGACGGAAATATGAACTCAGGATTACTTGATATATTTATGTGATTTTTGGAATGTTACAAATAAGCCCCCAGCGTGCACTGATCCATTTACCTGATTTTTGGAATCAGCAGTACATCTATGTGATTTTTGGAATATGACATCTTATGTCAATGTAGTACATTATAAATATATTATATGCATCTTTTTAACAGAAGATAATGACGTCATCGTTGGAAGTAAATACGTCAGACTATCATCCCTCCCTACTCGAAAAGAAGGAGGAGATTATGCCTGGGATCACATTAAACACTCACCAAATCTATTAATTCACATTTAGTATAATGTATATATTAATACGATACAACCAATGAAATTTGCCGGAAAGCGTGACACACAAAAGAACAACACACGCTAAAATAAATAAATAAATAAATAAATAAATAAATAATAATAATATTATTATTATTATCATTATTATTATTATTATTATTATTATTATTATTATTAATAATAATAATAATAATAATAATAATAATAATAATAATAATAATAATAATAATAGCTTATCTTAACACTTTACTGCAGTTTCAAAAAAAAAAAAAACATCCGATTATCAGAAGTATATTATTCACATTCTAAAAAATCTCGTGTAACAAGCGCAAAATTAATGCGACTATATGCCTGGGAATCTTAAATAGACGCTTAAGTCTATTGCATGTAAACAAAAACGTGCAGACTGCATAAGAATTTATATATATTTTAGAACTCCTCCGCGTGTGCAAGCATTGCTGTCTTTGATTTTGAGGAGTTGATTTTCATATATGTCAAATCTATCAGAATGGAGAAAATATCTGACTAATGAAAACCAAAATATTCTACTTGATAACTCTACGTTTATATGTCCACATAAATCACGTTGCGGTCAATGTGACCTTATTCAAAATGCAGTTTGTCAAGTGGCGTAAGCAGAATGTAAACAAACAGAAATTCAAACGATTTAAAAAAAAAGAGGAAATACGGTGTTCGCATATATTTCATTTTAAGATATTGCTATTGCTATTATTATTATTATTATTATTATTATTATTATTATTATTATTATTATTATTATTATTATTATTATTTATCCGCTCTATAAAGTATTGAAAAATTTGGATTAAACGAAAACCACTTCTTCTTCTCCCCCTCTAACTCTGTCTGTCTGTCTGTCTGTCTGTCTCTCTCTCTCTAGATAGATAGATAGATAAATAGATAGATAGTCATCCACATACAGTACTGTTTTGTTGTACTACAGCTCCTCAGTGTGACTAGACAATCAACTACCTCAAGCCAGGATTGAAACTCACTCGACTGCCTATATATATATATATATATATATATATATATATATATATATATATATATATATATATATATATATATATATATATATATATATATGTATATATATATGAATATCAATACACACAAAAGGAAAACGAATTTAAAGAAGTATATATATATATATATATATATATATATATATATATATACACACACCTATAAATTCGTTTTCCTTTTGTGTGTATTGATATTCATATTAAAACCCCTCTTTTCTATTTATGTATTTATTTGCTTCCCCACGAAAGCAAATTAGACACAAGGTCGCTTTTAATGTGGGGTTAAAACAGCTCCCCTAAAACAAGGGTAAAAAGGGGGAACTCTGGCAGTATCTAAAAAAATAGTAATTGTCTCAGTGTGAAGGGTTTCCCCTACATTGAACAAGGACCAATTAACTTATGTGCAGCATTTGAGAAAAGATACTACACTTTGATCCCGGCTTGAAGGCCAAGAACAACATTATGCTTATTAGTATTTATTTGCTTTCCCACCAAAGCAAAATGTGACACGAGGTAGCTTTTAAAGTGGGGTTAAACCAGCTCCCCGAAAAAAAGGGAAAAGGGGCACTCTGGTTGGGCCCAAAAATAGTAATTGTCCCAGTATAGAGTGTTTCCCCTCCATTGACTGGGACAAATTAACTTAAGCGCAGCATTAGGTGTGACAGAAATTTCGTGAAAAATATTGAATAATTCCACCCCCTGTCTTTCCAAGCTTAAAACTCATCGAAAAATGTAATTCAAGTCCTAATTTTTTTTCAATTAAAGGAGCAATGACCACCGTTTCATAAAAAACCCCAAAAAACAAAAAAACAAAAAACAACAAAAAAAACAACAACGTGTTTTTAAAAAAAAAGGTTTTAAACTTCGGACTTTACGGGTAAATTTCTAAAAAGCACTACTTTTTTGCTTTAAATTTGAATATATTATTTGTTGATCTTTTATCTTCAATTTGTGATATGTAACACTTTGGTGAGTAAATTAATTATTTACTTTTTAATAGACATTTCAAAATGGGGGAGCCTGAATTAAAAAAAGAACGTTTGTCTAAAATATTATATTCAGTTTATTGAAAAGAGCATAAAATTTCACATTGACCCTGAAAATATCGTAAAAATAGAATCAATAGAAAAATTTTGATAGATTTTTAAAGTTTAAAAATTGAAGAATACTGAGCTCATAAAATTCAATTAATTTCATTACTGTTTAAAAAAAAATTTCTATTACTTTTAAAACAACTTTAATAATTAATTTTGGAAGTATAATCCATAAAGAAAATAAACAACCCACTTTTAAAAGAAATTACGAGTTTTTTTATATTTTATTCGCAATTTCGTGTTAGGATTGTCAAAAATTCCTATAAAAATTCTAATACACCTAGTGTAGCATCTGCAGAACAGATGGTATTTATTTGCTCCCCCACCGAGCAAATTATGCCCAAGGCCGATTTTTAATGTGAGGAGTGAAGGGGAAATGCGGACGAACTCCCCGGGAAGTAGGGGAGTTGGATAATGACAATTGGTATGAAAGGTTGCCCCTACATTGACCAAGGTCTTATATGTGGGGCTGCCCCCATATAGGTCTTTGCTTGCAATATCTGCCGGAACAGATACTACACTTTGAGCCCATCCCGAAGGCCAAGAACAACAGAAAAACGGCAATCCTCTTTTCTGTTTACTTAAAAAGAAAATGCAATTTTCTTATATATGGGTTGTAGTATTGGATTCACTAGCAAAAGATGTAGCTAATTTGCATATTCTTTTAAACATCCATTTAAATTAATTCCCTATTAGTTGCTTCGGTTTTTTAATGGGATAATCATCTTTAGTTTACTATTGCGTGTAATTATATTCATGCAGATTTCTATACTTGCATAATATTTGCGTAAAAAGTTTGTAGTAAACACAAAATTGTTTCCATAAATATTTATGTATACGTATATATTTTTGTTTAACAAATTCTGCCTACCAAACTCCTAGAGTTTTTGGTCTATAGACATGAAACTTCATATATAAGGTATTTGAATCCATGCAAAACTTTATATTTGTGTTTTAGCCCGGAAAAATCAGTGAGAAAGTGTGAAAATTAAAAAAAAATGAAATTTGCCAGGTGAAGGTAAAACGCCGACATTACGAATGCATAATGTAGTAGCTATTGGTTCATGTTTTAATTTTTAGCCTTGCAGTAAACATGTCTTCATAGCCCAGTCATTGACAGCAGAGGCAAAATAAATCGTGAGCTGAACGTTTTGGTTTCGATTCTCGGTGGTGGTGCATGAGTCTTTTTTAATACTTTTTAAATCATTCCTATATATTGCATCCTATCAATTTATCTCTCTCTCTCTCTCTCTCTCTCTCTCTATATATATATATATATATATATATATATATATATATACACACACACATATATATAAGTGAAAATGTCTGTCTGTCTTTCCTCTATGGTAGTTAAGGAAGACAGAAAGGCATTACTTTACATATTCACACTTTTTAATATATACATATGCACATAACCTTATGAAATGTACATAAGGCTCGATCAAAGCCGGGCGGAATATATATATATATATATATATATATATATATATATATATATATATATATATATATATATATATATATATACTAACAGGCCACCCGGCATTACCCGGTCGTAAAATATGCTTACATATGATATTTATTATTAATAAAGATTTCGTATTTATTATTATATTATGTTTGACCCAATATATAGTAATGACTTAAAAAAGTTAAAAAAAGTTTAAAAAAAAAAAAATGACTCGTGCGCCACCACCGAGAATCAGAACTAAAACGTT
>NC_136482.1:80293189-80315689 GCF_053919585.1 Euprymna scolopes | reverse complement strand
ATTGATGTATATATATATATATATATATATATATATATATATATATATATATATATATATATAGCCATGTTATATATAATTTTAAAGCGCGTTTATCGCTATATCGAATTATCTTATTCGTTACCATTCTCAATCTTTTCCGTCATATTCTTTTGCAGGTTTTTCGACAGCATGGACAAAATTCAAATCCGCACCATTTTCTTGTTCCAGTTAAAACTAGGTTGAAAAGCTGTCGAGATAGCTCGTGATATCAATGATGCATTTGGCTCAGGAGCCATTAATGAACGTATCGCACAATGGTGCTTCAAGAAATTTCGCAATGGTGACGAAAGCCTCGAAGATAAAGACGGTCGCGGCCGGTCGACTGCGGCTGATAACGAACATTTAAAAGCCTTAATTGAAACCAATCCTCGCAAAACCACACGAGAAGTTGCTGTTGAACTCAAAGTCTACGATTCAACATCGTTCGCCATTTAAAGCAAATAGGAAAGTCATAAAGTTGGATAATCATTATAATAAAAAAAAATCGTCGTTTTGATGTGTCTTCTACACTCCTTCTGCGCAATTAAAACGACCCATTTCTCGAGCAGATTGTGACGTGTGATAAAAAGTGAATCCTCTACAACAATCGGCGACGTTCGGCACAGTGCGTGGACGCCGGAGAAGCTCCATAACATTTCACGAAGCCGAAATTGCACACAAAAAAAAGGTTATGGTGACTGTTTGGTAGTCTGCAGCCGGTTTTATCCATCACGGCTTCTTGAATCTGAGTTAACGATTACGGCGGAGAAGTACTGGCTATAAATTGGTGAAATGCACCAGAAGCTCCAAAGTATATACCCGAGATTGGTCAATATGAAGGGAATAATTCTCCTCCATGACAACGCTTGCCCGCAGACCCTGCAGAAGCTGAACGAATTGGGCTACGAGACTATGCCTCGTCCGCCATATTCACCGGATCTCTCGCCCACCAATTATCACTTTTTCAAGCATCTCAACAACTTCTTGCGTGAAAAATGCTTCAAACGCCGAGATGATGCAGAATCGGCCTTCATTTACTTTATCGCTTCCTGAACTCTGGATTTTCTATGCTAATGAGATAAACTCGTTTCTCGTTGGCATAACTGTGTCGATTCTAATTGTTCTTATTTCGATTAATAAAGTTTATTATGAAAGGAGTTATGATCTTTTGAAGTTGAACGTAAAAAAAAACAAAAAAACAAAACAAAAAAACAAACAAAAAAAACGACATTATTTTTGCACCAACCTAATATAAATCAAAATGTGTCAGTGTAGGTATGTCACTGTGCTTGACACCATTTTCTACTGAGATTGGTTCTCAAACCCCTTTACAGTTTTCTCTGTGTGACTTTGAAGTATATGATCATAGAAGAGCTTCCCACTTTTCACGCAATCCTTTGTGTTATTGTTGTATTCTGCGAGATCTTTCAAATTGCACCAGTTTGGCAATAGAGGACAACAAGTCAGTGTTGCATGGTATGGTTCTATTCTCCACATTTGCAGATGATTGGTCAGTTTTATAGCTGAATCTGATTTTAGAAACTCTTGATTGCCTTATTCATGTTTTTAAGGGGTTGAGTATTTCCAGAGCGCTTTTTAACAGGTAATGAGCACCTCAGAAGGAGAGATACCCATCTCAGTAAGGGGAGGCATTCTCTAACCGTCCGATCTACAGCTGTATTCTGGTGTTTTTCTGAGATGTTGTTAAGAGTTCGACATGATTGGGGAAGTTTATCCTTGAATTTAGTCATTGGACTGGCGATTCACGTACATGAAGGATATGGCGTTCATCCCTGATAGCTTTTGTAATCTCTACTTGATGACGTCTCGTTCTACATATGGTATGACAATACCAGTGAGGAGGTTTTTCAGGTTACATGCGTGACAGAATGACTGACAGACAGAATCGTTTACAGAGATGTTTGAATGCATCTTAAATAATCTGCAATAATCTTGAAGAATTAACAAATATGAAAGACGATCTACTAAAAGACTAAAAGAATCCGATTCTTTAAATAAATTTCAGACGCATTCACGAGTATCTATGCTCCTGTAAATTAACCATTAATAAGTCACAGGTGATGTTCAATGCTGAGTTTATTTATTTTCGCATACAATGATCTCTCACAAATAGGACAAGCATACTCCGCAAAGTGCTAGAACATAAGGCACTTTCCTATAACAGCAATAAATATTTCTTCTATAATGTTCTTCAGTCCTGTCGTTATGATCATCTTCATGGCATCGGCCCTTCAAAACAAACAATTTTGATAAACTCATTGAGCCCGACAAAAATGTCACAAAAAGAAATTTAAGGTAATAAGGAGGTTGTTTCATTATAGTAAACTTCTTCGCGATCAGTAAGTTCAGAAGTTGTAGAGAGTTCTAATCAGGTATATTGTCGTGGTAAAGAATGAGGGCTTAAACGAAATCATGTCAAAAATATAATGGTTTTAGAAAAGATTACAGATATACACACTGAAATGACAGAACGATAAGTGCATTGCTTATCATTCAAGCACCCATAGACCACATAACACATATCATACCAAATCCCACCACTTTCCAGACACACATTTTTCACCTCTGTTTAATACGATCCATCGCCGGTAACGTGTTCGTAGTAACTCATAAACGTCTCAGAGTGTAAAAAAAGAAAGAGAATGATGTCGATGAACTATTAACACATTCCCTGAATACAACACTAAAAAACAGAAAATCAAGAGAGGAGAGAAACAAACCCAAATTTAACAAAAACCAATAGGAAAAGAAAAAGAAAGAAAAGTGGAATAACAATTAGACGAGAAAAAATGAAGGCAGCATAAAATCTCGTCACTGACAGTTTGAAGATGATGTAGTTGAAAGAGAACAGACTGGAACATAAATTCTTCATGTGTATTCATTCAATTTAACACACACACACACACACACACACACACACACACACACACACACACACACACACATATTTGTATATATATTTATATATATATATATATATATATATATAAAAGGTTTTTAATATGAATATCAATACACAAAATAAATATATATATATATAATTTTTTTGTGTATTGATATTCATATTAAAAACCCTTTTTGCTATTCATTTAAATAGAAAATACAACTTTGTTATACATGGTTCGTGAAATTACATTTATTTGCAAAAGATCTAGCTTATTTTAAACATTCATTTTAATTAATTCCCTATTAGTTTTTTTTCGGTTTTCTTTTGGGATAATCATCTTAAGTTAACTATTACATGTAATTATATTCATGCAGATATTCTACATGATTTATACTTGCGGAATATTTGCATAAAAATAAGTAAGCACACACCCTTTTCTATTTATTTTTATTTATGTAAGCGTATATATATATTTGTTTAAAAAATTTTCCCACCAAACTCTTCTGTCAGTTTTTGGTCTACAGACATGAAACTAATTATATACCTTGTAAAACTTTATATTTGAGTTTTAGCCGGAGAAAATCGGTGCGAAAGTGTGAAAATTAAAAAAATGGAATTTGCCACGTGAAAGTAAAATGACGGCATTACGACTATGCATGCGTAACGTAATAGCTACTGTTATAGTTATTTTTAGCCGAGCAGAAAACATGTCTCCATAGCTCAGGCATTAGCGTCAAAGGAAATAAATAAATTGTAAACTAAATGTCTTAGTTTCGATTCTTAGTTGTGGCGCAGGAGTCATTTTTTTTCATTTTTTAAATCATTACTATATATTGGATTAAATATAATATAATAATAAATACGAAACCTGCATGAATCAAAATGTCATATTTAAGCGTATTTTACGACCGGGCATTGCCGGACTAACTGCTAGTATATATATATATATATATATATATATATATATATATATATATATATATATATATATTAGGTTGGTGAAAAAATGATGTTTTTTGCCGTTCAACTTCCAAAGATCACAACTCCTTTCATACAAGAACAAGAAAACTGTGCGGATTTTAATTTTGTCCATGCTGTCGAAAAGCCTGCAAAAAAAAAAAAAATGAATAAAGAGATTGACAACAGTAACGGATAACACGATTCGATAGAGCAAAAAATGCGCTAACATTTCTATATACATCAATGAGTTAATTCAGAAATCATATATAAAAGTAACATAAAATTGTTTTTGCTCCAACCTAATATATATATATATATATATATATATATATATATATATATATATATATATATATATACATACTAGCAGTTCTGTCCGGCTTTGTCGGGCCCTATGAACTGTTTATAACTTTATGTGTGTGTATATATATATATATATATATATATATATATATATATATATATATATATATATATATATATATTTAAAAATTTGACTCATGTCCAGGTAACCTAAATCTAAAATTTCAAGATTTCAAAATTGGCCGAGGAGTTTGGTAGAGTCTGCAAAGGTCAACTCTGTAAACTTTGACCTCATGCCAGCCAAATTTTCGCCCTAAACCGATTACAAAGCTTGTTGCATGTCTGAATACCCTTTATGTGAAATTTTAAATATCAGACGCAAAATTGGCTGAATAGTTTGCTAGAGACCGCAAAGGTACAATCTTTTGAAGTTTGACCCCTTAGTAGCCAAATCTTCGGCCAAAACCGATGAGAAAACTTACCTTATGTCCAAATACACGTTATGTAAAATTTCAAATGTTTAGACCAAAAATTGGCTGAGTAATTTGGTAGAGACCACAGCGATCCAATTTTTTAAAAACCTTGACCCCGATTTTGACTTCTTAACATTTATTGTTTTGGGCTCAAATCAAATTAAAAGTTTGATCCATGTCCAAATAACCTGCATCTAAAATTCCAAGTGTTTAGACCCAAAATTGGCGGAGGCGTTTGATAGAGAAGTCAAAGATAAAATCGTTGAATTTTGACCATTTGACAGCCAAATTTTTGACCGAAAACCGATTAAAAAGATTTTTCCAAATCTGAATACCCCGTATGTCAAATCTCGAGTCTGTAGACTGAAAATTGACAGAGTAGTTGGGTAGGGAAGGTAGGGAAATGTACACACATGGACGCACACACGCAGACCATTTCACTCATATATATATATATATATATATATATATAATGTGTGTGTGTGCGTGTATGCGCGCGCATGTGTGTGCGCGAGCGTGTGTGTGCATGATTTAGTGTTGTAGAATTATCGTATGAATCCGAATATTCTATTGCCGGAATTGGTTTTCTCGACATTTTTCTAGTCAGGATTCTTTCTATAAATATATCTGATACATACGAAAGAGGGCATGTGAAGGTTGCTAACATTTTAAGTGGAAAAGGTTTTTGTAGAAATGACTGGATTCGAACTTTGGACAACCAGGTCGTCAGTCCGTGTCGTTATTCATTAGATTACCGTCAGCTCCCAGTGATATAGAAAAAAGACAAAAGTGCTCATTACTTGTACAAGAGTATATATATATATATATATATATATATATATATATATATATATATATATATATATATATATATATATATATATATATAACGCTGATTTAGAAACGTATCAAAATGAATCTTCCAAAGTCAAAGCCGGAGAATTAAGGACGGCGAGGAATTGAGGAATACTTGGACAATATCCAGAAGAATCCCAATTCACCAGAAAACTGCCAACCCCAATAGATGTGGTAATGTTCACTTTTTTGATGACTCCGTTGCCTAGTAGGGGATGCCCTTTTCTCTTCCCTGCAACCCCTTTCTCACAGAAGAGACATTGCGAACCTGTCTCTGCTTTATAGTTATTTTAATGGCGAGCTCCAATCTATGGATCTATGGTCCCCCTCGCCAAACTTTCACGAGAAACACTCGTTTAGCTGAAAACATTATTAATAAAATCCCCCACTTTTTATCTGTGCCTAAGCCTAAACGTAGATTCCATGAACAAAGTTTCTTTCTTAGAACGGCACGCTTGTGGAACTGTCTTCCGTTTGCTTGCTTTCCAGCTAACTACAATATGGCCGTCTTCAAGTCCAATGTAAACAAGTTCTCGATGAGCTGTTCCACTTAAGTTTATAAATTTACCGAATCTCCACTACTAACGATTACTATGATTCTGATACTGTACATTATTTAACCCTTATCTTCGAGTGGCCTCTGGGCCTTGATAAGTGGTGACTCCTATGTAAAAAAAAGCAACATTTTTCAACAGAATATACTTACAATTAATATAGACTCCTATCTGCAAATCTGCAAAAGTATTATAACAATAACATACCTGAAAATCATTTTCTAACGAACATTCGTTTTTTAATTATAATTTTTCTCATTGTGACTTGTGTGTAAAAATTTCAATCGGGAAATGATGGATACTCCTTATGTATAAAAATAAAAATTTCAATCGGAAAATGATGGATACTCCTTTCCAATTTTTATTACAGATTTTTTATTATTGATTTTTATATGCTAAATCAAAAAGTAAATAGAATCAATGAACAAAATATGATTTACACTTTGTGTTAACTTAGATTATATACGACGAAATCACGTTGACACACTGGTCTCTGATAGATCACTGAAGTTAGCGACGTTGAGCCTGGCCAGTACAAATGAGTGACCATTTTGTAATATCGGGTGCTGTATGTGCTCTGAAGCCTAGAACGGGTGGGCACTACCAGACTATTTTCAACCAAAACACGCCGCAGCACCCCCACGATCTAGAGAGTTAAGTGACTCGCGGATCTCCCCCCAGATTAATTACTCATACAACTTAAGTTATTTTTTATACCCAGCGACACAGTATGATATAATAAATATATCAATAACAAAACATCGTCATTTATTACACCAGATTAAAAAAATATTTTGGCGAATGAGTTGGACATTAGCAATAATCTGATCATGCCTCGAAAGCTTTAGTATTTACAGCATATTTCCGATGCATACACTGTATATTATTATTTTCCAGGTGTTAGGCATATGGTCAGGTGACGTTCTGAGAAGCCAACGCACTAGGATAAGCGCACTCTTTGTAAGAAGAGATTGTAGCCGTTTTGATATGTAAATATTCTGAAATTTCCCATTAATCTATCTATCTATCTATCTATCTATCTATCTATCTATCTATCTATCTATCTATCCACACACACACACACACACACACACACACACACACACACACACACACACACACACACACACACATATATATATATATATATATATATATATATATATATATATATATAAAAAAGTGACCTGATCTGTTTGTCGGTGTACGGAACGGTCTCTACTTTTTAGGTTTACAGATGCGAAACATGATATATAGGAGATTTGGACCTGTAGAACCATTTCGATTCGGTTTTTAGTCGGTAAAAATAGCTGTTAAGTGGCCAACATTGAGAAAAAATGGAAGCTGTCAGACATAAGTCGACTAAACCACAACCCTACGTAAATATAGATTCAGGCTCTTGAACTAAAAAAATTACGTAAAGTCTTTAATCCCGGACCAAAGCAAGATCTGTGGAACAGTCAGACTGTCTATAATAAAATATTTTTTACAAAACATATTTTAGGCTACTACTAATATGATTACATTTATGGCCGTCTTTCTAAGTTTTCTTTCATCGAATTTTATAAAATATTTTTTATTTTATAAGTGTAATAAAAATACATTTAATTGTATATAAAAACGGCTACGTTATTTATTTACATACGTTTTTTACGTGTACACTGACAAGATTTGTTTTTATTTTATTTTATTCACTAAAACATAATTTTAATAAAAACTCGTGATAAGGTTTAAATATAATCTATCATGAAAGAACTTATATGGTTTATAAAGAAGTTCAGTTAGTTGTTAATAAGCATACATTATAAATAAAGAAATCAAGATGCTCTTTGATACACCAGGGATGCGCGAGAAAATTTCTGGTTTGAAAATAAAACAATTTATTTTTTACTTTTGTTCACATCAAAAGAGGCACATTACCATAAAGCGTTAAAATAACACAATAAAAAGAAAAATAATTCATCATAATAAAATCTCATTTGAAGATTTATTTAAAAAATAAATTAATATTTATTTATCTTTAAAAGTAAACTATTTTTTTAAAAGAAAAAAGAAGCACATATCGTGTTAGCTTTCTTAAATTTCAAATTTTAATAATAAATAAATACATTGAAAAATATATAAATATCTTTTACTTTACTGTATTTTCCTAACAAGAAATTCTCTATTCCAATTGCATGTGTTCAAATGGAAAATGGTTCCTTGTCTTTTAGAAAAAAATACAACGGAAAGCCTTCCGGTCGTATCTTCAAAGTTTATTTCGTGGCATCAGCAGGTTAAGTGACTTTAGGGTAAGGGGCATGCATATTTACGTAGATCGTGACTTTAAATTTATATTTTTAACAACCTTATTTTTAAAAACTTTGTTCAGATTGAAGCGAATAAGGCTAGGGCGCTAAATGTCTCGGTTTCGATTTTACCTGATGGCACTCGTCGTTTTATTTTGAAATCACTACTATATATTGGGTACAATATAATAATTAATAAAATATTGGCACCATAATAAAAATGAATACGAAATCTTCATGAATTAAAATATCATATTTAAGCATATTTTATGACCGAGCAACACTGGGCGGCCTGCTACTATAGATACGTAGGTACTGTTATTGTACGTAATAATGTCTTTATTTTCATTTTCCCATATTCTTGAAAATGCTTATATTTCATGTAAATCATCTTTGGAATTATTATTTCACTATTTTAGTTTGCAAATATTTGCTTGTCATTTTTAGTTTTTTGTTCCTATAAAACTACAAAAGCTACAGTGAGTTGTTGTTAAACTAAAGTGTAGAATCTTTTGCCAAGTATTTTAATATTCGTTATCTTAGTACAGTGATGGAAATGAAAACATGCAAAGGAATTTGTGAAGGTTGCTGTTCTATTCGCTTTTAAGTTAAGATTATTCTTACTTCTGATTAAGAAAATATGTAAGAAAAGCAACGAATTCTCAATTTCATATACATAATATCTGATTGATTGAAATTTATTTATTCTGTAACACCAGCTTCATTTATTTGATTCAGGTATGTAGTGTATCAACAATAATCTTTATTGAAATATAATTAATATTAAATAAAATTTTCATAAACCGTGTTTCTTTCTTGTGCGTGGAAAACAATCTCACGATACTGTTTTCTTGTAGGCTACAACGTGATCATTTTCAAATCCAATACCAACTAATACTCCACATAATCCAATTTATTCATTTTTCATCTTATAATATTCTTCATCATTTTATGATACATTCCATATCATTAAGCCTTATCCTTTAGTGGCTTTTCGTTTCTATAACATACTGTAATTATCTGTAACTGTTTTATGTATGATCATTGTACAATCATTGATGTTCTTTTACCGTATATTAATAGTTTCTTTCCTAGATGTGATAGACTTTGGAATTCCCTTCCGGGTTCCTGCTTCCCCAACTGTACTGACATGTAGAAGTTCAAGTGTAATGTGAACAGACATCTTGTTGCTCAACTCCCTTCATAGTATCCCTGCAACTTATGTCCCTGATAGTAGCCCCTTACATCAAAGTAACACTGCGCCTTGTTTGGGATGAAAATGTAATTAAAAAAAACAAAAAAACAAAAAAAAAAAATTTTTCTAGAGGGAAATGATTGAAAGTTGGGTTGATTTTTAAGATATGGCGTTGGCAAAACGAGTAATATTCACAATGAAGAAAGAAAAAAAAAACAAAGATCGAATTTCTGCAAACATTCTTTAAAACGATGAACAGGTCGAGAATGAATAGAAATAAAGATACAGACAGAGCACTTTATACATAGTTGCGATAGTTACTATCTTAAGCTTATTACGTATGACTTGTTTACTTTAAGCATGGAGGCGTATATCTTTTACAAGTAGAAAATCCGATAGAGATTTTAAACTTGAAGATGAAGAAGGTGTTCTTTTTTTTGGAGATAGCTGAACTTATAATTTCCATGCTTAAGATGTTAAGACGTATAGCACTGAATGTGATAGATCACATCCTAAACGAATGGTAAAAAGATTAACTCTCAATCTCTAGTAAAGACGGCTGCCATACTAAGAGTTATAACGTTGAATGAATGTCCGTAACTAAAACATAATTCTTAGTTAACATAAATGTGCTATGCATACATGGTACCTACAAAGATTTTTATATTGGGGTGTCACCATTTATCAAGGCTCTTAGGCCGCTCGAGGATAAGAGTTAAAAGAGTGCCAGGTAGACGCAGCGTCAACATCTTGATAATTGGTCATGATTCTGGGCAGAATTTAACTATTTAAGAGGGCGGTTCAACAAGAATTTATTTACATTGGACTTGAAAACGACCATATTATAATCAGCTTAGAAGCAGTCTTGCAGTATTGTGTTTAATAGGTAGGCAGTTCTAGAAAAGAAACTTTACTCATAGAAGTTTTGTTTAGTTTTATATGAGTAGATAGATAGGGATAGAGAGAGCGAGAGAGTAAGAGTGAGAGGGAAAGTATTGATAATGGTTATAGTTAGATGAGTTTTGATGTGCATAAGTCTTACCAAGCATACTTTGCATGCACGTAATTAGGTCACACGCTAGACCTATCCATTTTAGAGCGACACACGATACATCGTACGTGGAATCATATGGAGAAAATGTCTCGCGAGAAATCAGTCAATCATTTATTAATAGTAAACAGTGCTTAGGTAGCGGAATGGAGATTCTACAGTTGAATACGTTAGTTTACTCATGCTTAGATATATAATTGTGTGGGAGTTAATACGCGTCTGCAAAGAATAAGATTACAGCACGTTAACGAAGCTTGGAGTAAAAAAATATGATTCAAACCAGTTTCAGCTCTTATCACTTCTCGATAGGATGTGTTATACTGTTCTCGTCATTTCGCTAAGAGCGGCCGGATAAAACTTATCGATAAAAACCATCCAATCAAACAATTCTCGTTATGTTCCAGTGTTCCCTTGAATAAAAGTTGATATTTAACAGTGAAGATGTTGGTTTTATTTTTTGTGCTCAAATATTCTGTTTCAATCAAACACTGCTAACTCTTCTAAGTTAGGTTCTTCATTTTGATTTCATTTCCTAACTAATCATCTAAACAATTGTATTTAAAAACCAAAGTGTTTATGTTACCTATCCTAATAACCACCTCTGCTAAAGTAATGTTGTTGGTCGAATTTGTAATTATGCCTCGTGTCCACATCGCTTGATGAATCGTCAGTAAATTTGGTAAAAATATGGGTCATGATCTAATTAAAAACTAAATTTTGAGATATCAAGGGCCAAGGACAAGTTTATGAAAAAGATTAAAGCAATACTTTTAACAATGAATGAGGTCTGTTTACGTAGATACTCGCTAGGTGGCTCATATTGTAGCCAATGAAATCTTAGATCTTATTTGACCTTGAGATTTTGACTGAATTTCAATTTAGTTTTCCAAACTTGATGTATGGATCTGATGCGCTTTTATCATAGTTACCGCCATGCAACATTTCAGCATGATCAGGTTAATAGTTTTTGAGTTTGCAATATTTCCATGGCATAACTTCGTGAATACTTCAAATAATATAGAGAAGTATGGCTCAGATAACCCTTTTACCCATCTTTACGTCGTCATACGAAGTTATGCAGCCTCGTGACCGACTTACGATGCTGTTCGTTATGGTTTTGACGTTAGTAATTTTGAATATATCGCGTAGGCAAAATAGTTCGCGATGAGATTTGATGATAATCCTTTCCATACGTAATTGCATCGTTCACTTACATCATTTATACATTTACTTCAGTTGTTTGCATGCACTTTCTCTTTTGGATTAGATTGTTTTATATCGGTCGTAAACTTCCTGAAACTTAATAGATATGATTGAACGACAGTCTATGTTGCTCTCGGCATTATCTAAAAAGACTTTTAACGGAGAGAGAGAGAGAGAGAGAGAGAGAGAGAGAGAGAGAGATAGAAAGAGAGAGAAAGAGAGAGAGAGAGAGAGAGAGAGAGAGAGAGAGAGAGAGAGAGAGAGAGAGAGAGAGAGAGAGAGAGAGAATTTTGAATATATCGCAGTTTTACGATGCAGAAAGTAAGAATAATAAAAATAGAGGATCGAGTTCCAGTAAACATTCTTTAAAGGAGAAACAGGTCGAAAATAGAAGGAATTATAACGCTGGAGCAGTTTATGGTTCCGATCGCGTTACAATCTCACAGCTTATTACGTCTGGTTTGTTTACTTCAAACATGGAGGCGTATATCGTTTACAACGAAAAGATGGATGATATGAAAATTTCGCGGAAAGACGAATAATAAGAACGGACATTTTTCAGATGCGTCCATTCAATCTGCACGTTTAGAAAATGATATTTCAAACTGAAAGACAACCAACTGTAAAATATTGTTTAGACATTGACAAGAATGATATTTCACACTTAAGTATGATGGACTAAATAAAATATTACTTCAAACATAAGTATGTTAGACCGAAGAAAATGATATTCGAACGTAAGTGTGACAAACCGATGAAAATGCTATTTTAAACTTAATCATGAAAGATGGATAAAAATACTAGTTCAAACTTCAAATATGACAGACCAACGAAACTGCTATTCGAATTTAAGTGTGATGGACCAACGAAATACTAGCTAAAACTTAAGCGTGACAAGCCGACGGAAATGGAATTTCAAACGTTAGTGTGACAGACCTTGAAAATGCTATAGCAAATACATGTGTGACAGAATGACTGACAGACAGAATCGTTTATAGAGATGTTTGAATGCATCTTAAACAATCTGCAATAATCTTGAAGGATTAACAAATATGAAAGATGATCTACTAAAGGATTAAAAACTCCGATTCTTAAAATAAATTTCAGACGCATTCACGAGTATCTATATATCTATCTTCTATCTATCTATCTTCTATCTATGCTCCTATAAATTTGCGTTTCTTTGTGTATTGATATTCATATTAAAACCCTTTTTTCTATTTATTTAAACAGAAAATACAACGTTGTTATATATGGTTTGTGGAATTGCATTCATCTGCTAAAGATCTAACTAATTTGCATATTCTTTTAAACATTTATTTTAATTAATTCCCTATTAGTTTTTTTTTCGGTTCTCTTATGGGATGGTCATGTGTAATTATATTCATGCAGATATTCTACATGATTTATACTTGTATAATATTTGCGCAAAAAGGTTATAGTAAACACAAACCTCTTTCTATATATATTTATGTATGCGTATATATATATATATATATATATATATATATATATATTTATTAACAAATTTTTGCCTACCAAACAACTCTGTCAGTTTTTGGTCTACAGATATGAAAATTCATGTATAGGGTATTCGAACCCATTCGAACCAAACTTTATATTTAGGGTTTATCAGGGGAAAATTGGTGCAAAAGTGTGAAAATTAAAAACAAAAACAAAATGGAATTTGCCCGTTGAAAGTCGAACAACGGCATTACGACTATGCATGTCTCACGTAATAGCTATTCGTTCATGTTTTCATTTTTAGCCTTGCAGCAAACATGTCTTCATAGCTCAGGCATTAACGTCAGAGGAAAAAGTAAATCCTAAGCTAAAGGTTTTGGTTTCGATTCTCGGTGGTGGCGCACGAGTCATTTATTTATTTATTTTTTAAACTTTTTAAATCATTACTATATAATGGGGCTAATATAATATAATAATAAATACGAAATCTATATTAATCAAAATATCATATTTAAGCGTATTTTATTTTACGACCGGGCAATGCCGGGCGGCCTGTTAGTATAAATATCATTGTAGCATGAACATATACAGATATGGTAGAACGGCTTACAACGTTGTCCGTTTGAAATACGATTTATTTTTCTTACGCATAGCTGTTGAAAGTGACCTAATCGGTCAGAGCGTTTACGTTTGAGTTAAAAATAACTCGTATCACTCGCGCACCCGGCTTGAACGGTTATCACCACATTGGAGATTTTGCAACGGCGAAACATATACGTATGTAGATAATAATTAAACGCTTCTTATATAAGTTAATTTTGTTAATGTTTTTTTTTTTTTTATAATTAACGCCCATCAGCATATCTTGACTTTGGCAAAGATAGAATACAAAACTACAATGTCTGTAGTCTGGCGTTTTTCACTGGGCAACGAAGCTTTGCTGGAAAATATTTTATTGCTTAAATATTAAGTTGATTTTGTAATTTTTTAACGATAGGAGCAGCATGGGAATGCCGCCACTGTATTCAAATTCATATACCTATGTGACAGAGTTTTCGCTTCCTTGCACGTAAACGCATGCATAATGTCTCCCCATTTCATGTGACGCATTATATATATATATATATATATATATATATATATATATATATGTAAACACACACAGACACACACACACACATATATATAAGAGCTCGATAAAAATAAAAATAAAATATTTATAATATACTTTAGTTTTACCATCTTGGATCATTTTGGTAAATTTAATTATAATTTTTATTTTATGTATATATATATATATATATATATATATATATATATATATATATATGCATATATATATATATATATATATATATATATATATATATATATATAGAGAGAGAGAGAGAGAGAGAGAGAGAGAGAGTGAGATAAGGAAAAGAAATTAAGTCTGTAAATTAAAATTTACAAGGATATTTATTGTTCTACAGAATACTCCAAAAAATGTTATTTAGAAATCCTTAATCCGCGGAATTTCAAAGAATCTATTCTTCTCTTCAGATGAAAGAAAAATATAAGCAAATTACTAGTATAACCGAGCTAAGAATTTGCTGGTTATGGCATTAGAAAAAAAAACAGCACTTTCTGATAGTTAGATAATAAATAAAATGGTAATATGTTCCTAACGGTTGAAACATGTGAAAAATAGGAAAACAAACTGAAGTCCAGAATGCATAAAAACTGAATGGTAAATCCACGAAGCGAAGAAAATTCTTTTTATTTTAATAGTCACAATTGCAATGTCGACAGACACGCAAAGGTTAGTCCAGAATGAAAACAATCCGAAGTAGCTGGAGAAGAAATCTAATGTAGCTTGAAGGAATATGAAAATCCGCTTACAGTCGCCGAGAATGTCTAAAAAACGCAAGGATAGATATTAAATTTCATTCAACTATTTTGCCATAATTCCCATCTCTGACATACATCAATTTTTCTATTGAAAAACATACTGTCCTTTGCTTTATAATTATTCCTTGTTTCTCTTTAACGCAATTAGTTATGTTCCCTGCTCTTTAAGAGACGATATATCATTATATTTCATATAGAATGATAACCATTTCCGATACATTGTAACTTTTTAATTTTCGTTAATAGCTCAAAAATGGAAAATATGAAAATGAAAAGTAAACAAAATACTGGTAGAACATAACATTTTCGCTCGATTGTTGACATTTATTTGATCTGTTTCTACCAGCGGACCTTTTGTATTTCAGTCCAGCGTCTTAATCCATTATGCTATAATGCCAAAGACAATTTACTGCTTAATTTTTATCGTTTATATATTTACGTAAGGTGGAGACGCTAACCTTAATATTGTTTAAAAAATCGACAACAAAATCTACGTAAATATATAAACAATAAAAACTAAACAGTAAGCTCTCTTTTGCATCATAGCGTAATGGATTAAGACGCTGGACTAAAATACATAAGGTCCGGTGTTCGATTCCTAATAACAGTCAAGCTACGCTAAAGAGGGGTAGGGCCCCGAAACATGCATACCCGTAGATTACTGTTTAAAAATAAAAATAATAAAAAATAAATAAAAATATTATTTGCTTAGGTCCAAATAAAAAATGGGCAACTTTCTAAAATAACAACAAAAAAACAAAAACAAAAAAAAAACACCCGATCTCCAAGGTGGAGACGTTAACCTTAATATCGTTTAAAAAATCAACAACAAAATCTACGCATATATATATATATATATATATATATATATATATATATATATATATATATATAACAAAAGAAAAATGTGAGCATGAAAAGTAATAATAAATTCATAACTTTAAATATTGCAGCATTAAAAATTGATTATATAATGTTAAATTGAATTAAAAAATTAATGCTGCAATATTTTAAGTTATAACTTTATTATATTTTTTACTAGAATATCTTTTCCAGTTTGAACAACTAGTCCTTTATTTTTCCATGTTTAAGATTAACCATATTACTTTTCATGTTCGCATTTTTCTATTGTAATCCATGATTTTTCCAGGCTTCTAATAAATTCATTTGTTCTTTGTTTAATTTAAGTCTTATTTTTTTTTGCCCTCATTAACGTACATACACATATGTAATAATAATGCACGGCATTCGTCTGCTTCAATAAAATCCCCCAATTTTATTCTTTCATTCTGTTTGTTTCACTTATTACTTCTCCTTTCGCGACAGCAGTGAATTAGTAGCAATACTAGTCGCTGAAGCTACTTGGTTGCTATGGAAACCAGTCCTAAAAACCGTCGCTCGCTTACGTGTTTTTTTACGATTTTGAACACCAGTAAATTCATTATAACTTTTGTTTTACTGAACGAAAATTGAAACTGTTTTGTTCACAATATAGCTGAGAAGGTGATCTATAAACTGTAATAATTGTTTGAAATTTGGTCGAAAAATGAGTGAGCGGTGAAGCTTTAAAATGACTAAAACTGCCACTTAATCATATATTATTCAAACACAGTAGTGTTTGAATAATATATGAAGAACTACGAAGACGAAGGTGGTAGCATTAAAACAAGCGGCCTTTTGTGCTCCAGAATGTATTTGTCTGCATAGAAACCATCATTTTCAACGTATTTTTGCAGCGATGAACGATGACGGTGTGTGGATGTTCGGAGCGTGCTTTGTCATACGAGGATCGTTCCAAATGTAAAACCTCCAATTTTTTTAATTCACATCGTTAAAGAGTTACGAAGACAGGAGTTGTACCATTAAAATGAACGACCTTTCATGCTCCAGAGTTTATATTTATAGATAGTCATCAACATTCGCACTAACGCACGCCCATGGCTGGGACTACTTTCTTAGAGTTTCATACCATAATTATCTACAATCGAGATATGAAATTTTCAGACCATAAATGCATAAGTTCAGACACAATGAAATTGCAATGGGCAATCTCCTCTGATCCATTCAGGCGGAATAACAATATAGGAGGCATTACTTTAGGAACGCTCCCCATATATAGAATTAGTGTTGTTGTGGTTTTTTAGATATTAATCCAATGGACCTATAGTGCTTAAATAGTGCTCAATAAAAGGTAGAGCTGTATTATAGCAAACATTCTTTTTCTATACAAACATTATTGCTACATATGTGCGTACGTTTCAGCTGCGATTTTATTCGAAATCCAACTTCTTCGTGTCATTAAATTATTTAATTATTGGTGCGTTGTTCCTGATTAATTTCCAGAAGTGTAGAGATAGTAAAATATGTTTCTTATATCTTCCATGTCTGAATGATAATTTATGTCCGTAAAGTCTAGCTTTAAACACTTTATGGATGTGTTTCCTATATAGAATATTTTAACTTCTAGGTTCCCTACTGGATATATTTTTGAGCGGTATATCACAGAGAAAGTAAACTAATTTTTCTGTTAGGGGCACTCATTCGGTCTTTGACAATTACAACTGCTAGCTGTTCTATCATTATTTAGATTAATGTTTGTGTTATCTCTTTTAAGTATTTTTCGCTGTGTATCTTTTTAATTCATTTAATGTGTTTTTATTAAATATTTTTTGTAGTGCATTGCCTGGTGGAAAGTGTCTGTTTATGAGGTATAGAAATGACTTATCTTAGTTTTTTCGATTAGATTGTAGAAGTGGGTTAAACCAAGTAATATTCTGGATTTATTTGGATCGGTTTCTATATTTCTACACCTATATAAACGTTTATATATCAAATACTTTTTAGGATTGTGAACAGTAAATGTTTTACGGTTATTAAATGTTTCGTCCGAGGGGTTGTTATTAGTCCTATTTTCTATGGGCTTAGGTTTGTAATTAAATATGGAGAATGGATGGTTTGATTGCGAATGCTCATATATGAGGTTGGAATTTTTTTCATAAATGGTTTATATTTGGTTGTTACTCAGTTAAATGTGACATTAAGGAAATCTACCTGTTTAATGTCACCAGTAATTTCAACCATAAGTCCTAGTTTCTTAATTTCCTTATATACGTATTATCTTTCTAATTCTGTCACCTTTAGCGTTAGTTGAGTTTCTCACTATCACTAAACCATCATTTCTGTATAATCCTTTATCCCGTACAGCTGTATCATTATCCTCATTATTCCTGTATTCTTACCCTCATATTTATGTTTATTTATTTTGGACAAAACGATTATTTCAGAACTATGCGGAAATATTTCTATTATTATTGGCTGATGCACAAGTTACCTGGTGTGCTCATTATATAAAGATGGATGATTTTGTCGGATAGACCATGTAGCAACGAGTTCGCTATTCATTTTTTTGCTCGGCATCTGCAAATTCAGTTGACGCAGGAGACGCCATATTTCCAGCAGAAATGCCCTCGTGAACGTTAACAAATTCGTTAATCAAACCTCATGTCAAAACGAAGAAAAATATACGAGGAGAAACTGGAGAGCAAATCGATAAATCTGATATCGTCGGTGCTCATCGACTAATGACAGTAATAATTTATGAATATGGAAAATCAAATTAAGAAGCATCGAAAGTTTTATATATTTTAAATTGTGGTCTTATATATATCATGTTATAATTTTCTTTGTTTTATTTTTCTACATCTCTCACATCGCTTTATCTCAATAACTGTGTCCGGCATTTTCCTTTCTATATGTTCATTTCTCTCAGTCTTCCTTTTCCTATTCTCTTTCATTATATATATATATATATATATATATATATATATATATATATATATTAAAAAAAAGAAGCTCGCTCAGTCTTTGACAGACTATGGTTACCCACAAAGAGGTGCCTGCGCGTGAAAGTCTTATTGGCAGGAGGTGCGTAATCTCCAACCACACCTCTCCTGAGTCGACATTGTAAAATATCAGTGGCAAGTGACGTTTGCAAGAGGACTAGAAAACAAATGCCGAGATAAGCGGAGAGCACATACAGCGCCTAGAATTCCCAAATAGTCGCCTATCTGGTATTAACCAGGCTCGCCGTTGCTTAACTTCGGTGATCTGACGAGAACCGGTGTATCAACGCGATTATGCCGTATATATATATATATATATATATATATATATATATATATATATATATATATATATATATATATATATATGTGTGTGTGTGTGTGTGTGTGTGTATATAAAAATGAATATTGACTAAGAAGGTTAAAAGGTGAAAACCTAGCTAACTGATTTCGTACTTCGCAAAACAGCGTTAAATCGAGGTGAAATGTACGCTTGAAAAATAATGTAAATGGAAATATGGATGAGGATACATAGAAAACAGGGAAATAATCAGATTAACATTAAGATATTCGTTTCGCTTGCAAAGCGATGGTCTCACAGACATGATCTAGATTGTTGGAAAATTTTCGAAAGCATATACATTAAGTCTTTAAAACCTCTTTGCAGGCAAAAAGAAAATCATTTGGGACTTAATGTTGTTTCTATCTGATTCGACTGTTCACATTCACAACCTATACATCTCCCATTCTCTTTCAGAGTTTAAATTACACCCGGACATATTTTTATGTGCAAAATGAATGAACCTTGATTTTTGTTTCATTGTCGTTTCTCTTTTCGGTCTGATGAGGTGGGTCTTTATGAAACAAGCATGCACATATATAACCAGTATTATTTGTATAATAAACACACACACACATACACACACACGCACACACACACGCACACACACACACACACACACACACACACACACACACACACACACACACACACACACACACACACACATATATATGCAATAAACATATACATCTAATCACTACTATTATACCAAAGGAACGTTATCTGTGTGTATGTGAATCCGTATGTCTGTGCATCTGTGAGTTCCTTCCCTATGAATTACAAAACGATTGGGTTGATTTTTATGAAATTTTATACGAAGGTACTTAGTGTGGTTGGCAGTGTTCTTAGATAGGTTTTGTGTCTGAATGTCTTCGACAAGTATCGATAATCCATAGTCGAAATAATCCGATGAAAAAGGAACGGGCGATTTTCACCAACATTAACATCTTATGCAGGCTAACATCACAAGTGCATTTGAAAAGTTTTATTACCACACAAGCAAAAAAGCCAAACATATAAAATCAACAGTATTTTATTTGATATACAGTGCGCGTTCCAAATAAATTTTTCTGTTTAGAGCACAATTGCACAATAATACTTGACATTTTCATTTTAAACTTAAATTGAAGTCATTTTCACCGCACAAGCAGTAATGCCAAGTATATAAAATCAACAGTAGGTTTTTTTGATATGACAAGGGCACGTTTGAAATGTTTCTGTTTAGTGGACAATTGAAGCATGATACTTGACTTTTGTATTTTAAACTTTAATTCAAGTCATTATATATAAATATAGTTTTATAAAATCAACAGTAGGTTCTCTACAGTGCAATGTAAACTACAAGGTATTGTGGACTAAGTGCAATGTAAACTACAAGGTATTGTGGACTACAGTGCAATGTAAACTACAAGGTATTGTGGACTAAGTCACCGATTTCGATGACAATAAAAGTATTAAAAGTGTGGAATATTCGTTGATTATCATTCAATCCCGGGCAACGTCGGGTCTCACTGCTAGTACTCTAAAATAGAACATTTGAAAGCTTGTCTTGGTCCACATTAAAAAAATTCATCCTTGAGAAATAATATCTTTGTCTGCACTTATTTTAGCTTGCATAGGAGGATTTTTGTTGTGTTTTGTTTTATTTTGTTTTATGTTTATAATTATTGATGAAATCAATGGGATGCAAGTGATCCCTATTTCCCCTTCCTGCAAACTCTTTCTCACAGACGAGACGTTGCGAACCTGGCTCTGCTCAATCGTTATTTTTTATTGTAACTGCTCGTCAGAGCTTCAATCTATGTCCCCCTTCCTCATAGCCAAACTTTCACGAAAAGTACTCCTCTAGTTACGACGGTGTGTATTCCTCTCTCACGCTCTTCATCGTCTGATATGGCAATTAGAAAACTTGACAGTTCACACCCAAATAATATCAAACTTTAGTAAGTACTTATTAATAGCAACAAAATGTTACAAAGCTCAAATAAAAAAAAACAACAAAAACAAACAAACAAACAAACAAACAAAACACCTCACATTTACAAAAATGAAAGAATACACCTTAAATAACATCAATTACATCTTCACATTTCGTGCACTTATCTATGTAACGAAAATGTCATCTTTCTTTTGTTCTTCGTCGTCTGACATATCTGGAAAATTGACTAATTGAGGTTAGTTTGTGTGTGTGAAGTAATCAGACATTATTCCCGCCGATTGATGGTTGGCATTCGTCTAATTTATAAAGCTCACTATGTCTGTGTGTCAAATGATTTTTTTTGTAGAACATTCTTTTATGTTATGTAGCCAGTAAAAAGGGCTGCTAGATGGTCACCGGTCCTGCATATGACCTTAAACTATATCCAATGGTGAGCCCCCAGCTTGCGGACTTTGGGGAGTGTGGAGCCACTCTTAATTGCCATTGTTCCCAGGTCCACTCTAGACCGGAGTGGCAGTACCTATTAGGGGCCCAACTATGAGCTAAATAGAAACTGACTTGAAAACAAACAAACAAACAAACAAACAAACAAACAAATATATTCTATTAAAAACTTTCTTCCAAATGGGCATTAAATAACCTGAAAAGGGTTGATATGCCGTAAAAAAACAACCAACCAAAGCTAAATGGTCAGAACCAAAAAGAAAAATTTGGAACGTAAGAAGCATAAGTAGACTAAATACACAAATATACATTTATACGTCTTATTTCTTATCCGTCTCACGATAGCTTAATCGGTAACGACTAAGGCCGGGGAGCTAAATGTTTTGGTTTAAGTTCTAGTCAAAGGACCCAAGTCATATATTTTCTTTTACCTTAGAGATCACTACTATATATTGGGAAAAATATGATAGCAACAAAGAGATAATTGGCTCGATAATAATAAATAGGAAATCTGCATGAATTGATCAACTAAACAAATAATTTTATGATTGCTTTTAAATTTTGCAATCATATTTTAATCGTATGCATGCGTGTTTTTATATACATAACATAAAAAATAAAAAATATTGTAAATGGATATATATATATATACTATCAGTACATGCATATATATATATATATATATATATATATATATATATATATATATATATATATATACTTTCAATACATACATATATATTTTGTAAATATATGCATATTATAAA
>NC_136482.1:80250689-80285689 GCF_053919585.1 Euprymna scolopes | reverse complement strand
TCCTTCCTTGAATGAACGTGAAACTTTCAGCGTGACATAATTTGTATATAACCTTGCAAAATTTTTTTTTTCTAAATTTAAAAGCAAGAACACAGAAAACTAATTAAATTAAAAAATGGTAAAAATTATGCAAACATTCACAATAGGAATGTATGGATGCACGGGTGGGGTGGTGGTGGTGGTGGTGGTGGTGGTTGTGAAGAAACACAGCACTCCCTACTTCCCTTTAACTACCTGACGGTATTTTTAGACAGCCTTTTGATTTCTTACATTTTAGGCTTTCGTGAACTTCACACTTGGACAATTTTTCGTTTGTTGTCATTGCGCAAAGCCAGAAGTCTCGCTTTTAGAGGCTAATTAAGTTATTTTTTTGTGCAAACAATATGAATCATATGCATAAACATTTGTGAGAAAGACCTACTATGGTTTGCACAAATAAAAACAAATCAGCACTTCATTGAGCACAACAATTGTTCAACTGGTGGAAAATAAAGCGATATCTCAAGTTATGAGAATTGGTTATTTTACCGAGATCAAATATTCATTTGCGAATCCCATTTCAAGTTCACACACACACGCGCGTGCGCGCGCACACACACACACACACACACACACACACACACACACACGCACGCGCACGCACGCACGCACGCGCACGCACGCACGCACGCACACACACACACACACACACACACACACACACACACACACACACACACACACACACACACACACACACACACACACACACACACACGCAGTAGTAATATAAGAATCTTTATACGTGTCAGTTAAATCCTAAAATCACTTTCAGATAATTAAAATGTAAAGCTGAAAATGAAACATCAGAAAATGTGTTTCGTTACTTTAAACAAAGCGACTAGACGTGCATGTTAATTTTTCATTGTAATTGATTAAACTAACGCCTTCTTTCTAAAAAAAAAAAAAAAAAATCATGCATGTCCGGTCGCTTTTTTCATTTTTCCTTTCTTCTTTTCTTTTCATTTTTTTTATGTTTTTAATTCGGTTTCCATTTTTATTAAATAACTTGCTTCGAATAAGTACAGAGGTATTTTGTCGCCTGGCTATGTCTTTTTAAACTAAAACAATTAATTTAGCGGCTTATGATAATTTTGTTTACCTACATTAAACTATCACAACCTCATTGAAAGTCAATGGTTTTCACTTTTGTATATTTTTAACCTGAAATATATATATATATATATATATATATATATATATATATATATATATATATATATATATATATATATACACTCTAGACGGTTGCTTGGCGTTGCCCGATCGTAAGATAGGCTTAAATATATTTTTATTCATGCAGATTACGTATGTATTATTACAGAACCAATTCTCTATCGATTATTAAATTGTGCCTAATATGTAGTAGTGATATCAAAAGTGAAAAGCAAAAAAACAAAAAACAAAAAAAAAACATGACTTGGGCGCCATCAGCTATCAAAACATACAACTCTTCAGCCTCATTCTTTAAACTCTGAGAACAGCCGTACGTATGTAAATAGTTAAAAAAAAATGACGTTGTTTAGACTATGAATGTAGATTTGTGCATGTAAACAAGTTAAGTCAACGACTTCTTCCAAGGTCAATTGTTTGGTTTGCAATTTTGACCCTGTAGTTGCAATTTTTGCCGGCTTAAAAACAAATCGAAAGGCCCAAATACCGTATACTGTATACCAAATGCGTAAATATTCATTAAATTCGGTGAAAATTTTAACCTTCTCTTATCAACCTTAAGATAGCTCAAATGGTAAAGCCTGGAACGTTAAAGCGTTTGATTTCGACTTTAACTGATGGCAACCAATTTAAAGACTTTTGATATCACTACTATACATTGGGGACAATAAAATAATCGATAGAGAATAAAATAATAAATACGAAACCTGCATAAATTAAAATATCATATTTAAGGGTATTTTATGATAAGGCGACGCCGAGAGACCTTCTAATGCACTTTTATATGGAAATATAATTTCTTTTTTGATTTGACAAATTACTTAATTTTTACTTTTATGTATTCTTATATAGATATTTATCAAATCATTGTAAGATTTTCATCAATATGTGCAAGTTTTCTATTTATCCACACGTCATTTTGTTTGTTTTATTTTTTTACCTAAATTCGTTATTATTATTTATAATTTTTAGTTTTACTGCCAACTCAAATTAATCATTTTATCAAAGATAGAAAATGACATTTTTAAACAGTTTAAAAAATCGTTTTTAAATGCGAAATAAGGCTAAAAACGTTCCGCAACACTATATATATATATATATATATATATATATATATATATATATATATATATATATATATATATGTGTGTGTGTGTGTGTGTGTGTGTGTATATATTAGAGCAAATAGTTAATATAACATGTTAAAAAACACATTGAAAAAGAGTTAAAAACATATTTAATTTGAAAAGGAAATACTAATATATATATATATATATATATATATATATATATATATATATAAATTTCGTGGTTAAATTTTAAATTCTGAAAAAAAAACCATATAGAGACATATATTCGATTTAAGAATTTATTGTATGGCCAGAGGTATATATATAAGGAGTTTTTTTTTTTAAATTTCCTTAATCCATGGATTTTCAACAATGGCTTATATCATCAGAGGAAATGAAATGCAGTTAGCTACGAATGGACGCTATTTTGCTTTTCAGCACAATTATTGAAAATAGTTTTTTGAGTTGTTGTGGATAATTATATGGAGAAAATTATACGAGAAGAAAATTTGATACAACCTGGGTAACCCATTATCGGAAGAAGTCCAATGTCGTTCGGGATTATAAATCCAGGTGGGCAGAAAATAGGCCCAGGGGAGAAAGTGATATTCCCATATAGCGAAAGCGTATTGCTCCTTATTGATTTTTTGAAAAGTATACGGGGCAGCCTTATTCGTTGTTGCGTTGAGTGTGTGTTGGTTGATGTAGTCCAAATGCTTTCTCGGTGTTGACAAAGTGTATCCGAAATTGGGTGGATATACCATTCCATTGTAATTGTCCCCGTGAGTAATAGAATTTCCAAGACAAATCCTCGTTAAGATTAATCTGCCCCTCAAGCTCTGATTTAAGACTAGTTAGTAAGAAAATCTTAGACAGAATTATACCGCTGATAAAAGAAAAAATAAAATTCCCCCTCTGGAAATTCTCCCAAGCTGTCCTCAAATGGTTCACTCAACTCAAAGATAAAAAAAGACTTAACTTTTAACTTTCAATATATGTAATTATTACCAATCTATATCCCTAATACTTCTTAATAAAGCCCTGATCTTCGCTAAGAACAATTCCAATATAACAGATATAGAAAGGAAACTTATCCTCATGGCTAGGCGTTCTCTGATGTACTTTTACGGAAAGTACGGGATCATCGAATTTTTACATTTTAATGGGGTCGACTCACTCCGCATAAGTTACTGATTTGTTAAGGGAGCTCAGCTTAGAATTCAAAAACCTACAGGGAGGCCTTTATAGAGATGATGTCCTCTTCATCACAAAAGACAGGCCCAAACAATACAATAACACCGTAAAGAAATTACATGAGTTCTTTAGAAAGTATGGCCTTTCTATTGAAGTTGATCCTAATAAGAAGACATCCAACTTCTTGGACATATCCTTAAATCTAAATTCGGAAACCTACTCCCCTTACCATAAACCTAATTTGAACCTTTTCTATGTGCATAAACAATCGGATCATCCCAGATCTATTATCAATTCTATAATACCATCCGTCTCTAAAAGAATATCAAGCCTATCAACCGATAAGAAAACATTTAGCCAAGCAGCAACCTTTTACAATAATGCTTTACGTAATTCAGGATATACAGATAAAATAGAATACATAGGTAACAAACTGGAAAACAACAAAAATAAATCAGTAATTACGCATAACATGACCCAAAAGAAAAGGAATACCCCCATCCATAACTCCTCGAACAAGCATAGTCATAATCCAGAGCACACAAAGTAAAAAGAAGAGCAATAAATTAAGGCAAAAAAATGCATATGGTTCAACCCACCATACAGCTCCAACGTGAAAACTAATATACCAAAGGAATTTAAAAAAATAATTGAACAATTCTTTCAACAACCCCATAGATACAGCACTATATTAAATAAAAATTCAATAAAAAATCTCTTACTCTACTATGCCTAACATAGCACAAACGATAATAACATCAAACAACTCTAAAATAAGAAAAGCCCGGGCCCATCCCCCGCAGATTCCACACACACAAAATTGTAATTGCCGAAACAAACAATCTTGCCCCTTAAGAAACGATTGCATCCACAAGGACGTAATCTATTCATGTACAGTCACTGAACTCTCAACCACAACAACAAGTGCAGCTGATAGAACACCTAAAAATCGTACTCAAAATAGATTAACTACTGAACCAACAACATTAGAGAGCTCTCACTATGCCAACCCCAGAAATAAGGCACATGATAACACCCAAGTTACTCAAGTTACTCAAGAACCCCATCCTGAAAACGATTCGAACCTAATCATCCCGTCCCCCTCTATAAGTTTATCCCACACCCATAGTAGAAACTCCGACAACTTAAACACCATTAATACAAATGTAAAATCCTACACGTATATCGGCGTAACAGCAAATTTAATTAAACTGAGAATTTCCAACCATATAAGCTCCTTTAATAATGAAAATCCAAATAGCAATAGAGGCACCTCCCTAACAACTCTGATTAAAGACCTCCAATATAGGAATATTCCGTACTCGCTAAAATGGGATTTATTGAAAAAATCCAATTAATACATCCCTAAATCCAAATTCTGCAACCTTAGCACTTCAGAAGCTGTTGCAATAATAACATATCTTAAAGCCACGATAAACACCAAAAATGAGCTTATTTCGTTATGCAAGCCTAGGAAAAAATTCAAGTATAGCCAGCTCAAAACCACTTAAGTCACCATACCTGAACTAGTTTTGGCATGTTACCCCTATATGTATAAGCATGGATTCACGCTTGTATGAGTGTATATGTATGCACCCATGAGGTGGTGGATGTTGCATGCGCTGTAGTTATGTTAATACGTACGCATGTCTATATGTGTACTTATACATGTGCATGTTTGAGCAAGTATATGTTTGCACATGTCTAAATATGTACGGCTTTACATCTGTATATATATATGTGTATATATGTGTATATATGTGTGTATGTGTGTATATATATGTGCATGATCTTGTCTCCATTAACTTAATTTCCTTCATATGTGCATGTATATATATATATATATATATATATATATATATATATATATATATATATATATGTCAGCTTGTAGACGTGCGTTTAATACGATTATGAGCTGTAGTTTATATAGGTATGTAAGCAAGTATGTGTGTGTGTGTGTGTGTGTGCGTGTATACGTGTATGTATGCATGTTTATGTGTGTGTATATATCTATGTCTATCTATCTATATATATATGTGTGTGTGTGTATGTGTGTGTACGTGTGTTTGTGTGAGCATGGACATTTAACGGAGTTACACATCTTAGCCGTATATTGGAACACTCTAACTATCTATATCTCCCTGAACCATATAAATGCGTTGGCAATGGGACATTATCCCCCTATCTAAAAGAGAATCGTTAGATAAATCCGATCATTTGTTGATGTATATATATCTTTAACGGTAGGTGCACGCTCTCCGTATTTGCATGCTAGATATATCAGTGTACGCACCTTTATCTCTTTTTAGACATAACACTTATGTACATGTTTATTTACTGTATGTATACGATGGTATGCAAAAGGGGGCATGACTTGCATGCTTGCACTTGATTATATCGATGTTCGGCCGTGCATATGAGCGCAGTTGTACACTCGAGTACGCGCGCATGTATAATCGCACGGATGCATAATCGACTGGATGTATAAGTAGTTCCCTTCTCTAATATGCGTGTTTGCGTTATGTTATGTATATATGTAATTGAGTGCACATGTGCATTAGTATAACGATGCGTGTGTATATAAGTCTGTATTTATGTATGCATGGTATGGATCAGTGTTTGTGCGTAAGTTTATACTATGCATATGTATATGTGTATGTCTATATATGTATATGTACGTATGTATGTGTGTCTGTGGGTATATATGTGCTTATATCTGCACTTATGTTTAGGTTTGACAGATGGATATACAAGTAATCATTATATAAATCGTTAAAATCAACCACGCTTGGGCGACCCCATACCCAGCCCCACATTTAAATCAATTCTCCCCATTATAAAAATATCTAATTAACCACAGTATATAAAGCACTCACTCAAACATCAATTCCAACTCAATGAACAACAAAACAAACTTATCCATAGATCGCCTCCAAACAGAAATATATGCATTTTAAATAAAATTTAAACAAACTTAATTACACCAGATCACACTACGACAACAAGCGTAATGAACTGACTTATCTCAACTAATCAAGTCACCTTTAAATATACACACAAAATTAAAAGAACCCAACCTTAAACTCACTTAAATAAGTAACCCTCTAAACATTTCATATGTTTGAACTTAAAATCAAGAGGTCAACCCTTTTAAAGAGTACTAAAATACAATTGCCCCCCACCGAAAAAATTCCATTAAGAACCTACACGCTCGCCCAACTTTAACCCCCCCCTCTCTCTTTACCCCCTCTACTTCACTCCACTCTCCTCTTTCGCTCATCTAAAAGGCTTCCCTCACCCACTATCAACAAGAAAGTGAACTATCTTTTTACCGGGACTCACACCAGAAGCAAGCCGCCCAACGCACCGTTCTGAATATCATCTCCAGGATTATTTTGCTATTTTGCTACCTATACTATTGATTTCGAGATCCATTGCATACTTAACTCAATGCTCAAATTATATTACTCACGGGGATAATTACAATGGAATGGTATATCAACCCAATATCGGATACATTTTGTCAACACCGAGAAAGCATTTGGACTACATCAACCAACACACACTCAACGCAACAACGAATAAGGCTGCCCCGTATACTTTTTAAAAAATCAATAAGGAGCAATATGCTTTCGCTATATGGGGATATCACTTTCTCCCCTGGGCATATTTTCTGCCCACCTGGATTTATAACCTGAACGACATTGGACTTCTTCCGATAATGGATTACCCAGGTTGTATCAACTTTTCTTCTCGTATAATTTTCTCCATATAATTATCCACAACCATTCAAAAAACTATTTTCAATAATTGTGCTGAAAAGCAAAATAGCGTCCATTCGTAGCTGAACATTTTGCTAACTGCATTTCATTTCCTCTGATGATATGAGCCATTGTTGAAAATCCATGGATTAAGGAAATTAAAATAACCCCTTCTATATATTCCTCTTGTCATACAATAAATTCTTAAATCGAATATATGTCTCTATATGTTATTTTTTCAGAATTTAAAACTTTACCACGAAACTTATATATTGCTCTATTCTTAAATATTGAGCTTTTCCTTTTTGGCTAGGATCACCTTGAAAGTATTACTTTAAGTAATATCTATCAGGATTTTTCATCTGAATTCTATCAGTGTCATATCTCGCCTATATATATATATATATATATATATATATATATATATATATATATATATATATCAATATGTATATGTCAGTGTTTATTTGTATATGTCAGTGTTTATTTGTGCATGTATGTATATATGTATATGTATATGTCAGTGTTTATTTGTGCATGTATGTATTCATGTATGCATGTATGTATATATGTATGTATGTATATATGTATGTAATATGATATTATCTCAAGAAATGGATATATATCTTTTGAAGTAACTGATCGTTTTTGCATCAATTCGAGTAATTAATCTTGCATATGGACGAATATCGTAGTCGAAGTGGGAGTTCCAGTATGATTCTTGTATACCTTACGACGTCTTCCCCAAATGTCACTACCAATCCGTCTTCTTGGCTTAACCAGCCAATCACAATATTGCAGGACAGAGGTACTTATATTCATTACATCAGTATGTATATGTGTAAGTGTCAGGGGTTAGAAGGAAAATGTATTAGAAAAGTCGTTTTTATAGAATTTGAATAGTACTGCTATTACTAACAGTTGTTGAATGGGATCAGACGTCTACATTCATTTTACTAATTCTAGCTATAGATCAACCTGTAGCTAACCTGGATTTTCAACCATTTAAAAAAAAATTTTTTTATTCGCCCCCCCCCCTAAAAGGCACATCGCCATTGAGATGTAAAGGGCTGCTGAAAATTAGGGAGATGTTTCTTTATATAACATTTAAATTTCTGCTTGTTGGTACAGTAAGGGAAACGGAGCAGAGACGGAATTATCCGAAGGCAAGCAGTTTGATGGAAAGAGTCTATTAGCTTCGAAAGCCCTAGGACATATAGTGACCTCCACAGTAAAGGGATAGGACACAGCAAATTGTTCTGTTGGTCGAGTGTATTTATGTAGAAAGTGCACCAAAACAACAAGTTCGTCGGAACACATTCCATTGTAGTACCTGTAAAACAAGCACAGGGAAGCAAAACTACAGCGATGTGACATGGACTGGAGCTTGGTTTAAAATCGACAGTATGTTCTCTACAGTACCATGTAGACTGTAATGCAATGTAGACTTAGTCACCGTGGAGAGGTATGTGAAGCTTTATCCCGGTGCACTGCAGTGAGTCGTCGACCAGAGCAGGAAATCAATCGATTTGATTGAAAAATGGGCGATTTTACTGATTTCGATAACAAAGTATTGGAAGTGTGGAACACGAGTTTAATCCCTCGAGTATCCCTGCTAGTAATTGATAAAGGAAAGGAGTTTTATTTTAGTAGCATTAAATGTTATTATCCATTTGGGTTCACATTCCTTTACAAACTTGGAAAGAAACTAGCCTAGGAAAAAAAGAAAGAAAAAAAAAAAGAACGTAGTGGCAATGACACATTTTGTATCTGCACGGCAATCATTTGATTTGTGAAAAAAAGTGTGTCTCACCCCCGACAGTCAAACGTGAACTATAATCGAATTCATTTGTTGAGGTTGTTTGGTTCATCAGTAACTCATCGAACAAAGATGACATAGCAGTCAACGTTTGTCTTTAAATATAATTATTTGTTCTCTTGAGAAAACAGGAGACATTTTGAGGTATCTTTTGCATTTGTTCTCATAAATTATATTCAAACCCATATATATATATATATATATATATATATATATATATATATATATATATATATATATATATATATAATAGTTGTATAGATTGGTTTCGTAAACCTGCGTGATTATTAAAGAGTGCTCAATAGAAGACAGAGTTGTTATATAATGTTTATTATATAGGGTGTCCAAAATGTCACTGAGCTCGCGGAATGAAATAAGGGAGTTAAATCGCAAGCCACAGATTCTGCAATCTGTCATGAATAATGCTTTGGAAAGAGCACAAATATGCGAAGCTAAAACTGGGCAACATTTAAAAGATATTATTATTTACAAATAAAGAGTGTTTGAATTTGGCATTAAAAAAAAAATCTAAATGTCTAAATTCTAAACGCCCATATGATAGTCGGAGCTTCTAAGCGTTGCGCTGTTCGAGTGCTGCTATGTGGACAGTGAATTAACAATGTTTTAACATTGTTCAAATATCTAAGCTCAATTTGTTTACACAAAGAGCATATATATAACAGTGAGAATGTGTGTGTGACGACACTTCTCAACCTATATACTTAACGAATTTTTAATCTACAGACGTTAAATTTGGTATATAGGATATTCAGACACGTGGAAACTTTTAATCGGGTTTCATCTGGAAAAAAGAGCTGCTAAGAGGTCTAAATTAGCAAATTGGTACTTGGAGGTCGTTGGATTTTTATCTGTTTGTCAACTGTTTCAGGACTGCGCATGAGCGGTCGAGAAACTTGACAGCTTCTTTACGCTAAGAATAAGATTTTTCGAAAACACATTTTAAATGTCGTATCAAAATGACCTAATGATTATCGTACTTGACTCACTGTCTTTAGGTTTTGATTTCGAGCACAGCTCGAATATTTTTTTGTTTAATTATAAGGAGTGAAATGTTTAGAAGAAAAAAACGTAATACACGCATGCACATGCCCCAGTTTCTGTATTAATTAAAATATAATATTTATGCGTATTTTACGATCGGGCAACGCCGGCCTGCCTGCTAGTATATCTATAAAAGTGAGAATGTATGTGTGCGTGAGGACAGTTCTCAACCTATATACTCAACGGGATTTTGATCTACAGACTTGAAATTCAGACTTCAAAAATGAAAAGACTTATTATGAAAGAATAAGTAGTTTTGAAAATACTTTTAAAGATCGTGTCAAGTTGGTCTATTAGTTATCATAGTTAATTCACTGTCTTTAGGTTTTGTTTTGATATCAGATCGAGTATTTTTTTTACTTACAAGAAGTGAACTGTTTAGAAAAAACATACTCGCATGCACATGTCTCAATTTCTTTTCCGTTTTTTACTTCATTTTTAAAAAAAAAGAAATTTAGGATTACGTTTAATACCGGGAAACGCCGGGTACAGCTTCTAGTATATATATATATATATATATATATATATATATATATATATATATATATATATATGTATATGTATGTATGTATATATGCATGTATATGTGTGTAGCTGAATGAAACAAGTAAATCAGTTAATTATTTGTATAGTTTTTATTGTCGTCGAAATAAGGTAACTCTAAGTGGTATCATTTGTTGAGCGCCTTTTATGCTTAGTCTATATAATACTGCACTTTAAAAACAAAGTAACCTTCATGATGTACACACACACGTACACACACGCAAATATATTGTGAATCATATTCCTACACATGTAAAAGCAATCGGTAAAATATGGCCACTATTTCAAATGGATGTACCGTGTTGGCAAACGCCATTACTTACGCTTTTAAAGCTTTTTATTATTTGGTTTTCGAAAGAAATCGATTCTTCCTTTCTTTCTCCAATGGGAGTCAATTTACAATCAACTGCATTCATTCAAAGTTTGTAATTTCGATTCATAATCAATCACACATTAGGATATAGTCTTCAACAGCCTCATATCAGACTCGAGCGGATCCTCTTATGAGTGTCTGCCGCAAAAATACGTACGCAGGTGCAGACATTAAACCGACATATGGAACGATACTAAATTGCCCCAGAAAACCTTCGACAAAAGGGATCGATTTGACACGATTCTCAACAACTCTAAATCAGTTTTTCTAATCAGTATGATTCTTTTGAATGTAAGAAAACATGAAATGCAAGGTACACTCGCATGCACATCCATACACATACATATATACACAACCACACATAAATCAGAACCGACACATGAAAACACACACACGTGCACGCATACAACCACACACAGACATAACACCCCTATCTCTAATACAACCCACTGGACAATACCAACCCTATTTAACCTCGAAACCACCAACACATGGAAACACCTTGAACCATAGTATAATATCTGTTCCAACACCTCGCTCCCTCCTCAGTCAGTGGAGGAGAATCCCCTCATGATTGAACTGAAACAACTATCATCTCTTCTATCATCCCCCTCCCATACCTATACCCCCTCCAATTGCCCCCCTCTGAGGAACAAAATCTCCCCCACACTAGGAACCGATCCTGTGTCTGGCCATACCCACATAGGGAGACAAATAAATCGAAACATTAAAAAATCCCCTATACATATTTTAAATACACCCCTCTTTCTAAACAAACGTAATATAAGGAATACCCGAAAAGACTAAAACTAAAAATCACAATACTAAACTCCAAGAATCCAAAAAATAAATATCAAAATAGAATGAAAGCACCCCTACCCTTATTTCAGAAGAGCTTGTCCCCCCCTCCTCACATATACACATTAGTAACGACCTCGGATCACAGTCACCTTCCTAAGGAAGAAAATAACCTCATAATACTATAAAACAGTATATACATTCTCAAACCAATAAAAGCAAACACACACACACACACACACACACACACACACACACACACACACACACACACACACGCACACGCACACACACCCCACCCTAAAGGAAAAGAAAAAAACACTAGCAGAAAGGGAGAGTGACTACAACCAGGTCAGCGGCCTGGACAAGCCCAATAAAAGAGCAATAAAAATTGAACTTGCCAATGGATAATAAACACTTCAAGCCTCCACCGCTTGGAAACACTTCAAATGAACTACGAAAATTGCCATTTTTATATCTCCAACACATTTGAAAATAATTTCTGACGAGGACGCTTCACAGAACGTCTGAAACGCGCGTAAAAAACGATTTTAATGACTTAAAAACATTATTACAATGATCCAAACATAATTCTTAATGAAAAACCAAGACACGGAATAATAAAATAATGTTAAAAAATACACATTGTTGGTGACTACTCCCTTATTTAAATATACATATTTCTTTCGTTAGAATTTCTTAACCCATTTTATTTAAATATATATATATATATATATATAATTCTTGGTTCGTTCGTTATTAATAGTCTAAATTACCACTGGACGGATGGCTTCCACATTTTGGTATAATATGTTTACTGTACCCATGCGTGTTTTTATATATCTCTTTTAAATTACAACATTATACTTAAACACATTATTACAATGATCCAAACATAATTCTCAATGAAAAACCAAGACACAGAATAATAAAATAATGTTAAAAAATACACATTGTTGGTGACTACTCCCTTATTTAAATATACATATTTCTTTCGTTGGAATTTCTTAACCCATTTTATTTAAATATATATATATAATTCTTGGTTCGTTCGTTATTAATAGTCTAAATTACCACTGGACGGATGGCTTCCACATTTTGGTATAATATGTTTACTGTACCCATGCGTGTTTTTATATATCTCTTTTTAATTATAACATTATACTTACTTTTTCTTTAATAAATAGGTGGTTTTCTTTGTACCGATGGCCCATTTTTTATTTGCGGACATATAACCACCTGCCGTCACGTGACATCAATAAAAGGATCTTTTGGTCTCACCACTACATGCCTTAATGTAAACATAATGTGTTTATTTTTGCTTTTTTATATAAATAAAGCATCGTAATTTGTAACAATAAAAAAAAATAATTTTTACAGGAACATTCCGAAAATAGCCCCTAAAGTCCGTATTAATGAATACGATATAACTCGAAGCAAAATGAATTTCTCGCACTACCGATGCTATTTTTTAGCACAAACAAGGTGTTTTCTTTTCTTTTTATTTAATTCAATATCTTAGGACTTTACTTTACTAATTATTTTTGAAATAGACCCAGAAAACTAATATTTATCTTTTAAAGGATTTTTACAATGAATTTATTTAACTTCAAAATTTAGCTGAATTGGTAAGCTCGCCGTGAAAACATTTTCATAACTTCTTTTTTTTTCACGTGTACAAATATTTTTTTTTCCTTTGGGAAATTAAGTTTAGCCCTTAATCTTTCAAATACAATCAGAAGTTGTCGGAAACCTAAACAAAATTCGTGTATTTTTGCCCGTACTTAAAGAAAGGATATTAGCAGCAAATCGACCATTGTGGATCATCTTTTTACTATTCAGGAAATTAAAGATTCAATTAGATTCCTATTTCAGTCACCTAAATTATTTTGTGTGAAAGGAGTTTAGGAATTTATATACAAACCTAAATATTATTTTTACTTAAATACACTAAGTTAGGCAAAACTTGCATAGAATGCTCTGCTTTATGGTTGTTGTAAAAATGGAACGGAAATTTAAATTTTTACATTACGTCTAACTCATCGGTCACATTCGACATGTCAACTTTTAAAGGTTTTCGGGTATGCAGACAAGGTTAGGGATCTCTATTCTGAGAGCCGTTCTTAACATGAGGAGATTGGAGTGTTTATTCGTTGTAAACGTACCCGACAACCTATAAATGTCGACATTTCCAATGTGAACAGTAAGTTGGACGTATGTAAAAAAATAATAAAAAGATATACAAAACTGACTTTTTTCGCTTAAAATGGAATTATTTACTTTTCGTTAATAACTTTAAAAAAATATTTTGTGTTTTATATATATATATATATATATATATATATATATATATATATATATATATATATATATATATATATATAAAGTACAATTGTTGAATGTTATTCTTTTGATTATATCCGTTTGGGGGGCACAATTAAAAAAAAAAGATTAAAACGGAGCGAAATTTAAGTTTCCGTTCCATTTTTACAACAACCGTACCAATAAGGGGGATTGATTTAGTAGGATTTGTCTTAGAAGCTGAGCACTTATTAAAATTATTTAATTGTTGAATTTTTGCACTTTGGTTAAATTTGTTAGTTTGCAATCGCTGATAGCCCACTAAAAAAAATTGAACACAAGACGAAATTAAAAAGAATGGTGCTCATGCAGAATTTTACCCCCCTTCCTGATTCCAATGATGGTTAGGGTTCGACCGGTAATTACGAGCGTTGTTCAAATGTTGAAACACTAAATCAACATTTTATTTATTTTTTTGCATAATTAATTAATTAATTAATAATAGGAGTATTTTTTCTGTTTATTTTCTTAACATCTGTTCACAAAAAATAATTTGTACATTCTCTTGAAAAAAAATCAAACTGTTCTCTACTTTCACCTAACTATTTACAGTGTTCATATAAAGCATTCATCTTTTCTTTTTATAATAAAAATTCCGTTTTCAAAAAGAAGCGTTTACTGTCAAATTAAAAAAAAAATGCAAGTTTTCCTGATAAAAAAGAGACCCTCCCACCCTAACAATTTATGGTAAAAAAAATGAATCTTTTTTTGAGGACCCCCCCAACTTTTATTGATAAAAAAAATTGCAAAAAATAATAAAAGCAAATAAACAATACAAAATGCAATTTTTCTTGAGGACTGTGTTCTAATTTAACAAACTGAGCCACAGCAACGCGTGGCCGGGTACAGCTATTATATATATATATATATATATATATATATATATATATATATATATATAAATCGATGTACACTATGTATCGATATTTCTCAGTTTATTTATATAATATATGTGTCTCCCTATCGATTTATCTATATCTAAGTCATTACATATTATATATATATATATATATATATATATATATATATATATATATATATATATATATACCTGTATCTGTATTCATAATTAGTTTTCACCACGTTTC
Organism: Euprymna scolopes; assembly: GCF_053919585.1. Lineage (NCBI taxonomy): Eukaryota > Metazoa > Mollusca > Cephalopoda > Sepiida > Sepiolidae > Euprymna > Euprymna scolopes. The sequence continues at coordinate 80,270,405 of NC_136482.1, read as the reverse complement.
GATCAACTCATCCTCTGCCTTCTTTCGAGTGATTAACTGCGACAAGATAGGAATACTGAGTCTTGTAACAATATTCTCAGTAAATACTGCCTTCTATAGTTGTTGTCTCGCAATGTTTTGACCAATTAATCCTCTGGAGCTGCTTCGGGTAGAATAGAAACCACTATCTTAAGAAAATGCTCATCTGGAACCGTAGAGATTCAACACCTCTACTCTACTAAGAACAAAAATAAAAATGTCTCAGTCGTGAAGGATTTACCTTCCACTGAAAGAGAACAAGAAATTGAAGTATCACACCTGAAGAACAGATGCAACACTTTGATCACTGTGTTCTTATCTAATCTTTCATTGTCGGGTTCTATACCGAATCATATTGAAATTTTTGTTTTTATTTTTAGAAAACTGTGAGATGTATAATTTGTGTATTCATTTTTTTTTGCGAACTGTTGTCCCCATTTTCATAGTTGTTTTTTCACCATGTTTTGATTAACTCATCCTCTGGCCTTCTTCAGGTGATTAACCGACACTGGATAGGAATGCTAAGTCTTATAACTGTATACTGAGTAATTATATACCGTTCTGTTCATATGAACGCATACACGTAAGTATGTATGTATTCATGCATGTAAGCCCCATCATCGTCATCTGCAATGGTATCCATTTGGCTATTTGCATGTTTGAAATATTTTCTATTATTTTTAATTATTCCAAAACTAAATGCGTTTTAACGGTACTATACATAAAAGAAGTGTGATGTACTTTTAAGTTGATTATCCAATATCGACCTGGTGTTATTTCTTTGTTTTCATGGCTAAATCAGTGATTGGTTGAGAGGACATAACTGATCTGGGCTGAAGTGAGGTCGGTCATCTTTGAACACGAGTGGATTTTTATCAGTTGATGGTCAAAATGAGCGCCAAAACCTTTTCAGAAGACAAAGAAATTGAATTTTAAAAAATCACAAAAAAATGAAAAGAAAACACACAAACACACACACACACACATAAACAAACCAAGGATAAAATAAATAAGTAAAACAAACAAACAAACAAACAAACAAAACAAATAAATAGAAACCAGATACAAAGCAAAAATAAAAAATATACAAGAGTGGCAAAGAATTAAAAAAAAAAGACCAAACATGAATACAAGTAAGGACAATATTCTTTACTTCTTTCTATTGGATACTCCAGTATTCATTTATTCTTTCAATCTTTTATTTTTTTTTTGTCAGTAATTCATTCATTTCGCTGGATTGTCAGCCATAAATTCACTGTCATTCATTTATTACGCCATTCAGTTATCCGCTTTTCAACTCTTTTCTGTAGTTGTTTATCGTCACATCCACGTTTCATTTCTGCTCATCTTCAATCTTTCATTATGCTTTTTCCTTTATTTCTGTTAAATACATTCTCATTTTTAAAAAAATATATTATTATTTTTTGTATCGAAGTCAATTTACATATATCTGCACCCAGTCTGCTTATATGAATGCATGTATGATTGTAAGTATGTATGTATTTATGCATTATGAATGTCTCTATCTATCTATTATTTTTGTGTATCTAGATAAAATTGTAGATATAATATTTTATGCATCGTTTTTCAATACTTATTTTAATAGTGCTTAATAGATGGGTAGAAATAGGTAGTAAGTTATGAAAGTATTTAAGATAGCGACAGTAGAATTAAATTATTTATTTATTATAAAAAGTTTATCACTAAAAAAATTCTCTGGCTAAAAAAAAAAAAATAGCAACCAATGTTGTGGCAAACCAATATTTTGTATTAGTTCAAATGTCCTCTAGAAGAATGAAACTCTAAAAAATAAACATAACAAGAATACATTGGACATACAACGACAATATTGTCCCGTCGACTTACATTTAAACAACACCAGCGTTATGCAGCAACATTTTATAAAAGAACATAACTGTTCCCACTCCAATCTTAGACAAATCCTTGTTGATAATACAAAAAATTGTGCAACTCGAAAACAAAAAAAGTTAAAATTCTTGCAGCATCTTACATTAGAATCCATCACCCTACTATTATTAACATCGCATCAAAGAAGAGCAACAACGTATTAAAATGTCAGGCATAGCACGTAAACGGCGCGCTTTTCTCGTACTGGTCCATGGACTCGTTGATTTTAAAACTTAGATTTTAAATCGACTTAGTTTTAACCGATTTTAATCGACTTTTTATATACCTTGCATTACTCGATAAATATATTGCGTATTTTACTTTTCATTTTTCTACTTTCCATTTTCACTCCTATTCACTTTCATCTCATCTCCATGAATTCAATCTGAAGATGATTCGTAGTCGAATTGAAAGCGCTCGTGATAACTATGGAGCTGTCATTAATATTTGTGATTTTGATATAAAAAGATTATACAAATTATCGATAAAATAAATGACAAAATCATAAAGCAAAAGTGTGTGTGTCTGGTCACGAATAGGCTCCTATATGGTTGACTATTTAAAAAAAAACTGATTACATATAATGATAGAAGATGTATAGATCATCAGAAATGGGTATGCTTGAACTGGCAGAACGGTGGTTCATAAAGATTGTGGGGTCTGCGTTCGCGTCTAGCCCCCAAATAAAAATTGTGGGATCTGCATTCGCGCCTGTATCCCAAAGTATGGAAATAAAAATTGAAAAAAAAAAAAAAAAAACGTTTACAAGGGTTTTTGATATAGATGTACATAAGAATACTTTGATAAGTATGTTTCAACTTAAATAGGGATGGTATAATAAAATTGTGGGGTCTGCGTTCGCGCCTGTACTCCATGGAAATATGGCACAAACTTTAACAAAGACTTTTCATATCTATTTGTGTAAGTATACTTTGATAATTATGTTTCAGTTTGAAGAAATATGGTATAATAAAATTATGAAGAAATATGGTATAATAAAATTATTGGGTGTTCGTTCGCGCCTGACCTCCATAGAATGTAAATGTGTCACAAAGTTTAACAAGGGTTTTTGAAAGGGGTGAGGGTCCATAATAACACCTTAACTTTAATCTTAATTTACGTTCGCTTTTATTTATTTTTTGGAGTTTAATCATATTGTGTCGAATAAATTCACCTCATAAATTCATGTTTTTATTAAAGTTATCGCAAAAAAAAAAAAATAGTCGGAACTTTAGGCAGTTCTCGACACTGTTTTTTCCCTTCTCCACTTGCACGTGGTACTCTTTCGAAAATAGATAAATAATAAAAAATAGGAACGTTACTTGTTATCGTGTCAAAAGAAGGAAAAAAAATCCTGCTCACGTGATTACGTATCTTTTTAAAAACATTTACATAACCTTTTTATTTTTATTTATATATCTTTTTGAGCTTTTTTTGGTTGTCAGTGTAATAGAATAGATTCAGTTGATTACAACCATTTCTGCGTGTTCTTTATATTACAATAGTACAACACTGAATCCGACGACGCAATACTAAACCGTTCAATACTGTAAAACTGAAACGAAGCTGTCCTGCTTGAAAAGGGCGCCATTTTCTTCTTATTCATATTTATATCGATTATTTGCTTTAAAAACTAAAGTAATTACGTGTTTACTTTTTTAATATACCATTTTGCTGTTTCGGATTATTTTACTAAAGTAATTAAAGCTTCATTGTTTTTCAAAACGGTTTTTGTTTCTTTGTTTTTCGATATTTCGTCGATATTATTTAGTAAGAATGTTTAGCAGAAAAGCCAACAAGCGATTACCCGAAAAAATAAATATACAAGAAATAAATGTTACCATAGTCAATAAAAGTTCAGTTCATGTTCTTTTTTTTTGAAATAGTTTTTAATGCTCTTTACTTGAAATAATTTCAGCGAACCGAAATTAAACGAAATTTGAGGCGATAACTACTTAAATGAATTTTTATATAAACTACACATGCCATAATCGAATATTCCTCTAGCACAAAATAACAGAAAACATTAAAATTTATTTATAAATATTCCTTACGTTAACGGAACTGTCTTAAATTGTTAACACAGAATGCTCAGGTGCCCCTCCTTAAAATTGAAAAGGGACTCTCCATTTCAAAGTCGCTGCCATTTTAACTTTTTTTAAAACCGGTTCGTGAATTAAAAAAAAAATTACAAACTACTTAAAAATACAAACCGATGAACTTTTCTACCAGAAAAGTAACTTTTATTGACTATGGTAACATTTACCTCTAACATTTTCTCTTTGTAAGGAAACGTCATTTTGTTGGTCACTCTTGGCTACGAATGGAAACTAAGCTGATATAAATTATATATTCACAGTCCATTTAGTGTAGGCTGTTTTTGAACCCAGTCAACGACGCGTACTGCTGCTAGTATATATATATATATATATATATATATATATATATATATATATATATATATATGTATATATATATATGCGCGTGTATGTGTATGTAGTATGTTAATTTTCTTTATATTCCCGTATATATGTATTTCCCGTACACCAGTACCTTCCTTCTCCTGTCCCTCTTTCTTCCTTTCATTTCTCCCGATACATAAGTTTATGTATCTGCTAGGCTTATGTATGTATTTATATGTATGTATACATGTATGTATATTTATAGATGCATGTTTGTACGTATGCATGCATGTGTGTACATTCTCGTGTGTGTATATTTGTGTATATTTATTTATATATATGCATATCTGTATGCGTATATATATGTATATGTATGTATATACATGTATACATGTGCATATAGACGTATTAAAATAAAAAAGAGTGTTTCATATTTATTTCAAAAGACGGTTGAATTTGAAAACTGTGTTTTTGTTCCTTTTGTGGAACGAAAAATAGCCATTGGCATTCAAGGATTTTGTTCTCTTTTGGAATAAATATTGTCGTTAGAATTCAAAATGTTAGACAGTTAAATGCGCATTTCTTTATTTTTCTTTTTTTTTTACAAAGAGGTCACAAGATATCAGGACTCGAGGATAAGGGTTTGTGTGTGTATATAGTCATTAGGACAGTTGCGTAAAAATCGTTTGTAGAAGTAATTTGGTATAATTATATTATTTACGAAGACGGCTAATTGAGAACTTGTTTACATTGGACTTGAAGATAATCATATTGTAGTCAGCTGGAAAGCAGACCAGCGGAACAGAGTTCCACGGGCGGTCAGTTCTAGGGAAGAAGCTCTGTTTATGGAATCCATTTTTGTTTAGGTAACGACAGAGAGTGGGGGAATTTATTAATAATGATTTTGACTAGACGAGTGTTTTGGGGAAGAATTGAGCAGGAAGGACCATAGACTGGAGCTAAGTGGAACACTTGCCATGAAAATAGCGACAGAGCAGAGACAGACTTACAACGTTTCTTCTGTCGGAAAGAAGCTGCAGAGAAGAGAAAAAGGTGTCGCCTACTAGACTACGAAGTCTGTTTTGAATTTTATCAAGGCAAGATAGGGTGTTTTGAGCAGCTTCTGCCCAAATGTGGCAACAGTATTCAAGCATAGGACGTACTTGGCTCTTATACAGGTAGAGAATTGCTTCAGTAGTGAGATATCTGCTTAAGCGGTAGAATGCTCTATCCATTTTTCCAGCGACTTTGGCTACGTGCTCCATTTCAGATCAAGAATGAAGGTTAGACCAAGACGTTTGTCTAAACGTGGAGCGCCCTCAAGGTGAGAGTCGTTCATTGTGATAGGGGCCAGAGCGTTGATGAAGATGATAGAGGTTTAGTTTTAGATGCATTAAGATCAACAAGCCACTCTTTTCCCCACGTGCCCAAGATCAGAAGAGAGAGAATCAGAGAAATATTGACCGTTTTTCTTGTAGGTGTTGCCATAGATGGTAGTGGCATCTACATAAATGTTTACGAATGATCTAAAAATTTGACTAAGGAGATGAAGAAGATTTCTGGGCCCAAGATGGAATCCTGGGGGAATCCAGCATTAATACTGCGCGCTTCTGATTTCTGCCCATCAACCACTACTCTTATAAACCTATCAGAGAACAATGATTTAATAATTGATAATACATTTCCAGCTATTCGGTTGTTAGAGACCTGGCGGATGGCGGTGATCAGGCTGGCTTTGGTGTTGTGGGAGGTCATGTAGATGATGTTCTCCACATATGAACAAACGAAGTGTTCCAGCAGGTTCAGGTTGGGGAGGAGGGGGTCAGTGAGAGAAGAGTACAAAATAGTAGCACTCCTTCTAAAGCAAAGCCGGCGTCTCTTTGGAATTGTAGGGTTAGGGTTATGGTTAGTCCTGCTGCTACACCCAAGGTCAGCCAGCAGCTATCTACTTGCAACAGGCCGGAAACTTCGTTGTGCTGAGCCCTCAAGCGTTGATTTGCCTTTTGCTGGCAATGGCCCTGTTGTCATAACGTAGATAGCATGAGTTGTACAGCGGCGCATCTCCGATCTCGCTCATTGAACATTGTGTTATTTTTACACACCAGGACAACTAGTAGATGGTCTGCAACAAGCAACAAAGAAAAAAATTGGTGTTCATCAAACGAAAATAGAATCACAGCGTCTTCTCTAGGGCGATAATTTTATTGTTCCACCCTGTACACACACACACACACACCCACACACACACACACACACACACACACACACACACACACACACACACACACACACACACACACACACACACACGCACACACACATACACACAAATGTGTGTGTATGTGTGTGTTATTCATTTATTGATATATACACATACATATATAGTTACTTATATAAATAACTATATATATATTGTTATTTACATAAGTCTTATTATCTCTCTATCTGCCTATCTACTCACATTTTTACTTATATATCTCTCTAAATCAATCTGTACACATATTTCTAACTCTTATCATATCTATCTATTTCTGTAAATTTATAACTTCATCAATTTGGTAATTCTCCTATATCAGCATGAATGAATATTTTAAATTAAAATATCTTTAATAGAAATGATCCTGTTTATTTAATGTGCTGTTTTTGTCGTCTCTGTGCAGTGACTTCTCTTTTCGAATGTACTTTTCGAACAATTTAATCATCAATAAATGATTGATGCAGCATGAGAATCTCAAAAAATTGAAATTGACTCCTTTGATTTCGGCCCGTAAAGTCACACACGGAAGATTTCGCTTAGCCATGCGTAACTGATGTAGAATCACGAGTCGACTTTACGAGGCGACTTCACGCAGATAAAAAAATTCCAATTAAAATTCGTTCGCAATAGGAAAAAAAAAAGAGCCAAATGTCTTTACTATTAATTTTACAAAGTAATGCCAGTATATGTTGTTGATTTTATAATTCCAAGTCGAAATAAAATGCGACACAAGATGGAAATAAAGTTAAAGCAACAATAAATAAATGAACATCGAATTACTTTTTAAGGATTAATTTATGAAAATTTGATTTTGATACTTAGTGATGGAAGACTCTAAAGACAAAATATTCTAGCTTTCTCCCAATATCTAGGATATTAGCCCGGTTCAACAATGCTAAAACAGTTTGACAATACCAAAACAGTTTGACAATAGCAAAACAGTAATATAGATACGTATACAGCCAACGTATGAGTAAATATTAATAGGTACTTTGCTAATATAAATAACAGCTAAAATATATTTGCCTAGAGCTATATGACGTTATTTGGTAAGAATTCCTTCTCGGGTCACAAAAAAGTCAAAGAACTGACCCCGATAAATTGTGGGAACGTAAAAGTGATGGAACGTGCGGACCTGACGTCATCTATTGCTAGAGTCGTTGAAAAAAAATATTAGCTCATTTTGTGCTCCGAAAATTCCTAGCATAATCCTCTATCTGTATAAGAAACAGATAATACTAGATGGAGTACTATTGTAATGTTGGGGTTGGTATCGCTTTGCCAAAGTACGAAATCGACTTCGCCACCTAGCGAGTTTCTTCTCTTTACTACAAAAGAAACACTGGTAGTGTTTATTTAGTCTGTCGTTATTTTCATAGCATATGGTTGACTGAGCTGCAATATAAAACATTCTCAAAAATAACTCGTCTATCTACAACCACAACAAAATGTTTCCTTTCTCTCCTTATATGAAGGCTGACGGGATTTCTAAAACAAGATAGTCAGTCTTGATGGAAAACTGAATGCGACAATACGCACTTTTAATATGATCTAATACAACATCTTCGACCCCCTTTTTGAATTTTCGGCCTACACAATATTACGGCGAATTAATTATTCAGCTTCGAAAATCATGTTATTGAACTCAATAGTTGAATAATCAATAATGAAGCATGTCACATAGCTTTTTATTGCAGTTGGTGAAATTACCTCATTCCTCAGAGCTGACAACACACCTAGTAATGACGATGCTAGCGAGAAGACAACGTGTCGTTTTAAACTGATTAAAGTAGTTGGAATTGTGCTTTGGAACTAAATTATTACAGTGTTAATTAGGTGAGATTGCAGACTAATAAGTCAGATTTTTGTATCCCCACTGATTTCGTTGTACATATATATATATAGTTTGCTCATCTCCCTCTCTCTCTCTCTCTCTCTCCCAATCTATCTGTCTCTCTATTTATCTCATGTGTGCTACTGTTCGTTATTTTTATGGGCATCTGATGCGCTCTTGGATTTTATCTTCTGATATATAGTACTCATGCAAAAATTAGCTGTTCGTTATTCACTTGATACCATTTTTAATAAACAAAAAAATCGACATTCACATCAGTTTAAACTAACATTCCGACCTTTACGATTTATACTAATTTATATTTCGTATTATACAAATGCAATTTCTTCTTTGTTTAATCTGAACAGTGCCACATTTATTTTAAAAGACAAGTCAGATTTACTATAACCATGTTTTACTTGATAAGCAGCCGTTTTCAGAATTTTTATCCTTCTTATTTACCATATTCTTTATTTTTATCTTTTAGTTTGCTTATAAAAAAGACGACCCTTTTATGTTAAAGGTGATTTTACGGCCTTTTTTTTTGCTCGCCTAGACAAGAAACAATATTTACTTTTAATGGTCTTGTGGCATCGACTGAGTTGACACATAAAACCCTACAGCAGTGACTTTATTGTTATCATAAATGTGGAGCTGTGTGATTTTAAGATCGAAATAGGAATTCGGCAGAATTTCAAGTATTAAGAGCGACTGACTCGATCGTTTATAAAACACTCGTCGCGTAAGTTCACGTTGATTTTTTTTATGAAACAACCTTAAGCGAACACAATATAAGTGCTGATAATCAAAGAACACGAAATGAATAGTTACACAGCTTTTATCGAGTGGTGCAGAAAGGCACTTATACTTTAGAAGTAAGATTGTGTTACACCAGCATTGAAAATAGATAGGTACTTCTCAATTGAACAAAAAAAAACAACAAAAAAAACCCCCAAAACAAAACAAAACAAAAAAGTACTTGAAAATGTTGAAAAAAATTATCAAATTTTAAAGACACACTGAAATGAAATAATCTCTTTTTTGTTAATAAAATGTTTAAAATTTATTAATTACCTTTAGAAATTATAAGTTTTGTTTATTAAATAAGTTTTTATGGCATTTTTGGTCGTTTTCATGCCCACGTCATTTGATGTAATTCACCAAAAAGTATTTTGTTCTAGTTCATATTTAGAGAGATAAATGATCACAGATTTACAGAATTAAAAATAAATTATAATGGTGAGACCGACACAGTGAAAGTATGATCAGAAATTGCAAACCTTTTCTTTTCTTTAAATAATTTTTTTTTATATATAGAGTTAAACGTAATGCAATTAACTTTATATACTACTAGCAAAAGTACCCATCGTTGACTGGGTCCAAAAACAGCCTACAGAAAATGGACTCTGATTTATGAAAGTATGATAGGTTATGAAAAGGAAGGGTTGTAAATTTGGGTTGAATTTTGAGGTATCAAAACCAAAGCAAAATATGGTGAAAGTAAAAATAAAATAGATAAACCCAATAATTTATTATACCATACCTGTTCACACTGAAACACTTATCACAATATTCTGTGGATCTATATTAAAAACCTTATTAAACTTTGTGACATATTTCCATTTTATTGAGGTCAGGCGCGAACGAACACCCAATAATTTTATTATACCATATTTCTTCAAACTGAAACATAACTATCAAAGTATACTTACGCAGAATGATATGAAAAGTCTTTATTAAAGTTTGTGCCTATTTTCATTCTATGGAGGCCAGGCGCGAATGCAGACCACACAATTTTATTATATCATCCCTATTTAAGTTAAAACATACTTATCAAAGTATTATTATGTGCATCTATATCAAAAACCCTTGTAAACGTTTTTTTTTTCATTTTTTATTTCCATACTTTGGGGTCCAGGCGCGAACGCAGACCCACAATTTTAATGAACCACCTTTCTGCCAGATCAAACATACCCATTCCTGTGTCTCGATACATCTTCTATCATTATATGTAATCAGGTAATCAGTTTTTTAAAATAGTCACCCATGTAGGAGCCTATTCGTGACCACACACACACACACACACACACACACACACACACACACACACACACACACACACACACACACACACACACATTCAGCTTTATTTTATAGATTATGTATGGTTAAGTAAATACAGTTATAATTTAAATGCAAATATGTCTGACTCGTTGACATATCTAAAAGAATCGTTATTTAAGCGATCAGAAAATGTAATAAAAACGTGAGATATTTTACAAGTATATCAATTAAATACCAGCGAAATTACAAGGCGATAGCAAGCAATATCATTTTAGAAAAGCATACATAGTTTTGAATGCTACGATTTCAACATAGAAAATTGTGTGTTTGCAAAAGCGTATAAGTCACACCAAAATATCAGACATAACTAAAATTTTGTGGTTATATACTTTGTAACAGCGCTTAAATAGGATTACGTCTTTCACAATCAGTGAATGGCTTTATTTATGTGGATCAAAGGGGTTGTTTTTTTTTCGTGTTCTGGGGAAAAGCTACAATCTATGACACTCTGGGTAATTCGTTAGTTTTAGACGCCATGATTTTTATCACTGTGACGTAGCATGATCTTCCGTACATTGGTTGAAACTCTAATAGATTCTATTGACTCACAGACATGGAGGTTGTTCGAGTGCAATCATGGAAAGCAAATTAAGGAAACAAAATGGAACAATATATAGGATAAAGAGTTAGAATTATTATATGGTTTGAAAACGGAGATATATTTTACGGAGATAAATAATCCACAAATATTTACTAAGAAAATCAGTCGTTTTCTTTTGTTTCAGAAGATCTTAATAGCATATAGCCGTATGCTTTTCTCCATTTGTGATAGAAGCATACCCAATCTAGTTGTTACAGCATTATTTTCCGATGTGTATAAATCATTATCCACGCGTGTCGTCGTCTCACCTAGATTCTTGTTTGTCTGTGGATATGAAACCTCTTGAACGGCAATGTTGATTCATAAAATGCTTTATTCAAGAATGCGAAGAACAGTCACAAGACAAAAAAAAACAAAAAAAAAAACGTTAAAGGGACTAGTTACTTTCGTACGCGTGAGGAAGGGGGAGTTAAAAGACAAATAAATGAATATCTCGTCCCCCTGCACCTAGTAACATTATGCGTGCTTACCACTCTTCTTAAAGGCAACACTTCGAACACGTCATTACTGATTAAAATCTCGCCAGCTAAGAGGCAGGAATTTTTCAACCAAAAAATCACTTTCGTTTGGGATCACATTCGTTTGGGTGTCATTCAAATATTTTTATTCAAACACGACCCCTGTTATGTAAGAATACTATGATAATTTTGTATAATTTTGGTTTCTCTTTGTTCTTCCCCCTTCTGGTTTCTTTTCTTGTTTGCAGTTTTCCTTTTTTTGTTTTTGCGTGCTCATATCATAGAAATCCGCTATCCCCAGTTCAAAAAAATTGCGCACTGACCTGAAATTTCATGATAGTTTTTATTAAAGCTTTACTACTTCTGCGTTGGTTCGTGGCAAATTGAAAGAAGGCGCTTTGTTTATGATATCGTCATTATAAGATTGTTCTAGAAATCCAACGGACTCCCTTCAATCGTTTTTTTTCAACAGAATTCCTCTTTCTTAGATGTATTGCCTTGACCACTAACTCTCTAGAATGAGGTTAACAGGTGCTATACCTCGTCCAGGGATGACCTTGAATGATGCAAAGCAGAGGCGTTCGATTTTTGAGGCTTACTTTTTTTCCGTTCAGTTTTTAAGACTTACCTAAATATATACAACACCTAATATTTCTAAATAGTTACAATCTGATACTGGCGTCGCTTTACATCGATGATCTAATGTGAATCGATGTGGCAACGTGATTATGCTGTCTTATCATCACTTATTTAAATTAATATTATGTATTCTACGACTCTTGGTTTAGTATTATTTGAGTGTTCTGAACAAAATAATGGATTGCGTAGATGACCTATTACTCCAACAGTTTAATATGCTTCTTTGATAAATATTTCACCTTAAATAAAGTTTGTCTTTTGAAGAAATTGTTGCATATCCAGATTGTTCCTAAAAACAAAACATAAAAACAAATCTTTATGAAAATAAATCATGCTTTATTCACGGTATTTCTGTGCACATGAAGTAACATTCTTTCGTATATGATTAACGACTCAGTCGACAGATGTCGTCAGGATTAATAAATAAACATGGCGAAGGAGAGTTATTATCACATTACAGGCTGGTTTAAGATTATGCTTGAATCGCAAAGATGTTAAGCTTTTACATCTGTCTTCTGATTCATTTCTTCTTGATTGCCTGTTTCCTAATTTAAAGAGAAGCATGCTCACGGCTCGCGTCTTCCAGAATTTTCTATCTTGATTTTATCTTATACAGATCTGTTCGCTTCTCAGAAACAAAAAATTCTCACTTTTCCCCAAACAGCTAAAAATCAGGCCAGCCTAGTTTGACCCAAGACCATTCAATATTTGATGCTGTGAACCGTTTTTAGAATACAGTTCTTTATTGTTTTATGATCTGATATCTCTTCTTTCATGTATAAAATGTCATGTTCCTTAAATTATGTCAAGAAGAAGTTTGACAAATAGTTTGGATAGTGAAAAAAAGGTTGACTTCTCTTCTCGCTTCTAATAAAGGTCGAACTTGCAACAAAAATTAACAGACACCTTTTGATAATTCTATAGATTGCTAATTCCAACAGAAACCCTCTGTTTCTATCGTTTGTTATCTGCTTCCTTTTAAATTATTTCACTTCAATCTCCTTTCCTCCCAAATATGTATTTTATTAAAGATTTTATGCAGTCGGAAATTACATGTAAAGGATATTTTTAAGGACGGCGAACTTTAAATTAAAATAAATCACAGAAGAATATTTTTATTATTTACATGTGCTGTTTATTTCAAAGATTAATTTTTGACAATTTCGGGCATATGGCTTGTGTGTATATAGCGTAATCTAACGGTTTCACAAACTCTACGCCTTAAAAGTCTATATTTCGGCAAAACGCGTTGAAAATTATCTTCTAAGTGGTCAATTGTGTCTGGTTGTTCAACATAGATATGCTTTTACATATCTCCAAAGAAATTAATACAATGGAGTTAAATTGCCCGAAAGAGGTGGCCAATTGACCGGCCATTTTGTGAAATTATTCGTTCAAAATGTTTCCAAATAATTTTCAAAATAAATTGCACAATTTTACAATGATTCTCGGGTGTCAGTCTCTTCATGATAAATTGTCAAACCAAGCTGAACTTAAAATAAAGGATAGTTGGTTAATATGTAACAATAGAAAATAAAGTTGTCAATTTAAAGTTCACCGCCTCTAAAAACACCCTAACTAAAGATAACATTTTAAATTCCAATGACCAAATCTTTATTCATATTTTTCTATGTTGAATTAAAATAACAGGATTTAAATTTAATTTAAAAAAAAAATGGGATATATGATAAATTTGCTATGCAAGAAGATTTGGCAGAAGATAATTGAAAAAAAAAAACGAAAAAAGATTATATTGGGTTGAATATGTTAATTTTATATACCGAAACGAAATACAATTCTCGCACGTTAGAATCACATGAAGTTAAGCAGTGAAATTGAAATGGGGTAACGGCCTTTGGAGAAAAGAAATACCAACAGTGTATATAATTTCATTGAACAAGTAATAAAGAACAACATAAACCGAAAAAGTTGTAGTACAGAATGGAATAAATCCTTTCATGATATTTTAGCTGAGAAACAATGTTCAGGCAACTACTTGCATGTTGGAATTCCTCAATATTTGGTTCTTTTCGTCAAACACTTTTGCAAACACTTTTGCACGTAAACCACACAAACTGCGTTCATAGGCTTTGTCACAACTGTAGTCAGAACGATATCAACCAAAGATGGAAGCTGGAAAAAGATACTAATGGATATCTTCGAACCGCCATTTGAGGGACTAAGCGACTTGAGAAACCTTCCTTTCTACTGACATGGGAATCTCCTCTTCTGATGTTCTCCCTACCTGTTCACAAGCACCCTTGCTCAAGTGAAAAAAACAAAGCAAAACAAAAAACAACAACAAAAACAACAACAAAAAACAAAAAAACCAAAAAGCAAAGAAAACAACACTTAATCATTTGAGAGCAGGAGTTGGACGATCAAAAATTGCTATGACAAAATGGGGCTACAAAACTGACCGCAAATGTGGAGAGAATTGCAACACTTCATTGTTTGCCATCTACTGCACAACCGATGCATCTTGAAAGATCCTGCAGAATACAACAATAATGCAAACAGGCTCCTTCAGTCTTGGACAGACTATGGATACCCACAAACGGTTGCCTACGCGTGAAATTTTTGTGACAGGAGGTGCGTAATCTCCAACCACACCTCTCCTGATACGACATTGTTAAATACCAGTGGCAAGTGAAGCACAGGGCGACTGGAACAAATGCCGAGATAAGCGGAGAGCACATACATCGCCTAGAATTCTCAAATGGTTACCCATCTGATACTAACCAGGCTCAACGTTGCTTAACTTGGGTGGGCTGATGAGAACCGGTGTGTCAACGCGATTATGCCGTGTATAATAATAATAATAATAATAATAATAATAATAATAATGCAAACGAATGCATAAAAAATTGTGAAACTGTTGTATGACCACATACTTTCAAGACACGCAAGGAAGAAGAAAAAAAGGGCTTTATTGAGATGAAGTCAAACCTAGTCTAAAGTGAGTAAGTGGTAAAAAAGAGTGAGTTGGCTGTCAGCGACTGCAATTGAAGGCTTGCTAGTAAACACCAACCTATGTTATGGTGGAGTTGAAAAGAGACTAGAGAACAGTGTGCTTGAATTTATATAAGGGAACAGAGGTTGGGTTACCTGTTTACTAATGTGTGGGATCCTAAGGGATCAAGGAGACAAAAATTGTCCAATCAATGCGTGCATTATAAATTCCAGGAAATGTTCGAGAAGCCGGTTAGAAAATGAAGATAATAAATCTTGAATTTCAAGACTCCACGCATTCACGTTACCCTTGAAAGATCTATTTACTCCACTTTCCGGCCTTGTGCCACGTTTTTTCTGTAATTAAAAGCAAGTAAATACCAACACTGATATGAAGTAAATTAAACAACTGGGAATACGGAATATGTAAGCAGATTTATCGAAAGCTACTTGTAAAAAGACGAAATGATTTTTCTAATTATTTTTTCGGATATTATTTTGTAATGATAATTTTAGCTGCAAGGAAAAGCATCGATGTTCATGACCTGCTGAGAAACCATCGGAAAAAGCCCGCCAGGTCAGATGAAGTAGGGATAGGAAGGATTAAGAAACAACAATAAAATGACAGGGAAATGTTCACAGTTAATTAAAATTTTGTTTCGAAACGCTGATTCATTTGAGAAAAAACATAATGGAGTTTTTTTTCTTTTAATGAAAACACATTACGCTTAAAACAACTTCATTAATGAAATGAGTTACAAGTAAGTATATTTCTAATTCGTTTGACGCTTCATGTACTTCTTTTGAATTTTCTCTTCCTTTCTCTTATATTTATCATTTCCCTTTACTCCTTTTATACATTTCCCACTTCTCCCCCTCCTCAATTTCCTGTTCTTTCTTTAACTTTTCTTGTTTTCTTTCTTTCTTCGTTTCTTCTTCTTTTCATTCTTTTTGTTTTTTTTTACTCATTCTCCTTCTATCGCTATTTTTTCTTCCGCCTCTTCTTTCGTAATTTCTTTCGTTCTTTGTTTATTTTCTCTATTATTTTTGTACCAATGACTCACCACCTATCAAGGCTTAAGGCAACTTGAGGATAAAGGTTAATGAGCTAGTCAGATAAATGGTGAGAAAAAAATCACCAAAAGATCGATAACAATGATTGAAAATGCGCGGAATTTAGTTATTTAAGACAATACCTCAGCAATAATTTGTAAACATTGTAATTTAAAATGATCATATCGTATTTAGCTTAGAAGCAGTTCTGCGATATAGTGTTCTAGGAAGGAAACTTGGGCAATAGAAGTTCCGTTTAGTTTGTACTATACAAAGGGATAAAGGAAAATTATTTATAGTGGTTGTAAGTAGACGAGTTCTTAGTTTACAGGAGCTGGGAGAATCATACATCAGCCAAGCACCCACCATTGAAATAAACGATAGAGTAGAGAAAGACTGGCAACGTGTCTTATCTGCGAGAAAGAACCCACAGGAAAAATATAGAGAACGTCTCCACTCGATTTTAAAGTCGCTTCTACAATCTACTAAAACAGCAGAGCGTGTTCCGAGCGACACCTCTGCAGATGTGGCAGCAGTACACCATGTTAGGAGGTATTTGACTCTAACTATTTATGATATTGCTATGATAAACTTTCTGGAGCGGATCCAAACATTTTTTCAGCAACTTTGGAAATGATTTGATGTAAGTCTTTAATTTCAAATATGGATGGAAGTCAATACTAGAAGCTTATTAAAAGAGACACACTTATTTAAACTGGAATAAAGTGAAAATTCAAGCGTAGAAAGTAAAACGAGAGAAGCTTAGTTTTAAACGCATGAAAACATCAACCATTTTTTTCCGTTGTACAACATACCCCATGTCAGAAAATAAAGAATCAGAAAGATCACGATCATTAATGCTCTTTGAAGTGTTGCTATAAATGGTTATGTCATCCTATATAAATATCGACAAATGACAGTATCTGATTTGTGAAATCCTTGATGAAAGAATAGGATTGTATCCAGAATTAATAACTAAGACACATTGGCATTAATACTATGTACTTCAGATTTATACCTATCAACGCCTACTTTTATAAACTAATCAGAGAGCACGAATTTGATGCTTAAAAGGACATTTTCATATATTCTATAGACGTAAATATTGTAAAATAGGTCTTTATATTTAACCACATTAAAGGCCCTTTATATGTCAAGAGTTATTACTCTAGAAATGGATTTCACTTCAATAGATTCACTGATCCTATGTGATATTACAGTCAGCACATCAGTTGTTGATCTTGCAGGACGAAATCCATATTGTTTGTTATTGAGTAGTTTTCACTGAGGTGATGACAACTTTTGATTTATCATAGATTCAAGAAACCTACCTATGACGTACCTCATTCGCTGGCATCAAGTTCCTTAATATGTTTGGCAACGTTCTGGACATACGGATGTTGCTCAGTGTTTTCAGTCATGGGTCTGAATATAATCACAAAAGATGGAACTTGATTGAAAGTTATTTGCAAAAGGGTTTTCTTTATCGAGCGCTAAGGAAATGATGTTCAGAATAGATATCACGCTTCTGTTCAGCACCATGCTTATAATCTTATCATACAATTACATTCAGGGATACGAGGGGCCTTAAATAAGTTTTCATACATTTTTCGTATGGGCACTTTTATTGATAATACATGCACGAAACTAATCCCCTTCGAAGTAATCTTCTACGGATGCAATGCATTTGTTGTACCGTTCTAACCACTTCTGGAAGGCCTCATAGAAGTGTGAGCGTAATGACCCTTGTCACAGCTTCTTTCATCTCCTCCATTGTCTCATAACGAGAGCCTTTAAGGTTGTCCTTGAGCTTAGGGAATAACCAAAAGTCTAGACTATGGAGAGGGTTAGAAACTGTCTTCATACCCATCTTGGTCAAATAGTCTGTGACAAGGATGGCGTTATGGACTGGTGCATTGTCATGGTGGAAATGCCACTGACTCGATTTGAAGAGTGTAGGCATCTTTCGACGAAATCTCTTAAAACCTCAACATAATATTTTTGTTCATTGTCTGCCCAGTGGGAACGCAGTGCATGTAGATCATGACCGTGGTGTCAAAAAAGGGATCACCATAAGTTTCTGGGTGGATTTGCTATGTCTGGCCTTTTTAGGTCTGGGAGATCTGGTATGATTCCACTGGGGACTCTTGGTCTCTAGGTCATAACAGTAGATCCAGTTTTCATCGCAGATCACCAGAGCATAAAGAACTGCAAGATCTAAAGTGACCATCTCGACCATCTCTCTGCTGCCATGACAACGCATTTAATTCTGATCTTCTTGAGCACCCTTGGAATAAACTTCGCGCAAATCTTCCGCATTTTCAGTTCTCACACTCACATCCAAGTGTGCACTTATTGTATCTATAGACACACGACGGTCCTTATCCATGAAATTCTTTATTCATTCAATCAACTCTGGTGTTCTAACTTCTTTACTCCTCCCACACCTCTCATCATACCTCACACTCTCTGCTTCAAAGTAGCTTATGCTACTCAAAAACTGATACTCAATTCATATAAGATGGCCAAAAAGCCGTCTGAAGCATTCCATAAGTTTCTGTGGCATTTTTCCAAGTTTAAAACAGAATATTGTCGCATATCGTTCTTCTAAAATGTCCTCACGTCTAGACTAAATTTTTGAAATTCACCAGCTGTGACAATCAGGCTTTAGTGGGGTGTATCCCAATTCCTGCTATAGCTGTCCCTTTCATTCTGACATCATAAACCTTGGTCAGTCATCTCATAAAATATATAGAAATAACATACTGAATTTTCAAGAGTCTACGACAATTTTAAATGCCTGTACAAAATGTCTGGAAACTTATTGTATCTTAATTAAAAGAAGACAAGGTCTTCCAAAACTGTACGCATCGTTCAAAATTCATACTTTCGAAATTTAATTTGTTATTTCGCTATATATTTTGGTTTTCATTTAAAACAAAGCCGAATTGCATTTGTTCGTTTTTAAAGCTATTTGAGATTTTCATAAACAATTAAAAAGAATCGACAAATGACTATCGACCAAATAAGAAAACCGTGCAAGAAGTGAATAGTTAACAAAATCTGTCCCCATGAGTTTCTTCATAATAATGTTACAGTTGAAAAACATTCTTAATATCAGGAGGATGTTTCTGTTAAATATAATCCGCTTTCCATCTATAAAAATGTCTATATTTTTGTCCAAATATAAAGATTTGATCGGTTATTAGATTAATTTGCCCTACCGTAAAAAAAGATACAAATAATAATAATAATAATAATAATAATAATAATAATAATAATAATAATAATAATAATAATGGCAACTTTTTAGGTTAACACATTAAACTAAATCACTTCCACAAAAATGAGATTCTTCCTTTTTTGGGGAAAAAATTTCATTTCTAGTAAGAAATCAGTTTCATATATAAACTTAACATAAAATCACAATAAGTTCCAACCATTCTAAGTTTTTACAGACGTTCACACAT